>NC_141618.1:42444858-42782468 GCF_047967505.1 Dipteris shenzhenensis | reverse complement strand
TGAGAGGGTGCCAGAGAGAGAGAGAGAGAGAGAGGAGAGTGGGAGAGAGAGATGCGCTGCCACGACAGCAGCAGCACGAGAGAGAGGAGAGAGTCGGAGAGAGAGAGAGAGAGAGAGAGAGAGAGAGAGAGCAGAGAGAGGAGAGAAAGAGAGGAGGGCAAGAGAGAGAGAGAGTGGGAGAGAGGCACGCTGCGAGAGAGAGAGAGAGAGAGAGTCGGAGGGAGAGAGGAGAGATTAGAAGCGAGCACGAGAAAGAGAGGAGAGAGTGGAGGGAGAGAAAAAGAGAGAGAGAGGGGCACGCTGCCACGGCAGCACGAGAGAGAGAGAGAGAGAGGGGTGACAGAGAGAGAAAGGAGAGAGAGGAGAGAAAGATAGAGGGGTGAGAGAGAGAGAGAGGAGAGAGTGGGAGAGCGAGAGAGAAGAGAGAGAGGCGCAACATGCGAGTGAGCGAGAAAAAGAGAGGAGAGAGTGGAAGAGAGAGAGAGTGTGGGAGAGCGAGAGAGAGAGAGAGAGAGAGAGAGAGAGAGAGAGAGAGAGAGAGAGAGAGGGATGAAGCAAGAGAGAGAGACAGAGAGAGAAGAGAGGAGAGTGAGGGAGAGGCACACTGTTGCGACAGCGCACGAGAGAGAGAGAGAGAGAGAGAGAGAGAGAGAGAGAGAGAGAGAGAGAGAGAGAGGAGAGAGTGGGGGGGAGAGAGAGATAGAGAGCAAAGAGAGGAGAGAAAGAGAGGGGCAAGAGAGAGAGAGAGAGAGAGAGAGTGGGAGAGAGAGAGAAGAGAAAGAGAGGCGAGAGAGAGAGAGAAAAAGGAGAGTGTGGGAGAGGCACGCTACCGCGACAGCGTGCGAGAGAGAGAGAGAGAGAGAGAGAGAGGAGAGAGAGGAGAGAGTGGGAGAGAGAGAGGAAAGAAAGAGAGAGAGAGGAGATAGTGGGGGGGAGAGAGAGAGAGAGAGAGAGAGAGAGAGAGAGAGAGAGAGCAGAGAGAGGAGAGAAAGAGAGAGGGGTGCGAGAGAGAGAGAGAGAGAGAGAGAGAGAGAGAGAGAGGGAGTCAGAGAGAGAGAGAGAGAGATAGAGAGAGAGGAGAGATAGATAGAGGGGTGAGAGAGGGAGAGAGAGTGGGAGAGAGAGGAGAGAGAGCACAAGAGGAGAGAGTGGGAGAGAGAGAGAGAGAGAGAAGAGAGAGAGGTGAGAGAGAGAGAGAGGAGAAAGGAGAGTGTGGGAGAGGTGCACTGTCACGGCAGCGCACGAGAGAGAGAGAGAGAGAGAGAGAGAGAGAGAGGAGAGACTGGGAAAGAGAGAGGAGAGAGTGGGACAGAGAGAGAGAGAGGAGAGAGAGAGAGAGCAAGCGAGTAGAGAGAGGAGAGAAAGAGAGAGGGGTGCGAGAGAGAGAGAGAGAGAGAGAGAGAGGAGAGAGATAGGGAGGAGAGAGGAGACAGTGGGAGGGAGAGAAAAAAAGAGGGGTGCACTGCCGCAATAGCACGAGAGAGAGAGAGAGAGGGGAGTGGGAGAGAGAGAGAGAGAGAGAGAGAGAGAGAGAGAGAGAGAGAGAGAGGAGAGATAGATAGACGGGTGAGAGAGGGAGAGAGAGTGGGAGAGAGAGGGAGAGAGAGCGTGAGAGGAGAGAGAGAGAAGAGAAAGAGAGGCGAGAGAGAGAGAGACAGAGACAGAGAAAGGTGAGAGAGAGAGAGAGAGAGAGAGAGAGAGAGAGAGAGAGGAGAGTGGGAGAGAGAGAGAGAGAGAGCACGAGCAGAGAGAGGAGAGAAAGAGAGAGGGGTGCAAGAGAGAGAGAGAGAGAGAGAGAGAGAGAGTGTGTGTGTGTGTGTGTGGGAGGGAGAGAGGAGACAGTGGGAGGGAGAGAAAAAGAGAGAGGGGTGCACTCCTGCGATAGCGCAACACAGAGAGAGAGAGAGAGAGAGAGAGAGAGAGAGAGAGAGAGAGAGAGGGGGGGAGTGGGGGAGAGAGAGAGAGAGAGAGAGAGAGAGAGAGAGAGAGAGAGAGAGAGAGAGAGGAGAGAAAGATAGAGGGGCAAGAGAGGGAGAGAGAGAGTGTGTGTGTGTGGGAGACAGAGTAGGAGACAGAGAGAAAAGAGAGAGGCATAGCGCATGAGTGAGAGAGAGAGAGAGAGAGAAAAAGAGAGGAGAGAGTGGGAGAGAGAGAGGGAGAGAGAGAGAGAGAGAGAGAGAGAAGAGAGGAATGAAGAGAGAGAAGAGAGGAATGAAGAAAGAGAGTAGGCGACGCGATAGAGAGGAAACGAAGAGGAGGGGAGAGAGAGAGAGAGAGAGAGAGAGAGAGAGAGAGAGGGGGGGGGGGGGAAATGAAGAGGGGAGAGAGTAAATAAAGATGAGAGGAAACAGAGAGGAGAGGGAAGAGAAGAGGAAATAAAAAGGAGAGGAAACACAGAGAGAGAGAGAGAGAGAGAGAGAGGAGAAAAAGAGAGAGAGAGGAGAGACGAGAGAGAGAGAAGCATAGTAGCATGAGAGAGAGAGAGAGAGAGAAGAAGAGGAAGAGAGGAGATGAGAGAGATTGACGAGAGATGAAAAGAGAGAGAAGCGTACTAGCATGAGAGAGAGAGAGAGAGAGAGAGAGAGAAGAAGAGGAAGAGAGGAGATGAGAGAGATTGACGAGAGATGAAAATTTAGAGAGGGAGGGAGCAAGAGAAAGTACAAGAGAGAGGGATAGAGAGAGTAAGAATGAAAGGCTGTGACTCTCAAAGATAGAAAATCTTACCAATGAGGAGGAGAAATGAGTGGGCGATGATCAAGGAGGGATAAAGGAGAGATGTCTTGATGGAAGAATTTGGGAGCTACGATCAATGAGGGATATTAGAGGAGAGATAGTGAAGGAGAATGTGAACGTGTGGAAACTTGCAAACAAAACTATCTACCTTGTGTGTGATTTAGTCGAAACTTAAACAAACAAAACTATAAACCTTGGTGTTTGAGAGAAACATGTGGAAACTTGAATTTCAAATTTCTCGCCTTTTTTTAAACTATGAATCCTTATGTTTGAAAAGACAAACATGTGGAAACTTGAAAATTGTGCGAAAAGACAAACGTGTGGAAACATGAAAAGTGTGAAAAACGAAAAGGAAAACTTGTGGAGACTTGAATTGTAAATTTTTCTTTTTTTTTAAATTTAAAATGTGTTTCACTTTCATTTTCAATTTACGAGTTTAATTTCTCAATTAAATTTTTTGAAATATAGTAGAAAAAAATGCATTTTGTGTTGGAATATAAAAAGTATAATTTTAATTTTATCACATTTTTGAAAATTTTAAAAGTAGTTTAACTTACATTCGTATATTATTAGTTTAATTTATTTCTTTTTAGGGAGAATTAATATATTCTTCTAGGTAAATATTAATTTTTTTATTTTAAGTCTTATTTTCTTAATTTTATGTTTAAATTTTTATATTTTTTCATAAACTTTAAGTTAAATTAAATTTACTTATATTTCAAATTTTGTGATTTCAAACTAATAAGAATTTACTTTGTCAAAATTTAAACTTCTTATGATTATGAATTTTAAATTCTTATTAGTTTTAAGTTAAATTAATTTGAATTAAAAAAGAGTTTGGGGGTTTGGGTTTAAGGTTTGGGGATTGGGGGTTTAGGGTTTGGGAGTTAGGGCTTCGAGTTTGGGGTTAGGGGTTTATAGTTTAGGGTTTTGGTTTGGGGTTAGTGTTTAGGGCATTAATATTTGGGGGTTAGGTTTTAGGGTTTAGGGTTTAGGTTTTGGGGTTCAAGGTTTAGGGATTAGGGTTTAGGGTTTGGGCGTTAGGGTTTAGGGTTTAGGTTTTATGGGTTAGGGTTTAGGGTTTAGGATTTAGGGTTTAGGGGTTTGGGTTTAGGGTTTAGGGTTTTGAGGTTTGGGTTTAGGGTTTAAGGTTTAGGGTTTTTTGGGGGTTTAGGGTTTAGGGCTTGGGGGTTAAGTTTTAAGGCTTTAGGGTTTGGGGTTAGGGTTTAGGGTTTGGGAGTTTAGGGTTTAGGGTTTGGGGATTCGGGTCTGTGGTTTGGGGGTTTGGGTTTAGGGTTCAGGATTTGGTGTTAGGTAATAAGATTTTAGGGTTTGGGTTTTGGGTTTGGGATTTAGGGTCTAGGGTTTAGGTTTGTAGTCAATTAAATTTATAGTTTTTATCATTTAAATTTAAATTTATCAAGATTTTAACTTCTTATCACTGTGAATGTTAAATTCTTATGAGTTGTAAGTAAATTAGTTTTTGTAAATAAAAATTTTATCTTTTTTAAACTCGCAACCTGAGTATATTAAAAAGAACAATGAAAATAGATTACTTCTTGCTTTTAACTCGCAATCTAAGCATTTTAAAAGGACAATGGAAGATAAATTATTTCTTACTTTTCTTCACTTCAACGGTTGGTATAGTTTAGATTAGCATAGATTAGTTTGTCCTTAGAGAAGAGAACTCCAAAAAAGCCAATCGAAGCCATGCTCAAAATTTCTCGACTAGTTCCTAATCGGAGTTAGTCCATTTGTTCACATTCAATTTCACACTCACAATAACCCTACCGTTTAAGCAACTATCAAGGTTTTTAAACTTTCAAGATGATTAGAAGTTGTATCAGTGGACAAGACAGATTACAATTGAGTCAGTTAAGGGACTGGACAGAGCAGATTATATTTGTACCAGTTGTGGGAGTTGACAGAGCATTTTGCACTTATATCTAACACACTTCAAATTTGTATTCGATTGTACTTTATTTCATATTACACTATCCACGAGTTCATTGTAAATCCTTATTTTTTTTCACATTGATGCATGTATCTAGGCCTTGTAAATCCTTTAAGGCTATTTCCAAAGCATAAAATTGACACTTATGTGATTTGGAAGAATGAAAACTTGACGTGTATCAATGGGACTCATTGTACTTTTGATTTATCAAAGAATTGTAGTTTGTCAAAGTACCTAAAATTTTTGTTGTGCTTTAATATAGGATGGATCTTGAGGCTACAGCATTTGTCAATGGTATGACACTAAAATACAATGGAAGAATTTATGCCCCAAAGGACTTCACAAACTGGACCGTTGTTGACACAACAAAGAAAGCATGGTTCTTGGTATTGAGTAAAGGAAATCTCATTCTAGTGATGACAAAGAGAGAGTTGGAGAAAGATGAGTGGGCATCAGATGTATCTTTCTCAAAGAGCATTCAAGGGGGCAACTTACTAGGAATAAAAATTGAAAAAGATAGCAGTACAATGATGATTTACATAAAGTCAAGAATGAGCAACAGATTGTTTCTTCTTTCAAAGAAAGATGCAATGCACTTTGTGATGCCGTTGCCAACAACACCTGGATTTCCTGAATTGGTTCCTGCATTGGAGATCCTCCAACATGTGTGGGAGGAATTTCCCATTGAGGAAGCAAGAAAAATGTAGTCAAAGATTATCTTTGAATACTTTCAGGGTGCCATTGAACAAGGTTCAACTTCATTGGAGGGACCTAAGGTGCAAGAATCCACACATCAGAAAGGAAGTGATGAGGCAGGGGCGAGGGGGGGTGGGGGGTATAGGGGAGGGTGATGGGTATGGTGGGGCAAGTAGGTTGACAGCAATGGGGGGGAGGGCAACGAGGGTGGGGGGGTTGGAGGGGTTAGGGGGGGGCCAGGGGGCACAATGAAACCCTAAATGTAATTAAAAGGGATGTCAAAACATGATTGGCCAATATAAAATGTTAAAAAAACCCTAACTCTCATTATTCAATGGCAAGAGTGAAGAACACTGCTAGACCCACTGGATGCCGCCTCCACACTTCCTCCTCTACCTCCACCACCTCCATGGCATCTGCGCACACGAACCTATCCCTGGTGGCACCTCGCCCGACTCTCGTGAGCCCTCCCCCAACTCTTGTGAGGTGTCCCACGACTCTCGTGAGCCCTCCTGCAACTCTCGTGAGCCCTCCCCCAAGTCCCCTGAGCCCACTCCCTAGTCTCCTGAGCCTTCTCCTCCTCCCAAGTCCTGTGAGCCCACTCCCTAGCCCTAAGAGCATGAGCCTTTCCCTCAGCCTTCCCCTCAGTCTCAGCCTTCCCCTTAGCCTTAGCCTTAGCCTCAGCGTTAGCTTGAGACCCTTAGCCTTCCCCTCACCCTTCCCCTCAACCTCAGCCTTCCCCTGAGCCTTAACCTTCCTAATCCTCAACCGTCCCCTCAGCCTTCCCCTTATCCTTCCCCTCAACCTTCTCCTCAGCCTTCCCCTTAGCCTTTCCCTCGGCCTTCCCCTTCCCAAGAGAGCCCTCCCCCGATCGAACAACATGTGTTCGATAACCTCTTGGACATAGAGAGGCTTCCTAAGGGCCAATAGATTGCTAGGAAGAGCACCATCTTCCCTCTCCCAGTGATACAACCCATCATAGAGATGATCCCTGTGCCCATGAGGAGGGAATGTCACACTATTACTTGTAGAATATCATAAATTGAATGTTATACATCAATGGAGAATAGGCGTTGCTAATATCTCAAAGTATTTTTAACAAATACATTCAATCCTCCTTAAAAATCATGAGCAAATGCTCCTCATAGATACACATTTTCTACATTCTACAAAAAGAAATCCATGCAAAGATACTTGAGAATACAACCATCTAGATGCTTGACAATGGAGTAGAGTCTTTCACTGGTGCTTCATGTGGAGGCTGCGATGCTTCATGTGGAGGCTATGGTGCTTTGTCTAGAAGATGTGATTTTGTTGGTGCTCCATGTGGAGACTATGATTCTATCAGTGCTTCCTGTGGAGCCTTTGATATTGTTTGTGTAAAATCAACCTCCTCTTCTTTGAAGTGCAAGTGTCGATTGAATCTCCTCTACTTGCATGGAGTTATTTTGTTATACTACTGGGCATTGTAGGTAATCCATTGAATATTTCGTTGTACTATTGGGCATTATAGATAATCCATTGTGTCTACTAAGTCACCTTTCTATCGGTGCATGACTACCTCAATGGCATATATCAAATTTTTTGTAGACCCTCCAATCATGATAATATATAACACAAATTAGTGTGGATATTGTATAGTATACTTAGCATGGGCATTGCATAGGGTACACAACATTTACTATATACTTACTATATCATCATGCCATAATATCCTTTCATTGAATCAAGATAGGAACATTCTCTGGCTTTCAAGTCCACACATACCAAACTCCAATGCAAGCTGCTAGCAATATGCCATAAAGACAACTCACTATCATTGAAATTTTGTAGATGGAAACCACATACAAACATATGTTTTTGTCCTTTCATTATTGATAATAAGTATTACCAAAAGGAGAGAATGAAGCATAAATGCATGAATTTGATAATAAGTATTACCAAAAGGAGAGAATGAAGCATAAACACATGACTTTGTACTAATAGAGGTATCTGTGTTATGACCACACTGCATCAAAAAATAAATGAACAATATCTTCTTAGATTCAAGGTTTTGATTGAAGTACATGAGAGTGTTTGTATGCAACCTTAGAATGAACATCATCACTTTGTCATTGACCTCTTTACTAGGATTAGAGAGGATTAGAATTTCCTCTATACTGAATGGAAAATACTGAGGTGTTCACATACAACACATTGAATGAGATCCCCCTTCTTGCTAATGCATTCATGTTTGCAGAATTCATCTCTATGATAGCTCTCTCCTATCATTTTATCTCCTTCTCTCCTCCTCCTCAAGTCCCACTACATCCTCATCCCTGATCTCTAGTATAACATAATCATCACTAGGTTCCTAACCAACCAAAATTTGAGCATTTAAAAGAGATGTAGTAGGAATAGAAGAAGAAAGAAGTGTTCCTAGAGGTATGTCCTTCAACATTATTGAGATTGGAAGATCTGATTTTGTAGAACTTTAACTTCATTGATGCTCTCACAAAGCATCACTAAATGTTTTTAAAGTTGTGAGTGCACAAGCATGGGTTGCTCCTCCTCTTCTGCTACATTCTCTTTAATAGTCTTTATAATAATATTAAAAACAAAGAAAATATTAAGGTTTCATATGTGTAGGAGTTTTCATGGTTTTTTTGCATAACAACACTTATTTAATTAATTTTGGACTTGTCAATGCACAAATTCATTTTTACATATACTTTTGCACTAGTTTTTGGATAAAATTTAAGAAAAACCCAATCTTCAAAGCATATATAAAAACAAGCATTTTTAAATATATTTTTAAAGAAGATGAAACTCAACTTATAAAATTTAATGCAACCTAGATAAGTTATAAGAAAAAATAAGATTCAGCAGTTGTAAACTCTCTTAATATTGAATGGTGTTAATAGACACCTTCAAAAGTTACAAACTCTCTTGATATTTAATGGTGTTAACTCAGGGGGGTCACTATGTATAAACCCTCTATATCACGTGTGTTCAAGACCTATATTTAGAATCCCTTATCTGTATATTTTTTCATTAATAAAATGTACCCCTTTTCTATACAAATCTATAAATTTTTTTCAAAACTATTTTAAATAGTCCCTTATGTATATTTATTTCTGTAAATTTTAGAAATAAAAAATATCCTTCTGTTGAACTCACGTGATAGGGTTACATATGATGCCCCGAGGGTGTTAATAGACACCTTCAAAAGTTACAGTATTAAGGAAACTCTCACCATATTTATAAAAGTGTTAACAAACACCAAAAGTTAAAATAAGCCTGAGATAAGTTACATAAAAAAATAAGATCCAGTAATTGTAAACTCTCTTAATATTTATAATAGTGTTTAGGAAGCACTTTCAAAAGTGACAAGTGGAAGTAACAAACTCTCACAATTTTTATAAAGGTGTTTAAAAACACCAAAATTTACAATAAGCCTCTCACTAGAAGGCAAATCTATTTTCTCTCTCTATCCTAAATTCAACCATTCAAGAGCTGAGCTCATCTCATCCTTATCGATGTAGTTAAAATTATAGAAGAGAAGTAAGGATTGATGAATTTTCTTTTTCATAACACTTTGTTTATACCGAATGGCTTGCACTTCCTGGGGTGAAAATATTCCATAAAGAGCCGTACGCGAAGATATCTCTCTTTGAAAGTCTGTCAACTCTCTCCTATATGACTTCAATTTATCTATTTCACTAGTAGCCATACTTATTTTTCTTTTCTCCTCCTTCTCTAAGTCCTTCTGACAAGCAAAGTCATCATTCTCATACTGGGTTAACGGAGTTGGATTTTGCTTTCTCTCCTCTCTCTTTCCCGGGTTCTCGACAATCCATAGTTTGGTGCTGCCAATGGCTTCCTCTATGGAATCGATTACTTCAAAAAGATCCATGGAAACAAGAGGAGGAAGGTAATGAGAGGAAGGTAACTAGAGGAGGTAAGGCAAGATGGAAGGAGTATGCTTGAGGAGAGGAGGTAAGGGTATGGGCAACCAAGATGGAAGGAGTAAGCTTGAGGAGAGGAATAAGGTAAGAAGAGCAAAGTGGAAGAAGTGTTTGCTATGGGTGAGATATAGAAGACTAATGACTACTAAGGTTTTTATAGAAGTGCAGACTCATAATGTGAGATGAAAGGAGTAAGCTTGAGGAGAGGAGTAAGGTAAGAAGAGCAAAGTGGAAGAAGTGTTTACTACGGGCGAGATATAGAAGACCAACGACTACTAAGGGATTTATAGAACTACAGACTCATAATGTGAGATGAAAGATTTAGAATAAAGAATTGGTAGAGGTTGAGATGACTAGATTATCTGAAGTAACAAATGCAAGACCGTAATGCGAGACATGTGAGAATGTAAGACAGTGATCAGTACATTGAAATCTATAAAATAAAATGATGGAACACAAGAATGATATAATTATTAGAATCTCATCATAAGATATTTATTGTATAAAATAAGTTAGACTTCAAAAAAAGTAAAACGGATTTTATAAATTTAGAGAGGTGAGTTTTCCATTGAGTGAAGTAAAAAATAAAAAACCGTAAATTTGAGAGACACATGAGATGATAGATTTTGAATCAGTTTAAATGTATGAAATAAAGTGATTGAAGACAAGAATAATATAATTAGACTCCCTTCTTTCGTGCATCCTAGTCCTTCTACAAGCACATTCTTCATTTATCACTCTTAATTTATCATCTCTCCACCCACCATGGATGTCCTTAGCATCATTGGAGACGTGGAGTCTGGAATCGACAGTCTCAAACAATGGGTTGCTGACCAAGGAGCAAGGAGAGATGCAAGAATTCGACAAGTCTCTCCATTGACACGGATGGAGAGAGAGGAATTCAATGCACAGAGGCAGACAGAAAGGGAGACTCAGAAGATAGCAGAGAGCAAAAGACTTATACAATGTATTATAAAAGCATGACAAGATCTATTGGACTTCTTAAGCAACCTACGTTATCGAAGCACTCGGTATGGTTGATTTGATCGGGATGCTGAAAGAACAATAAAGGCCTACCAAAGAGATTATAAAGAAACAATCTGTGATTGTTTGAATTTCTTCCTTCATTGTAATTATGTTGACGATATGAAAGAGGAGTTTGTGGAAGATTGGATTATTGAGAAGATAAGAGATACTAATGATGAGATCTTCCAGTGTGATCTCGGCCTCTGTGGCCTGTCCATCATGATTTCTTGAATTTCTTCCTTCATTGTAATTATGTTGAGGATATGGATGTGGAGTCTGTGGATGATTGGATTGTTGAGAAGATAAGACATACTAATTATGAGATCTTCTAGTGTGATCTTGGCTTCTATGGCTTGTAATAGTTTTGTATTCTCTACAACAAGTCTGGTAGGGCTGAGCATATCATATTAGAATTGCTAATACAATTTATTTTTTTAGAATTGCTAATACAATAATAATACAAATTGAATAAATATCATAAGTAAATATCCTAATGTATTGTAACATTTAACATAAGTTTAAAAAACACTATCATTAGTCAACACAAACAAGATAAAAATATTCAAGGACTCATGTTTCTTTCTACATGATTTATAACTGAATAGAGTCAAATGAGTCCTCTTGAGGCTGTGATGCTCTAAGAGTACATTGAGTCTCTACTTCTTGACATGTGGATGGTGTACATTGAGATTCTACTTCTGGTGCAATCGGGATAGACTAATCTCTTCCTCCTTTGCAAGAAGCTTCATTCATTTTGATGACAAATATGAGCTTTCCATTGCAATCTGTACAACAAAAGAGAATAATCATTAGGATAAACATGATATAGGAAATGAACTAAGTAAAGTGCAATGCTATGATGGATTTGCTCTTACCATCTTCTCTCATGCCATAGAATTTGACCATTGCTTGTTGCAGTTTGTCAACATCTAAGTAGACATTGTTGAAAGCATTCATCTCAAAGGTTTGCAAGCCAGATTTCTTTTTACTCTTCCAAGTCATTTTGTCCCTTACGCAATGGTACCCTCCAAGCATTTCTCTTGCACATTGGTTTGTTTCTTGCTGTGCACATCTCATAGTAGGCGCTTGTGTCTTGGGTCCCTTAGTATCCCAATGACATCGCTTGACTTTAATAAACTAGCTAGAGCATATGAATAGTCAATATCATCCCCGTCCGTTCTTCCCATCACATCCTCCATGAAGTTCCCAAAGGAGAACACAATAAAAACTGTCATAAACAATGTAGCACAAAAGAGTGTAATCTCATTGGAACATTTGATAAGCAACCTTGTAGCCTGGACTCTCCTCTTTCTAGCACCACCAGTGGGTGCCAATGCATCCATGTTATGTAAGTACCTTCTTTTCCTCTCCTTCAATCCCAAAGGTGTTTCTTTCATCTTTTGTACTTGTTCTTCTGCCTTCTCTTGTTCCTTCTCTATGGCTCATCAAATTTGATTGTATATAGATCTTTCCAAGACTTTTTTGGACTCAGCTAGCTTACTGAGTGACTCTTCTAATTTATGTCCCTCCAAGTCCAATGCATTTCACTCCAAGTCCAATGCTTTGGCTTTATCATAAAGATCCTAGTTCTTCCTTTGAAGATCCTACACAGAGTTATGCATTGCAACAATGATGCTATTTTCTAAATGTGCTAGCATCTCTCTGCTTGAGCTCTGCGCATCTTGCTTGCTTACATAGCCATTGACAGGGTATTGTTTAACCGATTGCAATAACCAAGCAACCACGCATGTCCATTTCCAACAAATTGAACTAGCTCATGCATTGTATGGAAAGGAGGGCTCTTTTGGTTGGCAGGATCTAAAGGATACAAGGATCCTTCTACCCAAAGGTCGAGATGCTTCTTTCCTTGTGAACAAAGACTATGGATTTTGGAAGCTCCCCTCAATCCTAGAATACATGTCTGCTAGCATCTCGGGGGGGTCACTCATCATATGTAACCCTATCACGTGAGTTCAACAGAAGGATATTTTTTATTTCTAAAATTTACAGAAATAAATATACATAAGGGACTATTTTATATAGTTTTGGAAAAAATTTACAGATTTGTATAGAAAAGGGGTACATTTTATTAATGAAAAAATTTACAGATAAGGGATTTTAAATATAGGCCTTAAACGCACGTGATATAGAGGGTTTATACATAGTGACCCCCCTGAGGCTAGCATATCAAGCCTCCAACTCTAAGTGAACCTAGTACTTGTTGGAGACGTCCTCGAATGGTGCCATGACTAAAGGATTATAGAGAAGGAGAAGGTGTGGAGATGCAAGCTTAAAGGAGTAGCACGTAGAAGAGGGAGGGCGAGGAGGAGGAGGGATGGGGGAGGGAGAACCAATAGTTGAAGAGGAGGAAAGGGGGGCAAACCAACAAGTGTGGAGGGTGAGGAGGAGTAGGCATGGAGGAGGAGCAGGAGGGAGGGGGGAGGAGGAGCAGCAGTTGAGGAGGGAGGGAGGGGGAGGATAGGAGGAGCAGGCATGGAGGAGGGAGGGAAGGAGGGGGACGAGGAGGAAGGGGGAGGAGGGAGTGAGGAGGGGGAGGGGAGGAGAGGGGAGGGGGAGGAGGGAGGGAGGGAGGGGGAGGAGGGAGAAAGGAGGGGGAGTGAGAAGGGGGAGGGAGGGAGGGAGGAGAGAGGAGGGAGGGAATTCAAAATTCGAATTTTGAATCTTGAATTTTTTGGTTCCCACCTAGGAGTACGAGTTGTGTAAGAGGTGTAAGAGGTGGGGTCACTTTTGAGCTTAACCCACCTAGGTGAGGGCGGGGGTTATGACCTTTTGGGACCTATCTTAGCCCTTTCATTAAGACTAATCCATTTCTTATGAGGCCCTTTTGAGACCCCAATTCTCCCCTAATGTCTGTCTTTCCAAGTGAGGAGCGGGATGCACTCCTTCCAAGCTCTGACCAAACCTACTGCTAGGTCTGACCTAACGATCTTTCAAGGGAATTATGAAAGAAGTCACTCGTACCACCAAAGGCCAGCCCAACAACCCACTCCTATCGACCTGCAATTTTCCAAATGGCTTTTGGTAATGTCGATCCAAGGGGCATACTTAGTGAACAATCGGGGAAGCAATTTAGCTATCAAGGCAACATTTTTTCGTCTCACATTCAGGAGTCCAAGCCCTTCCTATAGCTTGCAAACCTTTAGAGGCTCCCAAGGGATGTAGTGCATGCGCCATCGGCTAGCTTCCTCAGCCCACAAAAATTTTCTAAAGAGGGCTTCGATTTCGAGCCAGTGGATCTTCTTGAAGCTCTAAATGGAGGCAACATATGTAATGTCGGAGAGGCAGTTCTTCACCGATGATTTTCATATCCAACAAGGACCCTGTGAGTGTGGGATTCTAGAAAGCATCAAGCTCCGTCTATAGCTAGAGCAAGTCATTCGCATTGTGCTCCTCACCTGACCCAACCCCCAGATGGCTTGCTGACACAGGAGTCTCCGTCCCTACAAGAGGAGAAGTCTACTCTGCACCAAAGGTTCAACTGGTTCAAAGACAAGGTCAAGGCTAAGCTCAGGGCCTGGCATGGCATTAGCCCAAACCTAATCTCCTGAATAGAGAGAAAGATTCTCCTAGTTATTCATAGGATAAATCTTGTAGGAATGCAACAATTGTCACCATTATGGTGAAATTATTATACACTTATTTTTCAACACAATTAAGTCATTTACCATAAAGATTTCATGTGGAAAGCACCATGGCATGGATCCATATTTTTTCTCATACAAATTGATGGAAGATAAAGTGTATCATTGTCCAATGTGATCTGCCTCTTAAAAGAGGATACTACCAAAAATCTTGTGAGAGATCATGTTACTTGGTGAGGTTTTATGACGTAGAAGAGGCTACTATAAAAATCTTGTGAGAGCATGTTACTTGGTGACGTTTTGTGAGAGAACATGTTACTTGGTGAGGTTTTGTGACATACGACATTCATAGGCTACTACCAAAAATCTTGTGAGGGAAAAGACCCTTGATAAGCAAGATCATGTACAACAAAATTTTGCATGATTTATTGGGCATCAGTTAAATTTAGCTTGAATATAAAGTGACTTATTGCCATTACGAAAGCAATTATGCTATTTTTGTTGTAAAAAAGAGAGGATGTTGAAACGTGAGGCCTTTACTTAGTCAAATACAAAAATATACAACTTTAGATACAAAACGTATTCCAGGTTGGGAAAATTCCATATGATAGAAGCATAAGGTAGTTCTAAGCATTAACAATGAAGTTAGTAATAATATTAACTATTCCCGGTTGGGAAAAATCCATAAGGTATAAGCGTATAAGGTAGTTCTAAACATTAGCAATGAAGTAATATTAACTGCCTCATAAAAGATGCTAACGTGTGAACAAGGATGCTACCCCATAAGTTTGCTGAGAATGTGTTACTCTGCAAAGTTTATGATGTCCTCTGAACTATGCTTAAGGGGGAAGACAACAGTATCGTCAGGATTACTGAAACACTCCCAGCTATAGCTGCCTCCATCTAGGCTCGTCAGGATTACTGAAACACTCCCAGCTATAGCTGCCTCCATCTAGGCTTTCAGAGTTCCGGCGATATCAATCACAAATCGATACTTCACGTCGCCTTTCTCCAGCTTTGTCATTGCAGCATTCACTTGGTCTATGGGGATCTTCTCGATCGTGCTTGTAATGTTATGTTTGCCGCAGAAGTCCAGCATTTCTTGCGTTTCTGTTGTGCCCCCGATCAAGCTGCCTCCCACAAAGCGACGGCCTGCACATGCATCAGGACGAATTTACACAACTTCCATGTTTGATAGTTCTGGGAGACGGTCTTTGCAACTGTTGGGTACACATTACTTACCAAAGATTACAGCACCGGGGGCCAACTTTAAAGGTTGGTCCGGTATTCCAACCAAAACCATCTTCCCATTGACGCCCAGGAGGTGCAACAGAGGCTCAAGAGCGTGCACTGCAGGTACGGTGTCGATTATGTAGTCCAATGATTTGAAAGCTTGCTGCAGAACATTCCATGCGGACCACAGCTTTCACAAGTCAATTCCATGGAGAACCATGCAACATCATTAAGAACTGGTTAGGGCATACCGTATAGAATTGTATAGCCTACAAACCCAAGTTACAAGTGGCAACTTCACCTTCATCTGGTTCTCATCCTTGCTGACAATAAAACGATCGGCGCCCAACACCTCCTTTGCTTTCTTCTCTTTGCTTGGCGATGTACTGATGACCGTCACGTTTAACCCAAACGCCTTGCCAAACTTCACTGCCATATGCCCCAAGCCTCCAAGCCCAACAACTCCGAGGCTCTTCCCTCTTTCGGTCATGCCAAAATACTTCATAGGGCTGTAGACAGTTATACCGGCACATAGCAGGGGAGCTGCCCCATCCAAGGGAAGATTTGGGGGTATGCTGAAAACAAACCTGATAGAAAGAGAGACAACGTTAGAACTTGAGGGCCGTAATTCACACTAAACATATCCACTGCTGAAGTAAAAAATTCCTTACTTCTGGTCGGACACCATAAGCGTCGAATAGCCACCTTGGGTAGCACTTCCGTCGTAGTATACGCTGTTGTATGTAAAAATTACTTTCGGGCAGTACTGCTCCTCGCACTTCTCGCAAGCATCGCACTTTTCACAAGAACCCACCATACATCCCACGCCAACATGATCGCCTACCTTAAAATTTTTCACTTTAGCTCCAACTTGCGTAACGATTCCAACAATCTCGTGCCTGCATCAGAGACACGAGTATTATACGTTGGATCCGATTGCCAACCTGACCATACCAGCATCATTGCTGGAAAATCAAGAATATAGAGCATCACTACACTAAGCCGCGAACCGGTATATTCAAAACCTCCAGTATCCACCATGTTAGCAGCCTGGGTAGCCATCCGGCTAGACACAAAGGAGGGAGACTCACCCTGGAACCATAGGGTATGAGGAGCTTTTCCAGTCATTACGAATTTGATGCAAATCGGAGTGGCATATCCCGCAGTGAGTGATTAGGAAGGTGACATCCTCTTCTCCGGTAGCTCTGTCAAAAACGGGCAGCAAATCAACAAGGCGAGCGGATGCAAGCAAAGCCATCACGACCACATGAATAAACTCATCAAGCTGCAGGATAACAACATTTCTACGGGATAAACGAGCTGGCGATTCAAGGAGGGACAAGATTTGGCGACGTTAATCCAGGAAGATGATGAGGGAGAGACGAGAGTGTGAGGAGTACTACCTGCGAGTGAACTGGAAGGGGGCAAGGATACCAGAAGAATCCTTGGCAGCGTAACCCAAAACCGCTTGAGCCATGAGAAACGTGAATGGTTGAAGCTAGCAAGATAGGGAGAGCTGGGGTGGCAACAAGACGAGCACTTTGGAAGTACTTTGAATGGGGGGCACGCTAATGGAAATAGGCCTCCAAGTCCGTTGGGATATTAAAGGCTTTGCAGGGACACGCATAATGCATGGTTCTTCTCATTGCTGCGATAGTACATCAGTTCTTCTCATTGGTTTTACTTCTTCACTTGGAACATGACCCTTCCTCATAGTCCATACAAATGTCTAGTTCAACCTCTAATTGTTTTACTTTACCACCACGAGTTCAATTCTAATTGACCGGCTTGCATAAGCTTGTGTGTCTAGACTCTTCCAAATATGATCTATAGCAATGCCAACACAGATGTAGATATGGATGTGCTGCCACGTACAATAATCCAGAATAACAAACACTCCTTGCTCTAGTCACATATGGAAATGCTTTTGCTTCGCCCCAAAAGTATGACTTAAGCTTAAGTGTCTTTGAGACAAATCTAGAGCTCCTTTTACATCACACACACAAGCAGGCTAACTCTACTAGACCCCCATCCCCACCCCATACCACCCCTTGCCCCACCTTGCCCTACCCCTAGAAGGAGGACAAGGACAATAAGCAATCTCCATAGATGGAGAGGATATTACATCATTTAGTGCATCATCTATCTTAGAGTTCACTATTGAGGCACAAAGTTGCGACACATTTACACCCTTTGGATCTTCCCTCAGTAACTTCCCTTTGACCTTCACATCATGTAGGGCTAATAGATACTTTAGACAACATGTATGGATTCTATAAACACTCTTGAGAGCATGTATGGATGCTAATGAACACTCTTAAGAGCACGTATGGATTGTATAAACATGTATACATGATATTGGGGACCCATAAAATGGAAAAGAGGTTAGCTTGATGCCTATTCTTATGCATCATATAGTTTTGTATGGGAGTGACAAAGTCATGTGGATGGGTTTATAAATGGAAATTGGAGAACTTAGGGCTTCACTACATAGCAGCCTCCTCACAAGAAGAATCTCACATAATCTCTCTCTCTCTCTCTTGCATCCTATATATTGTCATAATAAACACGTATCTCTTATCCTTAAAAGTTTTAAAAAACATAAACTATTGAAAAAATATACAATATATTATCACATGTTCTTTCTCATCTTATAGTCCTACATATGGTTCAAATACCTTGTCTTTTTTTGAAATCCATATGATGAGAAGTGTTTGGCTTCTTGACCTACTCTTTTACCCCTTTCTTTCCTTCATTTTTGCATTCCAAAAGTCATCATAAGTGGCAAACAAATTTGAACCTATCCTGATCACTACTTTTTGAATTTGTAGTATGTGTGTCATGTGCTTTAGAGTTTCACTATAATGATCAACAGCTAACATTACACTAATACTATTATCAAAGAGTGGGCTAGTTGGACAATTAGACCAAAAAACTCAATTTCAAACCACCTAATGCAAAGCAATGTCACAAGGCAAAGGGAAAAATTAAATAGAACCCCTATTGGCCACTTTTGAAATTTATATAATTTATGAGGGCATGCATTCACCATTTTGAAAATTGGACAAGCAATAAGGTGGCATGTGCCTTTCTATCTAGCTTACCTTGGCTACGCTTTCTATTCCATAAATAATATTTCCAACAAAAAGGAAAATCTAGTTGCTCACTTATTTGAAGGATCCCTTTCTTCAAAAAAGAAGAAGCATGAAACCCTTGCCTATGGTTGAAGTATAAAAGATACATCCTATTCAAGGTTAATAATCCATTAAGGACATTGCACAATAGTAGTGAAATAAAGGTACCTTGATGTTTATTCAATTATAATGTTTAAAAATGTATCATCTTTGAAGCTTTTTCTTTCTTTTTTTCCAAAAAGGTGGGCATTAAATTAAGCAATAAAAATAAATTTCCTATAACCAAACGCCCAAAAACTATAAGGCGTGTGTGTTTATGGGTGGGATTAACTATTCAAGATGTTGGATATTTATAAGCATATGGAAAGAGAAAATCAAAATGTGACACAACCCATGTGAAAAGCATTATGGGAATTTTGGGACTCAAAAAAGGCCTCATAAGGAGTGGACTATGAAATTGGATTAAGGACTAAGGGTGAAAGCATGCTACGGTGTCTTAAAAAATACTCTTTTTGGCAAAGGTTCTAGCATAGATATACTACTAAATTGTGTACTAAAAGGCGCTGACAGTTGGATTAGATTTCCACATAAAGAGGAGTCCACGATCTACAATCTACAATCCACTCTCAATTGAGGATGATTTCCCCGCACATCGAGGAATCCGTGATCTACAATCTACTCTTAATTGACTCTTTTCTCTCTCGTGGAATCACTCGCACATGTTTGAAACCATTGATAGTCGACTCTCTTCTCTCTCGTGGAGTCCTGTCTCTGTCCCTGCAATTATCTCTGCTCATCTTCACTAGAGGTCCATTGCTCTCTCTCTCCCAGAGGTCCATTGCTCTCTCTCTCTCCCCGGCTCTCTCCATTCTCTGTGCAAACTGGTTCTCCCCTTCTCTCTCATTGAAGCCCTCGCACTTTGGACCTTATGTTCTCTTTGGTGTAAAAACCAGCTATGTTTGAGTGATTCTACAGCTCTCTCTCTCTCTCTCTCTCTCTCTCTCTCTTAGGATGACTTTCTCGTACAGTAAGATTGAGCATGCATGTTTTGACGTATTGTCTTCTTGTGTCATTCATTAATTCATAATTTACCATTGAAATGGTGCACAGGATGGAAAACTCCACACTAGAAGTGCCACACCAAGAAGGGAACTTGCTCAATGCACTACCACAGCATTGCTCTGAAACGAACATGAGACACTTGACATTAACAATTGTGCGACATTTCAAGCATACCACAAAAAACTTGGACTTGAGAATGAAGGTTGACATTTTGTCTAAGATTATAAAACATTCAGATATTCAAGAGGTTGTCGATGAGACAAATTTTCAAAGCCAGTCCATATTAGTGGCAATAGTGGATAATCTAATGACATCATTGAGTCTTGTAAAAAGAGTTGATAAGTTAGCTGCTGTGAAGAGAGTAGCTCTCCACATGATTGCTAACAATTTAGCATTTAAAAAATATAGTGATGGCAAAGTAGCTAAAGCCCTTGGAATTCAAGCACAGAATCTGAAGAAACATCACGTGGATATAAAACAAGCTTCCTTCAAATGGGCAGATGGAGGTTGAAAGTGTAGACAGGATTCCTTAAGTTGTGAGGTTGTTCAATGTGTTGCCCAATTCTAGAAAGAGAACACCAGGGTTTCCCCAAACAAAAAGGATGTTTGTAGGCATAGGCTTGGCCCAAAAAAGTATACAATACATCCCACCCATTTCTTGGAGCTCACAGAGGTGCATCTTCCTTCTTTCAACGAAGCCCAAGTTACACACTATTATTTGGTACTCTTAACAACTATTTAATACTGTCACGGATAATATTAGTATTGTTTAGATGTTAAAGCTAACATTTAACACTGTAACAGACTCTATATGAAACAAATTTAGCACTAAATCATAGAATCACAGTACTAAATACTACACCGGGGACATAATACGTTTATAGTATAGACCATATTTTAGAAATCAGTCCTAGGAATTAAGATAGGACAAAATATATTGTTTGCTCTTTCAAGTTAGTTATTATGACTAAATAGAATACTAGTTATGACTAAATAGTACTATTTAGTGTTGATTAGTAGTGTGTGATGTTTAAAATTGTTTGTATTAGAGAAGGACTCTGAGCATAATCATTCTCTCCTTACACTAATCTTGCTACTAGTTCTATTTAGTACTATCTAGTACTATCCCTTGCACTCACAATAAGACAAAGCACCCATAGACGTGCACACAGATGCATTTCTTTAACTAAAAAAAAATTTATAGGCATGTTATTTGCACGTCTATTTGCACATCTACAAACCCGTGTCTATAGAATAGACAGACGTGTCTATAGACGTGCTTTTAGACACTCTATAGAAATTTTAAAAAAATAGAAAGATCTATGCGTATATAGACGCGCTTATAGATTCTCTACAAAATCGTTTTTTTAAATAAAAGCAAAATTTTGTGTGGTTGAACAGAATGATGTGTATGTTGTGTATGCTATGTGGTTACAAGAATCCCATTTCCATATTGTGCAATTCAATTCTTACAGCCAACCGCATTTTAATTAGCAAGAATCCAAGCACATCTATAGCCGACGATTACAATTTCGAATAAAACATTACAACTCCAAAACGTTTAGTTCACAAGGCATTCATTAATAGAACGTTGCACAGGGAAATTGAAAGCCAAAAAAATAAAAGGAGTGTATATTATTTCATGGCCCAAAAAGTGCTTATATGTACATATAGCACGAAGCCAAGCCACATCCTCTGGCTTCAAGTACAAAAAATAAGAGGAGTGTATATACAAGAGAGGCACGAAGTCAAGCCAATGGCTTCAAGTACAAAAAAGAGTAGCTAGCACTACTTCTACGACTAATCTAAGTTCTCTGTGTCCTCGCTCCCTTGTTTGCTCCCTTCTTCATGCCCTTCTTCATGCCAAGAGACTTACCTTGGATAGAGGTATGGAAGCTTCTTGTCCTTCAAAGCTGCTTCTCTTTCTTTTCTTCCTTGTTCACCCTCTTCTCTTATATACTTGGAAATGACTGTGTAAGCTAGAGATGAGTGTGGGTGCTTGGAGATAAGTGTGGATGCTTAAAGCTATGTCTGTTAATAGGAAAGCAAGCCGCACGATGCTAAAAGTATGTGAAGGAAAGCAAACACACTAAAAGTAGGTTTGAAAATTAGCTCGCAGTCTGCACTTCTAAAAGCGCATCTAACGGCATGTTTGCTAGGTATTGCTCTTTGACTCGCATTTGGATGATGTGGAACTTTTTTGAAAGCGGTCATGGGAAGGGAGAACATGATGGGACTGGTGCAGTCATAAAGTATGCAATAACCAGTGAGCAATTGGATGTAAATGGTGCAAAGGTACAAAATGCACATGATGTTGTGGAATGGTTGGCATGGAAGACGGGAGATGATTCTAAACAAAGGCGTGATTGTGTACTATTGTAGTAATTTTTGTAGTTCATATTAAGTTTGTTCTACTGTCATATCATACTACTTATTACTCTTTGGTTAGTACTATTTAGTACTATGTACTACTATCTTAAGTAACTCATCTACTATTAATTGAGAGAGAGAGAGATTGAGAAACCATTGTACTACTATCATATCATACTACTTAGTACTATTTGGTTAGTACTATGTGATACTATATAGTACTATCTTAAGTAGCACATCTGCTGTCAATTGAGAGAGAAAGAGAGAGAGAGAGAGAGAGAGAACCATTGTACTACTGTCATATCATATTTTTGTAATGCTGTTCCTCTTTTTAATATATTGCACTTATAATTCAGAATGAGCCATACAAATTCAAAAGGCGCAATATAAAATAATGTGATGAGACATATAGAATCAGTCATATGACATTACGGAGCCCAAATGGCTTGGATACAATAGCTTTGCATTGCACTCCACACACCCCAAATACAACCCGGTCAGGCTTGGATACATATAGCAGCTCTATGGCACTGCACTCCACACACTCCAATATACTATGTTCTAGGAAGGAATGACCCTAGAATGTCGAAGTTTTCAACCCTTCTTCCTTAGCATCCTCATTAGTAGCCGGCCCGAGGGACTATCATCTCGGACATCCGAAGTTGCTATTTCTTCTGGGCCATACCTTGCATCTGTAAGGTCTATGAAGATGTTATCATCCCTTTTTGCAATTCCATCCTATAGCTCTAGAGCAAAAGAGTGTACAGCTCTATTACACATTGATGGATCTGTAATGCCAATCAAAAGCAACCAACTGTATCGGCACCATAACAGACATGACACATGATTCCTTAGCTTAGACTTGACTAACAGTTAATATTATTTTATCCAGAACCAAAATTGGTACTGTATGGTTGAGCAAAAAATACCATAAAAGATAACATATAAAAAAGGCCCATATATTTTATTGCATTGACATTCGCTATTTATGCACTGGTTAAAACAATGGCTCACCTAGTACTTTTATCAGCAAACACTTAACAGCACCAATACCATGTAAGAACACCAGTACATTTATCAGCTCACTACTAATTTTATTAGCAAAGTAACCAGCAAAGTCTGTATTACAAAGTGACCAGTACAAGTCTATATTTAGAAAGTAACAACATCTATATTCATCAATGTACAAGTCCTTTACAATCTGGCCTTCAAGGCCTAGTGTATGGTGGGTATTGGTTTACATAAGGATTATGCCTAAGAATCTGTTGGCACATCTCATATGGAAGGTCTACTATTCTTTGTTGGATGATAAATCAGTCTGTGGGCTTTGGATCTTCAGTTGACAGTGAAATGATAGCATCAACACACCCCATGTTAGCATAATCTGCAAAGAAGACTTCAGTGAATAATTTGGCTCACAAGTAGCTGCAATGTGCTCAATCACATGGCCTTCATAAGGGTATCTCATTGTAAAGGCAGGAACACCTTCTCTGGCATTTGCTAAATCCAATAAGTATGGGAGCAACTAATTTGATAGCTCATCATCATTAGGATCTCCATCATAGGCGAAAGGAGTTATGTAGAAACCGGGTGGATTTAATGCTACTTTCAAAGGAGTGTCATCAACCAGGAGTGTGTTCATGGGATCATAGTCAATGTCATGCAGAGCCAATGCACTAAATGGCTTAAGCACACACATCTCATCCAGCTATGTTGGGTGGCAGAATTCTTCCCTTGTATAACAATCCTCCTGTGCAAAGTTGAACAAGAACTTGAACTCCCTAAACTATGGGACTGACATTTCTCCTTGTCATACTACTCCATGTAGCGATCTCAAAATGCTCACACAAAGATTTCATGAAATTGATCAACTGTGGCTGCAAAGAGGACATAGTTGCCTAATTTATGAACATCACCACCTTGGGCCATTTTAGGAGCAGTCCGCCACCACCTCTTTAACAATATTCCATTCAAATCAAAGATTAACAACTTTTTTTGAGGCAGAACATCTCCGGAGTCACCTAGAAGCAATAATAACACATATACAGATCCATCATATTTGAGTTGATGAATTGCAAAAAGAATTCCATATTAACTTACGAGAAGATAAATTGCAAAAAGAATTTCATTAAAAAAACAAGGAAGATAAATTGCAAAAATAATTTCATTCAAAAAACAAGAAGATAAATTGTAAAAAAAAACAAGATAAATTGAAAAAGAGTTTCATTTAAAACTTTGCGAGACCAGCTCTCATACAATGTAATTTCATAGATGATCTAGTCCTAACATTTGGGGTTGGTGGGCATTTGCTAAGGATCAATCAAATACGACTTAGTAACTATTTGACTAAATTTCCTTTTCTTTGTCCCCATAGGGAGAAGGCTACCTACTACTGTGTCATCCTCCATTTGCTCTCCATCAGAGCTGTTAGGTAGTTTAGGCTTTAGCTCTGATATAATCTGAGCTGCCTCAGTGACCCTCTCACCATTATTTGTGTCGAGCTTTTCACCACTATCCGTGTGTTCACCCCACTACCACCTATGTCTTTGTCCTTGCTGTCATTTCCTAACAAGTCATGCATGTCCAATCTTGCTATTGCTTCCTCTATAATCCTGTTCGCTTGCTACAGATTTTTATCATCCAAGTTCAGCAGATCATCTTCATCCAAGTGCTGATCATCTTCAATGTCTCCAACTAGATTGTCTACAAAGAAATAAAGTCATATCAGAAATGCCTTTGAGGTGCTGTACACAGAAGAATGTAAATGTGCATTTTCACAAGAAAATGCATACCCCCCTTTTCCTCTATATTCTTGCTTCTATACAATGACCGCACATCAAATTTTTTCTTGTGTTGTATGTGGTGCTTCATCTTAGTAAGAGCTTCCTTAACTGGCAAACTTTCATCTGCTGAACAATATATAATACATGAATAGATGCAATAATAGGAATAAATGAAATAGATAAAACAAGAACTTATAAAAATAAATACCATCTTTTAGCCACATAGGGAAAAAAAATAGTCCTACCTCTCTCCTCTGCAACTTTTAGGTCCCCCTGTGCCACTGCCTACTGCTTTTCTACTTTGTCCAACATTTCATCCTCATCATATTCCTGATCCCCAACATTCTCCAAGGAGTTGTCATCTTCCAACCGACTTCCATCGAATAATTGTTCATTATCTTCTTTTCCACACGAGGCATGTCCCTCTACCTGTTGTTCTTTCTTGGTGTCTATGAACACATTTGAAATGTCTCGGGGGGGTCACTATGTATAAACCCTCTATATCACGTGCGTGCAAGGCCTATATTTAAAATCCCTTATCTGTAAATTTTTTCATTAATAAAATGTACCCCTTTTCTATACAAATCTGTAAAAATTTTCCAAAACTATTTTAAATAGTCCCTTATGTATATTTATTTCTGTAAATTTTAGAAATAGACAATATCCTTCTGTTGAACTCACGTGATAGGGTTACATATGATGAGTAACCCCCCCGAGTGAAATGTTAGGAGTTTTGCATTTCTAATTTTCAATAGCTTCAGCTTGCTTTGTACCAGTCTTCAACTTTTTTGGACATGGTATTTCGGTGTCTTTACCTATTTGTGTAAGGAAAAGAACAATTATTTGACATTGATTTCAAAGGCAAATAGATTATTTAAAGATAGACAATAATCAAAAAAATAGTAGTATTTAAACTTGAAACAAATATGGCCCTTGAGGGGTCCCCTTTAGGGGCAAGGGACATATTCCAACACAGCCCTTGCCCCTAAAGGGGACCCCTCAAGGGCCATATTTCCATTGGTTGTATTGGAGTCCATATGTGATTGGTACTAGATAGTACTAAGTGCTAAGTGCTACTAATAGTGCTATATACTACTAAGTACTGCTACATAGTACTAAATACTACTAATACTGCTAAGTACTAAACAATACTAATGCTAATCCTAATACTGCTAGCTGATAATACTAAGTGCTAACTAAGGTACTAAATACTACTAATACTAAATAGTACTAAGTGCTAACTAGTGCTAAATACTACTAAATAGTATTAAATATTGCTATATACTACTGATACTAAATAGTACTAAGTGCTAACTAGTGCTAAATACTACTAAATACTACTGATACTACTAAATACTACTAAATGCTACATATTAAATAGTACTAACTACTAATTTAGAGTGCTAAATAATAGATGATAAATAGTATTAAATGCTAAATAGTACTGAATGCTGAATAGTATTAAATGATGAATAGTACTAAATACTAAATTATCCACAAAGTACAGTCGCAGAATGTAGGGTAACCAGCGATTAGAGGTGATTAGGCTTCATGATTTACTTCAATGGTTGTAGCCATGGAACGAGTATAGTACAAGCTCAAGGAGTTTGAGCCCCAAATATCCCCAACAATCTCATAGGTTCAAGCTGCAAATTGCCACAAAATGTGGTTATTGTGGTTATTTGCCTCACGGGGGTCAAGCCGCAAGTAGCCCAAGATCGGCCTCACCACTCCAAGTTTTGAGCCTTGTATAGGGGGTTTGAGTCCCAAATAGTTTCGGCCTCGGAGGCTCGAGGCTATCACAAGCACTATTTAGTGATCTTATATGGTTAACACAAGTGCTATTTCTGACACACAAGAGTGGAACAATAGGGGAGAGATGGAAGGGATAGCAAAGATGCGTTGTCACCCTATGGACCCAAGAGCCTTTTAAATGTAAAGAAAGAGAGAGTGCTAAAAGGAAAAGGGTTGGCTTTACCTTCGAAAGGTGACATGTATAAAAGACCAAATGGTTACTTTGGTCTTCATTGTTGTATGCACAAATTTGGAATACAAGCTCCCTTTTCTCTTTAAGAGTGCCTTTGGGTGCTCTCTTGTCTCCTTTGTAGTGCCTTTGTTTGCCACTCCATCCCCCTTCACTCTCTCCTTCTCTTCTCCTTCTCCCTCCCTTCTCCCCTCTCTTCTTCCCTCTCCCCCTTCCCTCTTTCTCTCATGGAAACACACTACAACAATCTGGAAGCCGCTTGCATGATACAAGTGGATGGCTCATGCTTACATTGCTCTCACAAGGAAGTAGCTTGGAGTGGAGGCTCCAATGGCATTCCTTCAAGATCCCCATGACATGTGAGTCACCATTGACACTACACATTTTTGGCACCGGTACCGAGGAGTTCAAGGTATACTTTTGCATTTTCACTGGCTTTTTTCATAATCCACACATTTCACAAGGCTTCAAGCTTAACTTGGAGATTTTTTAGTGAAGTTTTAGTAGAGGAATGAGGAAGGAAGTGTGAGTTGACAAAATATGAAGAGGGGAAAGGAGAAGAGTGGAGATGAAGAGAGAGGGGGTTACATATGATGAGTGGCCCCTCGAGCTCTTCAAAATGTAATTCCAAGACAATAGTGCATAAGTCCAATGTCTTTCATGTCGAACTTTGTAGTAGATAAGCTTTGTTTTAGCTTTCTGAAGAAGCTATCCTTGCTTCCGATCACAATCAGATCATCTACGTACAAAAGTGCAATAGTATTGTCCTCCCCTTGAACTTTGTAGTAGAGAGTATGATCGGCATTGGATTCATGTATCCCAGATCATCAAAATACTTGTCGATTCTATTGTACCAACTTCTGGGTTTTTGCTTTAAGCCATAGAGACTTTTAATAAGATGGCAAACCTTTTTATGCTTTCCTAGTTCAACATAACCTAATGGTTGTTTCATATAGACTTGCTCATCTAGATAACCATTGACAAATGCATTCTTGACATCGAGTTGATACACATTCCATCTATTGAGTGTCACTAGTGATATCAAGAACCATATGGAATCCATCTTTGCTATACTAGAGCATAAGTCTCATCATAATCTTGACCATATTGCTATGCAAATCCTTGTGCAACTAGTCTGGCTTTGTATCTTTGAATACTTCCATCTGGATTGTACTTCACTTTGTATACCCATTTGTTTGCTATGGCCTTCTTTCCTATGGAAGGTTGCATAATTCCCAGGTATTATTCTTGTACGAAGCATTTGTTTCTTCATTCATAGTAGTTTGTCATTCTGGCTTGTCTATTGCATCTTCAAAGTACACTGGCTCTTCTGTAGTCATGATGGTAGTCATAAGAACATAGTTGGTGGTTTCAACCTGAATTGCTTTGCCTTTCTAAGCATATGTCAATCTAGCTAGAGATTTTCTTTCCATAGTAGACCGTCTGAGCTACTGTGGCTCTGCTTTGGGTGTTTTTGGCAATTCTTACTTATCTTCATCAATCTTTTATGTAGATGACTATGAAATCGATGCGTCTATCTCCTGTGTATTTGAGATTTTCCATTCTGATTCCTCATTGAAGATTACATCTCTGGAGATAATGACCTTTCAATCGATGGGATCATACAACTTGTATGCTTTGCTTTCTTCAATGTAGACAACCATGATGCATTTGCATGAGTTCGTGTCCAATTTTCTGCGATGATGATCATGATGTATGTGGGCATATGCTATGCAACCAAATATGTGGAGATGCCCAATGTGTGGCTTATGTCCAGTGAATGATTCATAAGCTATCACACCCTATATTGGCTCGGTAGGAAGCCGATTGAGCAAGTAGTTTGTTATGGCTATTGGTTCTGCCCAATATTGATTCAAAAGATGCTTCTCACTAAGCATTTGCTCTAGCACTATCTGCTAAACTGCAATTCTTCCTTTCAGCTCTTGCATTCTGCTAAGGAGTATCTACACAAGTGAATTGTCTTTGAATGCCATGACTTCTGCAAAAGTTCATGAATGGTGAAGACATGTATTCACCTCCTCTATCTGATCTCATGACTTTGATCTTTCTATCTGTTTGGTTTTCTACCATGGCTTTAATTCTTGAAATCTGGAAAACACTTCAGATTTCTCTTTCAGAAAGTAGACCCAACAATATCTGCTGTAGTTGTTGATGAAAGTCAAGTAGTAAAGTGAACCCTTGATGCTATAGATCAAGGCATAACCCCATAAATCTATATGTATTAAATCAAGAATACCTCGTGCTTGAGAGGTACTTCTACCAAAATTGGTTTGCTTTTGTTTTCTGAAGCAACATGCTTCACAAATTTTTCCAAGAAACTATTGCTTAGGAATCCCAATTGCCATATTCTGATTCCTGAGATCTAGCAAGCTCTTGAAATTGACATGACCATATCTCTTGTGCCATTTTGTGGCAGATAGTGGCATCTGTTGTGGTTGAGCTGACATGGCATGCAAATCTGGTACTGTGGCTAGAATTCTGCACAAGCGTCCTTCCTTGACACCTTTTCCTACTAACTCAAATATGGTGGAATTTTCTATGATAGTGCATTCATCTCCATCGAAGGTGACTCGGTAGTTGTGTTCCATCATTTGACCTACTAACAAGAGGTTCTTGCTGAGCTTTGGAATGTAGAGTACATCTTTCACCAATCCTTTCGTACCAGTGAAATTGTTCATAGGGAAATCCTCTTTTGGATTGCAATCAGTGCCTAGATACGCTATATCAATCTTTTGCATTTCCTTGTTTGGAAGAAACATATTCCCATGTTCATTTGCAAAATGAATGTGACTAGAATGTCCACCACAGTGATTTCCTTTGTCGTCAAAATTCACTCGATTATTGGTGGATTGACCGCCTTGGTCGTACTTCTTTTTGCGGCAATCTCTTTCATAGTGTCGAAACTTATGACAGTACTTACACTCGATGTTTGACACATTAGTGGATGCATTCCCTTATCCTTGAAATCTTCCTCGGTTAAAATGATTTCCTCTTTGCTGATTTTGATGTTGCTGAGGATGATGTTGATGCTGATTTTGCTGATGACTTTCTTGCTGATGATGACCACTTCTCTAGAATGATCTACCTTTGCCTCTGCCTCCACCTCTGCTTCTATCTAAAGCTGTGAATGCCTGATCATTAGAATGAACTTTGCGTGCATGAATGGCTTGCATCCTAAGTTCTTCACTAAGTAAGACTGACTGAAGTTCTTCCATTGTCAGAATTTGCCATTGGATGGCAATATTCTGGACTAGATTCTTGTATCCCTCTCCCAGTCCATTCAAGATGACTCGAACTATTCCTACTGGGTTCATGGTCTCTCCAGTTGCTGCTGCAAGTTGACTATTGTAGTCTTTGATCAAGAGTATGTAAGCATGATCAGTTTTGCTACTATTGTAGAAACTTTGGTTGATGTGAGAATCTTGGAAGTGTTCTTTGACTCGTAAAGAGCTGCGAACATATCCCATGCTTCTTTTGAAGGGGCAAATTAATGTGTGTGTGTGTGTGTGTGTGTGTGTATGCCTATGGGCTTGGAATCCTATGCAAGGAGTGTGTGAGTGTAGGTATGCTAGAAGGTTCTAGTGACTCATCAGCTAGGTGTGTCATGTTGGTGTGATGTGTGAGTGATCATAGGAGGTGATTGATTAAGATAATCATGGAGATGATTATGGATCTGGGATCTACCAACATGGAGGCAGTTGCTTATATATGTAACCACTCTTTGAATAAAGTTTAACATTGGTGCCTCATTGCTTTCTCTATGGATTCACACGTGGTATCAGAGATTGTTGAAGATCCTAGTGCCTAGAAAGAGATTCTTTGAAGATTCCCTCTAGATTCTCTCTTCTTCCCCAAATGGAGTTTTCTTCTTCCTTCCTTCCATGAATTTCCTTAAGCTCATTCTCCTCCTACAAGCCACCATTGCTCCGGCCCTTTTAGGTGTAGATTCCCCTAGTTAAGGCACCCTTCCACTTGAGAGAAATTGAAGCATTATGGCTTCTATAGCCCATGCTTACACTCGCCCTACCCCACGCCATTTCTGTTAATATAGCTTACTAGAGCCACCATTTCAAAAACAGTTTGAGCTGCACTTAGGCGACCCTATGGGCTACCTCTTGTGTATTTTGAGAGCAAATGGTCCAAGGAATGAGGATAAACTATAGAAAAACCAGTCGGGTTTTTCAAGAAGACATGATTCTTGGAGGCAAAGAAGATGTTGTTGCCCCTGGAGGTGTGAAGCTTCTTTTGGTCTAAGACTTGCACTAAATATTTTACTCCCAATGAACATTAATTGCATTAAAAATGCCCTCAGGTTGATGCTTTGTCGTGTGAGGTAGCAATCCTCCAAGGTTACTCTATTTCTGCAAGCTTTTCTTGACTAGTGTTTTGAAAATAGATGCTACACTAAATGCTAAGTTGATGCTTGAGGAGTTCAAATTCAAATCAGAGATTCAGACATTTATTTTTTAGATAAGAGAATTCTCTTTGAAGTTCATTGGATGTTGATTTCTTGACAAAATGCCAAACTCTCAATCTTCTTCAAGTGCCAAGAAGACTACAAAGATAAAGTACAAGGTAAAGAAGACCCAGTTAAGAGGTTATGGGAGAAGCCAACTGGTTATGCATATGCTACGATTTTTTGAATTTCTATCTTGCAATTTGCATCTATATGGTGAAGGTGATTTCTTTATTCAAAAATATTGATCTTTTGTAGAGGGATTGGACACTGCTATTAAATTGGTAAGACCTTCCCAAAACGTCTTCCAAACTCAAAATAGATAAGTTTGAAGGAGAGAGGTTCCACACTTGGCAAACAATACTGAAGTTTATTCTCATGAAAAAGGGAATATGGAAGGTGGAAAATGGAAAAGAAACTAAACTGACAACTAGGTAGGGAGAAGCTTCATGGCTTCGCAGAGATGAAAAAGCACTTTCTATAACTGCTCTTGGTTTGAGTGATTCTTTTATCCCATCACATTGATGGATGCAAGACTGCTCATGTTGCATGGACTCATCTTGAGCATGTTTTTGGAGCACAGGGGAGATGCTCTAAGTTTAGCTTGCTTATCAACTTATTTGATTTAAAATTGGATAGAGGGGAATCCATTTCTTCACATCGAAATTCAATGAAGAGCATTTTGACACAGTTATCTGGCATCAAGTTTAATATTGATGAAGATATTGTAATTGCCATCTTACTTAGAAGTCTCACTGAAGAATATGGCACTATTGAAGCCACACTCACCAATATACCAAAGATAAGTTTGGTGTAAATTGAAGCATCCCTCTTGGAAGAGGAAAGAAATATCAAACAAAGAAGTGATTACAAAGAAGGGGCATATTTGGCCCAAATACTTTAAGGGAAAGAGCAAAATGAAGTGTAACTTTTGTGGCAAACCTGGACACTTTGAAAAGGAATGCCATGCAAAAAAGAGATGTTTAGCCAATCTTGTTGAAAACCAAGAATCCTAAGAGTGAGTCATAGGTTGGGGCCATGTGTATTGCCACATGATGGTGGGCAAGCCATGGAGCATCCGTGTACTTTTGTTGAGGGATGAGGTCATCAATTTGTAGGGGGGAATGAAGGGGCAAATTGATGTGTGTGTGTGTGTGTGTGTGTGTATGCCTATGGGCTTAGAGTCCTATACAAGGAGTGTGTGAGTGTAGGTGTGCTAGAAGGTTCTAGTGACTCATCAGTTAGATATGTTAGGTTGGTGTGATGTGTGAGTGATCATAGGAGGTGACTGATTGAGATAATCATGGAGATGATTGTGGATCTAGGATCTACCAACATGGAGGTAGTTGCCTATATATGTAACCACTCTTTGAACAAATATTTACATTGTGCCTCATTTCTTTCTCTATGAATTCACAGAGTATCAATATATATTAGAAGACGTGCATGAGGTCCCGAGTGACCCATCTAGCCATCAGGAGGAGGACAATACGAGTGATAGTAATGTAGAGTAGTAGACCTCCTTCTCTCTTTAGAATACACATGAGAATGTCTCTTTTGGAGACAAATTGTGTGTAAGAATACTATTTTTGTGAGGATTTTTGTATATAAACACTCTTTTGGATACATATGTAATGTATTTTATGGAGATATATGATAATGTAAGATGAAATCCTAAGTATATCATCTTTTCATAGTTTTAATCAATTGAACTTGAGTTTTAAAGCTTTTTTTGCTTCTTACCCACTCTTGTGTTTCTTATTTGTGTCTATGTTTGTCCAATCCCCCCAAATTAGACATGTCAGCACATCGCACGTCCAGAGAGCATAGACCCTGTGATCATTAAACCCCTCATAAGAGGAGACATCATGGGCTGTACTATCCAGAGGACTTCGATTCCACTTAGCCGACTCCTCAGGGGCCTACCCCCGTGACTACCCCTGGGTGGACTCCCCATGGGCCAACTCCTCAGTGGCCTACCCCTATGACTACCCCTCGGGGAAATCCTTTGCTAGCAACCCATGGATTTATCAGGAGTCCTGATGAGTTTGTCACATCCATGAGCGATGCAGAGGAAGCGAGATTCCTCTCTCTCTTGTCCCTGAGGACCTCAGCTATCCCTCTCTTGCACCCCTAGGGGTTATATCAGGGACATCAATTCCTTTACCTACCCGATCGACGAGCATCCCCTATAGCCCCTTTCAAGGGGTCATCACATGGGCATACCCATCGTAGGTCTAGAAAGAGTAGTAACGATCGAGGCTATTGTGGCGGCACGAGGGATGTAGACAAGTCTGCAAACTCCCATCCCTCCATGTCTCCCCTATATCATGAGACATAGTACCATTCAGGTTCCCTCGCCCTGTCCAATCATAAGTCGCAGCACATCAGAGACCACCAATCGCTTCATTACTCCTCACTCATTAAGTGCTCATTCCACCCCTCACTGTCGCTCTACTACTCCATCCACTGCAAATCCTTCCGATTTTTTTTTGCTTGAGGACCTATCCTATAGAGTGAACAGCATTGGGGAGGTTATACAAGATAGAGGATGGGAAGGTATAATCATGCCCCTCGTAGCAAGAGTGGATGGTGCATGCATCGAGTCATTGGAGCCATGTCTCTCCAAGTAGCAAGTGCATTTGTGAGCACACAATTTTGTACTCCCCTTATGTGGGGCCGGGGTGCGCTTTTTTTATGTCGTTGAGGGGGCGTGCTTGCTATTGTCGATGCCTCCTTGGTGGCTTGTTGTGTAGATATTTCCTCCTCTACTTGTAGATCTTCCACTGGAAAGTTGAAGGAGGGCAACTAACCTAAACCCTAAACCTTAATCTAAATTCCTAAACCCTAATCTCAAAACCCTAAACCTAAACCCTAAATCTTAAACCCTAAACCCTAACCTCAAAACCCTAAACCTAAACCCTTACCCCTAATTCCTAATCCTAGACCTCTAACCCCTAAACCTTAAACCCTAAACCCTAAATCCTACACCATAAACCCTAACCTATAAACCCTAATTTCCAAACCCCAACCCATAAACCCTAATCCCTAATCCCTAATCCCTGATCCCTAAACCCTAAACCCTAACTCCTAATCCCTATACAGTAAATGTTAATCTTGACTCTCTAAACCCTCAACCGTAATAAATAAAAACTAATGCCTAATCTCTAAACCCTAAACCCTAGCTCCTAAACCCTAAGCCCTAAACCCTAACCCCTAAACCCTAACCCTAAACCCTAAACCCTAAACCCTAAACCCTAACCCCCAAACTCTAAATCCTAAACCCTACCCCCTAAACCAAACCATGAACCCTAAACCCTAACCCCCAAACCCTAAACCCTAAACCTTAAATCCTATGAGTGTTTTCAGTAATATCATTTATTTAAGTAATAGTTTTAATTAGGATTCATAAGTAGGAGTGGAATTGATAGTAGGAATGTGGGAATGGGAGTGGGAGTTGGGAGGGTGGTAGTGGGAGGAAAGGGAGAGTGGGAGTGTGGAAGTGGGAGTGGGAGTAGGAGTGGGGAGCTGGGTGTGGGAGTTGGAGAGGGAGTGGGATTGTGGGAGGTGGGGATGGGAGTGGTGGTGGGAGGTTGGGAGTGGGAGTGGGAGAGGGAGTGGGAATGGGGGAGGTGGGGGTGGGGGTGGGAGAATGGGAGTGGGAGTGGGAGAGGGAGTGGGAATATATCTCGCCCATAGTAAACACTTCTTCCACTTTGCTCTACTTACCTTACTCCTCTCCTCAAGCTTACTCCTTTCATCTCACATTATGAGTCTGCACTTTTATAAACCCCTTAGTAGTCATTAGTCTTCTATATCTCGCCCGCAGCAAACACTTCTTCCACTTTGCTCTTCTTACCTTATTCCTCTCCTCAAGCTTACTCCTTCCATCTTGCCTTACCTCCTCTAATTACCTTCCTCGCTCTCATTACCTTCCTCCTCTTGTTTCCATGGATCTTTTTGAAGTAATCGATTCCGTAGAGGAAGCCATTGGCAGCACCAAACTATGGATTGCCGAGAACCAGGGAAAGAGAGAGGAGAGAAAGCAAAATCCAGCTCCGTTAACCCAGTATGAGAATGATGACTTTGCTTGTCAGAAGGACTTAGAGAAGGAGGAGAAAAGAAAAATAAGTATGTGGGAGAGGAGAGCACACACAAAGGGATAAGGAGACACCAAAAAGTGCTGGAGCAAAAGCTACTCCAGCTTATTCCTCTATCATATATATATGAGTATACATGGGCACTGTACAAGTGGGTGGGCACACTGCCCTTTACCCCAACAACCTCCCACTTAAAGACAATGTGCCTTTAAGGGAGTATAGTACACATATAATACAATCAGCCATAGGTTGAAAAACAAGATGACCACACCGTCATCCTATGCCCATCGGCACTTTACAATGTGCAAAGTGCATAGAGGATAAGCTGCTAGTAGACATCAGGTTTGCAAGATAGAAAATGACAAGTTGTAGATGCTTGTCAACCAAGATCTCATGCCAGATCTCACTGGGAGAGTGAACTCTCACCACCACGTGCTTCTGTGCTAAGTCCATAGCACCTGAACTATCACTGTGTAAAGAAAATGTCTCTGTACCACCTGTGACCATAAGCACATGCCCTATAATAGACCTCTGCTGGTCTACCCAACCTGCATCACCTGCATGCTGCTCCTGGAAGCATAAGGACATGATGTCCACAACTGCTTCCCTACTGCCAAAATCTACCATAATCATGCTACCAACTCCCACTACAATGGAAGCAAGAACTAGAAGTGTAGCCCCAATGGCAAACATGTGAGAACCAAGTCTCAACATAGTCATGGATGCATGAAGTACTATGGCTGCCATATCAACCATAACTTGCTGCTCAACTGATCTGTGATCGTCAAACCTACTGTGTTTCAAGTATGGAGCCAATACAGGCAATGGAGTACTCAATAACTTCCCCCTCTCCATTTTGAAACAACCAAGTATCTGAGAAACATCATCAAGACCATGCAGCTCCCACTGCAAAGCATCCCTATCCATAAGGAACCATATGGCAAGTAACCTCAAAAGGATAGCAACCTCCTGAATACTGAGACCATAACCTATCTCACTGTGCATCACATGTACATCCTGAGCTCTCATAACGGTATCAAACCTATGAAGCCAAGCTCGAGGGATTGCTTCTGGCCATGGAGGCACTTACGAAGCAAACACATCAATGATTTCTGCCCATGCACAATATGACCTGAGTCAATAACTGTAGAAACCACATCTATCCTGGCATAACCAGCCAATGGATCATACCGGGCATCATTAGCCAAGGTTTCCTCCTCACTATGCATAGCCTCATCCTCATCTACAAGAGGCACTCTGCATCCTAGGAGTAAACACAGTAACTGTCCATAGAAGATGCATCAACAATCTCCATAGGAGTATAAACCTGTGGAATACTCGAGACATCTGACCGTCTCTGACCAAAATTAGGAAGTTATCATGGCTATCCCAACTTTATAACCTGTTCACCGTGGGAAAAAACTCCCACTCCAAGGGATATGGGCTGTCCCTACAAAGAATTTGAAGGTATCAGTGCACTTACACCCTCCTGGAACACCACTCTCCTGCTATCCATAGTCTTGGGCTGTCTAAACATAGCATCCTCTCTGAAATAGACATTATGACTGCGTATCAACTCTCTAGTTGAAGAATCCCATAACCTGTAGTCCTCATTGGACTCACTGTATCCAAGGAAGATACACCTCCTCGATCGGGAACCATGAGCATAAGCCTCGCAGCCAAACACACGTAAATGCTCATAACATGGTGCCCTGCCTGTCAAGAAGTCAAATGGCACTCTACCATTCAGAGATCTCCTGGGTGACCTGTTAAGCAAGTATGCAGCTATCTTACATGCCTCAGCCCAATAGCATTCGGTAAGACCTGCATACCATAGCATGCTACCAATCCTGTCCAATAGAATCCGATTTATGCCTTCTACTAAGGCATCGTGAGCAGAAAGATGAGGAGTGGTCAACACCCTCCTGATACCAAGTGGATCACATAGATGTTGAAATCTAGAAGAGGTAAACTCTACATCACCATCAGTCATCAAGCTCAATAGCTTCTTTCCTAACTGATTTTCAGCATTACCCAAGAAGCACTGAAATGTATCATATACATCATGCTTCTGCTGAATCGAATAGACCCATATGTACTTTGTAGAAGCATCAATAAATGTCACAAAGTAAGAGGCACCACCTAGTGAAACGGTAGGCATAGGCCCATAAACTACACTATGAACCAACTCTATGAACCAACTGCAATGGCTCAAGATACCTCTCACTGACTGTCTTCCTCACAAAGGAGGATCCTGACTACTGACCATCATCACAATCATGATATAAAATTTGAGAGACATCCATAACAGGAATGTATCTCAATGTTGTAAGGGCTTCCATACATGCAGTAGACATATGTCCAAGCCTGGCATACCATAAACTAGCTGATGGCTGCTTACTAATCATAAGCATCTTATCCTGGACACCTCATACATGCAATGCATAAGAGAATCCAACCCGTGATCCCCTATCCATAACCCGATTGCCTCTAGCAATCTTCCATGCATGATCACCCAAAGAGACATGATAACCTACCTCAACCAACTATCCAGTATTGATCTTGCTCGTAGCAAGTCCTAGTATATGTCTAACCCTCTGTAGAACAAGAATAGAGCCACTAGGCATAACAAGGTGGATATCCCCATAACCATAGACATCCATAGAATGATCAATGCCCATCAAACCACTCTCCACAATGCATTCCTGATATGCACTGAACCATGACCTATGAGGGGTCATATGACATGAAGCACATGGATCTAACATCCAATCACCAAGAATGGGTACATCAGTGGCCAAGAAGGAGGTGTCAGACATAGACAAAAGAATGCCTTTATCACTGCTACTGTTAGTGGAAACCCTGGCATCCATGCCTTGAAGCTCAACATGCTTCTTCTCCTTCTTCCTATCATTCTTAACCTTGCTCTTCTTCTTGTATTTTCTTAGCCATTTCCAGCAATACTTTTTCATGTGGCCATACTTTCCACAATAGAAACATCTAACACAAGTCCAAGAGCTAGTCTTGCTCCTGGAATTCCCCCTTGAACATGACCTGTTTCTACCAATTGATCGACCTTTGGAGTGCATATCAAGGCTGTATTTCAGCCCATCATGCTGTAACATAACACTATCATGGTCATACATCTGGCATATACGAGTATAAAACTCATATGCATGGTAGTCTACACCTTGTACACCATCCTGTACCTGCAAGTAGACTGACTTCGAGAGTGATGCCTGAATGATAGAGCATGCTTGCTCATCCATGTCATCCCAATCACTCTGTTTAATGCTATTAGGCTTGACACCTTTGCATTGAATGGGCTTATGCTGCCTCTTCTGCACTAACACATCATAAATCTGCTCTTTCCAATACTAAAAGTTTGATCCATCCAACCTCTCAATATCAAAGAGGGCACTACCAGCTGTAGATGCCATATCTGTGGCACAATAGGTCACAACTAAAGAGAAGTATAGTGCAATAGGCAACCGAAATGACCAAAAAATATAGTGTTGTCCAGACCAATCAGGTCTCCAAATAAATTGGCTGATCCAATGCTCAAAAGCACTCAGCCATAAAGAGGCATAAACAAGAATATATGCAGCCTAGTAACCTGCCAATGCCTGGCAATCCAAGTAAGAAATGCACTAAACCAAATGAGCAATGCCTGCTCAACCAATGGCAATAGGAGCCCAACTAAACTATCCATAAACATCGGTGCAGCATCCACCAATGCAAATCCATAATGCATCGAAATGGCATTTACTACAACACCAATGCATCACCTCAAGTGTGCAATCCTTTGGCAACAAAATCAAGCATTCACCACTTGCCAAATGTGCCAAAGTGATTTGCCAAAATGCCAATAATGCCCTTGGACTGAAGTGAGATCCCAATCACTTTCTGTAATTTACAATGAGTTCGCAATTCACTATTGTGCAAGAGAAATCCCTACAACAATACCTCACAGCCACTTTGGGCAAAATAACACGCTGTCCCTGTCTTTGAACAGCGATATCTTTTCACTGAGAGACCAGATGCCAAAGCTGTAAACAGCAAAGTTGTAGCTGGTAGAAAGATCTACAACTTGTCATTTGAGCTCAAGAGCCAAATCCTTGTGGATTCTCAGATATTCTCACCTGAAAAATAGCTTCCTGCACATTGGTCACAAATAGACAGTAGACTGCAACTTTTTGTGGTTTTGCAGAGGCTGTAACTCCTGCAGCTTATACCGGATCAACTTGCTTTCAAAAGCAAAGTTGTAGTATGTTCTGTGAACTACAACTTTTCAGTTTGGCACAAAGTGCGATTCCGCACCAGGAAAGAGATATTCAGTCCTGAAAATGACTGTTTTGTCATAAAAACAGCAAAAGCAGCTTCCTTGAATGTTTGCTACCAAGTGACGTCATGAGAAATACTATGGGCATACATCAAGTATCCTGCAAGTCAATGAGCACAAACCAACTCAAACCTGTATCCACTTTCATGCATAAAAGCATACCAAATGCTTGTCATAAATCTGTCAGAGTCTCCCCTATGAAAAGTCAGTATAAAATTGAAGGACCAAAGTTGTCCAAAAGATGTAAATAAACCCAACAAATCAATGCAAAGTGACTATCAATGTCACTGAACTCAGCATCAAGACACCTCACAAATGTTACCAAGGCTGTATTTTCTGCTCAACCTTGAGACCTCTCACAGCATGTGAGGAATGATGCATCCAAAATGTGTTAATTGACAACCAAAATGACATCCAAATGGCATGTACCACTATATCATTTGTGCATCCAAGTAAGCGACAATATCATGCATCCGTTGTATCCTTGTGACATCTGCAAAAAGAAAAATGGCATTGTACTTGTGCTGTCACTGTCTTTAAACAGCAATATCTTTTGATCCAAAAGTTGGATCAACTTACGTCCAACAATAAAGTTGTATTGTTTTGAAGGATCTACAACTCTCTACTTGAACGCAGCGGCAGATTCTGCACAAGTGAAAAGATATACAGTCTGCAAAATGGCTGTCTGCACACTGATCACGAACTGTCCCTATTCTGGACAGTAAATAACTCTGTACTGTAAACTCGGATGATCAAGCTGTCAACAGAGAAAACGTAGCCCTTCCAAAGTTCTCCGACTCCTCTGTTGGGCACTGAGCCTAAATCCTTATGGATTTGCAAATACTTGCTATCGAAGATGGCATTCTGCTCACTTTTACTGTCTGAAATACTGTAACATACTTTTATTATCACTAGTATGGCTACTAGTGAAATAGATAAATTGCAGTCATATAAGAGAGAGCTGACAGACTTTCAAAGTGAGATATCTTCGCGTTTGGCTCGTTATGGAAGATTTTCACCCCAGGAAGTGCAAGCCATTCGGTATAAACAAAGTGTTATGAAGGAGAAAATTCATCAATCCTTACTTCTCTTCTATAATTTTAACTACATCGATAAGGATGAGATGAGCTCAGCTCTTGAATGGTTGAATTTAGGATAGAGAGAGAAAATAGATTTGCCTTCTAGTGAGAGGCTTATTGTAACTTTTGGTGTTTTTAAACACCTTTATAAAAATTGTGAGAGTTTGTTACTTCCACTTGTAACTTTTGAAAGTGCTTCCTAAACACTATTATAAATATTAAGAGAGTTTACAATTGCTGGATCTTTTTTTTTTGTGTAACTTATCTCAGGCTTATTGTAACTTTTGGTATTTGTTAATACCTTTATAAATATGGTGAGTGTTTCCTTAATATTGTAACTTTTGAAGGTGTCTATTAACACCATTAAATATCAAGAGAGTTTGTAACTTTTGAAGGTGTCTATTAACACCATTCAATATTAAGAGAGTTTACAACTGCTAAATCTTATTTTTTCTTATAACTTATCTAGGTTGCATTAAATTTTATAATTTGAGTTTCATCTTCTTTAAAAATATATTTAAAAATGCTTGTTTTTATATATGCTTTGAAGATTGGGTTTTTCTTAAATTTTATCCCAAAACTAGTCCAACAGTATATGTAAAAATGAATTTGTACATTGACAAGTCCAAAATTAATTAAATAAGTGTTGTTATGCAAAAAAACCATGAAAACTCCTACACATATGAAACCTTAATATTTTCTTTGTTTTTAACATTATTATAAAGACTATTAAAGAGAATGAAAACAAATTTCTAAATCCTTTTATTCAAGGACAATTAATCTATAAAGATGAATTTAATGAACTTTCTTGTTTGTTTATAGGCAGAAGAGGAGGAGCAACCCATGCTTGTGCACTTACAACTTCAAAAAGATTTAGTGATGCTTTGTGAGAGCATCAATGAAGTTAAAGTTCTACAAAATCAGATCTTCCAATCTTAATAATGTTGAAGGACACACCTCTAGGAACACTTCTTTCTTCTTCTATTCCTACTACATCTCTTTTGAATGCTCAAATTTTGGCTAGTTAGGAACCTAGTGATGATTATGTTATACTAGAGATCAGGGATGAGGATGTAGTGGGACTTCAGGAGGAGGAGAGAAGGAGATAAAATGATAGGAGAGAGCTATCATAGAGATGAATTCTGCAAACATGAATGCATTGGCAAGAAGGGGGATCTCATTCAATGTGTTGTTTGTGAACACCTTAGTATTTTCCATTCAGTACAGAGGAGATTCTAATCCTGTCTAATCCTAGTAAAGAGGTCAATGACAAAGTGATGATGTTCATTCTAAGGTTGGATACAAACACTCTCATGTACTTTAATGAAAACCTTGAATCTAAGAAGATAATGTTCATTTATTTTTTGATGCAGTGTGGTCATAACACAGATACCTCTATTAGTACAAAGGCGTGTATTTATGCTTCATTCTCTCCTTTTGGTAATACTTATTATCAAAGTCATGCATTTATGCTTCATTCTCTCCTTTTGGTAATACTTATTATCAATAATGAAAGGACGAAAACATATGTTTGTATTTGGATTCCATCTACAAAATTTCAATGATAGTGAGTTGTCTTTATGGCATATTGCTAGCAGCTTGCATTGGAGTTTGGTATGTGTGGACTTGAAAGCTAGAGAATGTTCCTTTCTTAATTCAATGAAAGGATATTATGGCATGATGATATAGTAAGTATATAGTAAATGTTGTGTACCCTATGCAATGCCCATGCTAAGTATACTATACAATATCCACACTAATTTGTGTTATATATTATCATGATTGGAGGGTCTACAAAAAATTTGATATATGCCATTGAGGTAGTCATGCACCGATAGAAAGGTGACTTAGTAGACACAATGGATTACCTATAATGCCCAATAGTACAATGAAATATCCAATGGATTACCTACAATGCCCAGTAGTATAACAAAATACCTCCAACACAAGTAGAGGGGATTCAATCAACCTTTGCACTTCAAAGAAGAGGAGGTTGATTTTACACAAACAATATCAAAGGCTTCACAGGAAGCACTGATAGAATCATAGTCTCCACATGGAGCACCAACAAAATCACATCTTATAGACAAAGCACCATAGCCTCCCCATGAAGCATCGCAGCCTCTACATGAAGCACCGGCGCAAGACTCTACTCCATTGTCAAGCATCCAGATGGTTGTATTCTCAAGTATCTTTGCATGGATTTCTTTTTGTAGAATGTAGGAAATGTGTATCTACGAGGAGCATTTGCTCATGATTTTTAAGGAGGATTGAAGGTATTTGTTAAAAATACTTTGAGATATTAGCAAAGCCTGTTCTCCATTGATGTATAACGTGTTGTTAAATCTCACAATTGTCCCTTTGTATAAGATTTTATGTTAAATTTCAGAGAGGGAAGATGGTGCTCTTCCTGGCAGTCTATTGGCCCTTAGGAAGCCTCTCTATGTCCGGGAGGTTATCGAACACATGTTGTTTGATCGAGGGAGGGCTCTCATGGGGAGGGGAAGGCCGAGGGGAAGGCTAAGGGGAAGGCTGAGGAGAAGGTTGAGGGGAAGGCTGAGGGGAAGGCTGAGGGGACGGTTGAGGATCAAGAAGGTTGAGGCTCAGGGGAAGGCTGAGGTTGAGGGGAAGGGTGAGGGGAAGGCCAAGGGTCTCAGGCTAAGGCTGAGGCTAAGGCTCAGGCTAAGGGGAAGGCTGAGATTGAGGGGAAGGCTGAGGGGAAGGCTCATGCTCTTGGGGCTAGGGAGTGGGCTCACGGGACTTGGGAGGAGGAGAAGGCTCACAAGACTAGGGAGTGGGCTCACGGGACTTGGGGGAGGGCTCACGAGAGTTGCAGGAGGGCTCACGAGAGTCCTGGGACACCTCACGAGAGTTGGGGGAGGGCTCACGAGAGTCGAGCAAGGTGCCACCAGACCCGGATGGGTTCGTGTGAGCAGATGCCATGGAGGTGGTGGAGGTAGAGAAAGAAGTATGGAGGCGGCATCCAGTGGGTCTAGCAGTGTTCTTCACTCTTGCCATTGAATAATGAGAATTAGGGTTTTTTTAACATTTTATATTGGCCGATCATGTTTTGACATCCCTTTTAATTACATTTAGGGTTTCATTGTGCACCCTGGCCCCCCCCTAACCCCTCCAACCCCCCCACCCTCATCGCCCTCCCCCCCATTGCCATCAACCTACTTGCCCCACCTACACCCATCACCCTCCCCTATACCCCCCTCCCCCCCCCCCCCCTTGCTACCACCCCACCCCTCCCCTTGCCCCACCCCATGCCCCTCCCTTCTCTCCCCTCTCCTTCACCATGTCTCCGCTTTCCCGAATGCTGTGTGAGTACAAAAATTGTGGTCGAAATAAGCAAGATATTAAAGAGTGAGTACACAAATTATAGTCAAAATAAGCAATATATTTACTTCATATTTGTATGCAATTACACCATAGCTTCTGTTGGTGGTTGGACCCATCTGTGCCCTTCTCTCACTCTAGCTTGCAACTAATGTGTGACTCCTTGACTCCCTATGGATGCTTTCCAAGCACTATGCCTTCTATTCTATGATACAATTTGAACTACTTTTGCAGGTTCTGATGCCTTTGTCTTTTCACACTTCAAAGTCCTTCCTAGTAAACATCTAAAAAACCAGTCAAACACTACAAGACATAGGCCATTTTTCGACAGAAATACTGACGCTTTTTACATTAATTTTTTTTTTTCACGGGCACAAACATCGCTATAAGTGTCGCTAAAAGCGTTGGAAAAGGACCATCGCTATTAAGTTTCACTATATAGCGACACTGGCAAATGTCGCTATATAGCGACACTAAAAACATCACTATATAGCGACACTGTTAATCGTTGCTATATAGCAACACTGGTAAACATCGCTATATAGCGACGATTAACAGAAGTAAAAAAAAGGGTTAGTGGGGCTAAACAAAGCTTCCTTTTGGCCCTGTTTAGCCCCACTAATCTTTTTTTTTTTTTGTAATTACAAAAGAAAGTTTTTTATAACAAAATTTCCCTTGCTTGCAGGGTGATACAAAATTGTTATTGTGAAATGATGAGTAACAAATGCATATACATGTCAGACATATTCAACAGTGTTTGTAACAAAATTACCCTGTCGAAAGGGCGATACAAAATTGCTCAAACAAGCGGATATACAAAATGCTACTACCACTACTCATCCGAATCCGAATCATCTTCGTCTTATTGGCTTGTTCCTTGGTCCTCGACACCTGTGTCTTCTCCCTCGTCCTCGCCACCTACGTCCGATCCTTGGCCCTGTTGATCTCTCGCCTCCGATGATGGGACACTTGAGCTTTGACCCTAAGAGTGAACCATATAAATTGAAAATTAGATTGGAACTTAAATTAAAAAGTGAGATTACAAGTAGGAGTAAACTTATACCGTGTGAGCAACCACCTCAGCCCAATCGACCGTCGATCCCATTGCCTCTTGCTCAATGAACCACGGCTTTGTTCCTATCCAAGATGTGCATCGCGTCTCTGCATCTGTAGGAAGACGACCCATTGCAGCTTGCAGTGGATCTAATTTACGAGAGTTAGAGTTAGCTAAAGTGCATGTAATATGTAAGTAAAACAAATAGAACAATACATTAAATGAGAAGAAGTAGACTTACCACGGTTGCCTCGAATGCATACTGTCCGCCTGCACCAAAGTGCGAAGTACCTACGACATCTAACCGTCTCTTCGTAGCCCTCCTCTGACCCTCGAACATTTCGGGATGGTCCCTATGTTACTTCTTGAAGTACTTCCAATCAGCTTTGTTTGCCCAGCTGGGTTTAGCCAACCCCTTTGTAATGGAAGTATGCAAGGTTGATCTACGATGCTTCAGGACCAAACCCATGTGCTCTCGCATATAATCGTCATTAAACTCCACATTTGGCAGATTAGGGTATCTTTGTTTTAACTCATCAATCACCACCTGCTTCTTTTGGGCATCTTGATACTGCCAATCGGTATTTATGTTGCTCTTGAAGTGATGACTCATCAACCTCCTCATGGTGGCCATCACTGCTTTGCCCTTTTCATCTTCTATTATCTCTCCGGTAGATGTGATTTGATAGGAGAGATCCCCTGATGAGTAAGGGGGACTGACGATAGCAGAGTCTGAAGGAGTGGAAGCTGTGCGAGCGCTTTCGGAGTGAGGAGTAGCAATGGGAGTAGGAGAGGGAAAGGGACCTGACTGATACTGTGTCTTTGGACCAAGTGGAGACCTAAAGGAGCGTGAGTGTGCTGACTCATCTACATCTCCCGAGTTAGCACAACATGAGCCATCCGTCCTACTCTTCCTTCCCTTGCGAGAGGCATGCGCAAGTGATGATCCCGTGGTCGAAGGGGCGCGAGGGGATGGCTGGGCAGTACATCCACCCGTTGGTGTAGGGGAAGGAATTGCTGAGGTCCTCTGAGAGAGCAGAGAGAAGAATCTCACTGCCTCCTCATCGTTCATCTGCGCTACAAACTCATCGAGACTCCCAACAAAGCCATGCACGGCTAGCAAAGGAGTTCCCCGAGGGGTAGTCTTAGTGCTACATGGAAGAGGAGTCAGACCAGGGGCAGTCATAGTGCGAGGTCCGAGAGGAGTCGGACGAGGGGTAGTCCTCGGGGTAGTCGCCTGAGAGGAATCAAAGTCCTCTGGAGCATATATATCGTGAGCTCTCCTCCTGCGAGGCTGTCCGATAGGCATAGTCATAGGCATAGGCAAGAAGAAAGAAGAGGGAAAGAAAGAAGAGGGAAAGGAAAGAGGGAAAAAAGATGGAAAGGAAAGAAGAGGGAAAGGAAAGAGAAGAGGAAGAAAAGGGAAATAGAGAATAAGAGTTAGAGAGAACAAGCTCATGCTTATGCTTATGCGGAAATAGAGAATGAGACAAGGGGGAAATAGAGAAGGGGAAAGAGATGAGAGGGAATGAGAGAAGCATAAGCATAAGCTCATGCTTATGCTTCTCTCATTCTCTATTTCCACATAAGCTCATGCATAAGCATAAGCTTATGCAGAAATAGAGAATGAGATTATGCGGAAATAGAGAATGAGAGAAGCTTCTCTCATTCTCTATTTCCGCATAAGCTTATGCATAAGAGAAGCTTGTGCGAAAATAGAGAAGGGGGAAAGCTTATGCGAATGAGAGAAGGGGGAAAGAGATGAGAGGGAATGAGAGAAGCATAAGCATAAGCTTATTCGAAAATAGAGAATGAGCTTATGCGGAAATAGAGAAGGAGATAAGCATAAGCTCATGCTTATGCTTCTCTCATTCTCTATTTCCACATAAGCTCATGCATAAGCATAAGCTTATGCAGAAATAGAGAATGAGATTATGCGGAAATAGAGAATGAGAGAAGCTTCTCTCATTCTCTATTTCCGCATAAGCTTATGCATAAGAGAAGCTTGTGCGAAAATAGAGAAGGGGGAAAGCTTATGCGAATGAGAGAAGGGGGAAAGAGATGAGAGGGAATGAGAGAAGCATAAGCATAAGCTTATTCGGAAATAGAGAATGAGCTTATGCGGAAATAGAGAAGGAGAGAAGCATAAGCTTATGCTTATGCTTCTCTCATTCTCTATTATGCTTCTCTCCTTCTCTATTTCCGCATAAGCATAAGCATGAGCTTATGCGGAAATAGAGAAGGAGAGAAGGGGGAAATGAGAGAAGGGGGAAATAGAGATTGAGCTTATGCAGAAATAGAGAATGAGAGAAGCATAAGCTTCTCTCATTCTCTATTTCCACATAAGCTCATGCATAAGCATAAGCTTATGAGGAAACTTAAGCATAAGCTCATGCTTATGCTCATGCGGAAATAGAGAAGGAGCTTATGTGAAAATAGAGAATGAGCTTATGCTTCTCTCATTCTCTATTTCTGTATAAGCTCATGCATAAGCATAAGCTTATGCGGAAACTTAAGCATAAGCTCATGCTCATGCATGAGCATAAGCATGAGCTTATGCTTATGCTTATGCTTAAGCATAAGCATCGAAAATAGAGAAGGAGCTTATGTGGAAATAGAGAATGAGTTTTCACATAAGCTTCTCTCATTCTCTATTTCCGCATAAGCTCATGCATAAGCATGAGCTTATGCGGAAACTTAAGCATAAGCTCATGCTCATGCATGAGCATAAGCATGAGCTTATGCTTATGCTTATGCCGCATAAGCTCCTTCTCTTTTTCCGCATGAGCATAAGCATGAGCTTATGCTCATGCTTATGCTTAAGCATAAGCATGAGCATAAGCTCATGCTTATGCTCATGCGGAAAAAGAGAAGGAGCTTATGCGGAAATAGAGAAGGAGTTTCCGCATAAGCTTCTCTCATTCTCTATTTCCGCATAAGCTCATGCATAAGCATGAGCTTATGCGGAAACTTAAGCATAAGCTCATGCTCATGCATGAGCATAAGCATGAGCTTATGCTTATGCTTAAGCTTAGCATAAGCATAAGCATAAGCTCATGCTTATGCCCATGTGGAAATAGAGAAGGAGCTTATGCGGAAATAGAGAAGGAGCTTATGCAGAAACTCATTCTCTATTTCCACATAAGCTCCTTCTCTATTTCTGCATGAGCATAAGCATGAGCTTATGCTTATGCTTATGCTTAACTCATGCTTATGCTCATGCGGAAATAGAGAAGGAGCTTATGTGGAAATAGAGAATGAGTTTTCGCATAAGCTTCTCTCATTCTCTATTTCCGCATAAGCTCATGCATGAGCATAAGCATGAGCTTATGCTTATGCTTATGCTTAAGCATATGCATAAGCATAAGCTCATGTTTATGCTCATGCTGAAAAAGAGAAGGAGCTTATGCGGAAATAGAGAATGAGTTTCCGCATAAGCTTCTCTCATTCTCTATTTCTGCATAAGCTCATGCATAAGCATGAGCTTATGTGGAAATAGAGAACGAGAGAAGCATAAGCATGAGCTCATGCGAAAACTTAAGCATAAGCTCATGCTCATGCATGAGCATAAGCATAAGCTTATGCTTATGCCTATGCTTAAGCATAAGCATAAGCATAAGCTCATGCTTATGCTCATGCGGAAATAGAGAAGGAGCTTATGCGGAAATAGAGAATGAGTTTTCACATAAGCTTCTCTCATTCTCTATTTCTGCATAAGCTCATGCATAAGCATAAGCTTATGCGGAAACTTAAGCATAAGCTCATGCTCATGCATGAGCATAAGCATAAGCATAAGCATAAGCTCATGCTTATGCTCATGCGAAAATAGAGAATGAGCTTATGCGAAAATAGAGAATGAGTTTTCGCATAAGCTTCTCTCATTCTCTATTTCCGCATAAGCTCATGCATAAGCATGAGCTTATGCGGAAATAGAAGCATAAATAAGGGGGAAACTTAAGCATAAGCTCATGCTCATGCATGAGCATAAGCATGAGCTCATGCATGAGCATAAGCATGAGCTTATGCTTATGCTTAAGCATTAGCATAAGCATAAGCTAATGCTTATGCTCATGCATGAGCATGAGCTTATGCGAATGAGAGAAGGGGGAAATAGAGAAGGGGGAAAGAGAGAAGGGGGAATGAGAGAAGCATAAGCATAAGAGAATAAGAGGGAAAGGAAATAGAGAATAAGAGGGAAAGGAAAGAGAGAAGGGAAAAGAGATGAGAGGGAAATAGAGAAGGGGGAAAGAGAGAATAAGAGAAGAGGGAAAAAAGAGAAGGGGGAAAAAAGAGAATAAGAGAAGGGGGAAGAAGGAAAGAGTGGGAGGGGAAGAGAGGGTTCCTATGCCCATCACTACAGCTAGCGCTTAAGGCGCTAGCTGCAGGCCAATGCAAATAACAAAAATAATAAATGGAAAAAAGAGGAAGCACTTACTTGAAATAGTATGTCTCACTCGGTGTAGTGGACTGGCCCTACAAAAGAGAGAAAACAATCCATTTTTTCAAATAAGATGTTAGTGGAAGGAGGAGATTACAAAAGCAACTTCTTGAAGAGAGGAGATTGAGGAGACAAGGAAAGGAGGAGATTAAGGAGACAAGGAGAAAGAGAAGGAAGAGAAATACAGAAAAAAGAGGTGAGTTTTCTTTCTTTCTTGAAATCTCGTTTTTTGTTTCAATCCTTTCAAAACAAGCATGAAAACTAGTTTACAGGTTTAGCAATACAAGAAGAAACACTCACAAAACTAAAGCTAACAAACAAACAACCTACATTGTTGAAACAAACTCACCTCTTGAAGAACTTCCTTTTAAGAAACCAAAGAGGGAAAAGGATAGAGAGGGAGTACAAGAGGTAGGAGAAGGGTGAGGAGTGGAAACAAACTCACCTCTTGAAGAACTTCCTTTTAAGAAACCAAAGAGGGAAAAGGATAGAGAGGGAGTACAAGAGGTAGGAGAAGGGTGAGGAGTGGAAAATAGAGTGGGAGGTTGCTTGGAATAGGTGGGAGGTCGTCAAAAATAGGTGGGAGGAGATTTTGGGTTGCTTACTTGAGAGATTAGGGAATAGTATGAACAAAACGCCGCACGTTTAGCGTTTCGGGTTTTAACCCACAGCGTCGATATATAGCGATGGAACAGAGGAAAGCGTCGCTATATAGCAACGCTTACTGTCACTTTTTTGATGTGGCATCTAGAGAAGCTCAAACATGCTATTTTATAATTGTCAATATCTCCTCTTCATGCTTATGTTGTGATTTTATAAGTATAGATGGAAGGGACGAGTGGAAGCTCGTCCGATGATGCACCAACGCCCAAGAGCACGAAGTGGCTTACGGAGAGGTTATACTATCATTGCACTCATTGCAAGCGAGAAGTACGACATCAACGTCGTATTATCATGCGCCACTTACGGATGTATGGGGAGGAGCCGGAACTAGTACCCCCCGTTGGTGTTGCACATGTTGATGGATCATCGGTAAGTCAAAGCTATTTAAGTTCGCAATCTTATTGTATACCAGGAAATAGAAGATCTTATATTTACACGAAATCTTAAAACAGGATGAGGAGGGTGACGAGGGTACACATATACCTTCTCACTTTCAACAAGACTATAGTCTCCCGGATGACGACGAGGGTATGGTCGACATGATGGATTCCATTTTTAGGGGCACTACATCCCACGTACATGTGATGTCAAAGTCTGAGGTCAAAATGCGAGAGTTGCAATCAACACAATTGTACGAGGGTGTTAGGATGTCTAAACTACGTGCTTGTCTCTCAATCTTGAATCTACAAGTACAGTATGGGTGGTCGGATACAAGTGTCTCGGCCTTAATGAGGTTAGCCCTTGCATTAATTTGACTCATTATTTGGATATTATTTGTTTTGAGAATCATCATTTGGATAGTGTCTTTGTCATAGGTTGCTCCAGAAGATGTTGCCTGCACCAAATACCATGCCCGCATCAAGAGATGAAGCAAAAAATATGCTAACAACGGTGGGTATGGATTATGATACCATCCATGCTTGCCGTAATGATTGTATTCTCTTTCATCGTGAGCATGGAGATTTGGCTAGGTGTCCAAAGTGTGGGGAACAACGACATAGAGATGACTTGCAGGGTGAGCGGATACCGGTAAAGGTCTTAAGACACTTTCCCATTATTGCAAGAATACAACACATGTTTCGATGCAAATCCATAGCGGAGTTGATGACATGGCATGCATCTCATCGGTCCACTGATCACACATTGAGGATTCCCACAGATTGTGCAACTTGGAAGCACATAGATAATTAGTGGCTGGACTTTGCGAGGGAGCCACGCAACTTATATCTTGTGCTAGCCACGGACGGCGTGAATCCTTTCGGGTTACGCTCGACATCTTGGTCGACATGGCCCATAGTTGTGGTGAATTACAATATCCCACCATGGCTAACAATAAAAAAGAGACACCTCATGCTTGCACTACTTGTGCCAGGAAAGTACAAGGCAAAAAACATGGACGTGTACATGGCACCTTTGATAGAGGAGTTATAAATATTATGGAGAGGACTGCAGGTCTTTGATATTTCCAGAGCTCTTAGGCATACCAATGATAATTTCGGTCAGGGGTATCTTGATATTTCGGTCAGGGGTATCTTGATGTGGACCATGCATGACTACCCAGGATATGGAGAGTGCGCAGGTACGTGGTTGTGTCTTTACATGTACAATGAGGGATTATGCTTTTTTTACTCTCTTTTGCATGCATGTCTTGTACTAACACATTCATGCACGCGTGCAGGACTTGTTACAAGTGGGTACCATGCTTGTCCTGTTTGTGGACCGGCTTTGAAATCGCTTGCACGCTACTCCAAACATATGAGGAAAAATGTTTATGAAGGTCATGCTCGATACCTTCCGCTCGACCATCTCGCACGTGGAGGTCAGCTTGATCAACCACCATCATATTTGAAGGTAAGTGATTGGATTCAAACTTGGAGGGTGAATGGAGAGGAACCTCCTCCTGGTATGAAGAGGCTATCGATCTTTCACGAGCTTCCTTATTGGGATCAGTTACAAATCAATCATCTCTTGGATCCCATGCATATCTTCAAGAATGTGGGGGCTACTATTTGGGCACACTTGGTTGGTTCCAAGGACTCGAGAGGAGTGCGAGACGACTTGCGTGCTATGAATAGGATGTCTCGTTTGTGGCCCCAAGTGCATGCTTCGGGAAAAGTTGTCCTCCCGAAAGCAACGTGGATCCTCTCTATGAGGAAGGAGGTAGCGGTCAAGGCAGACATTGCCTCTTTTCAAATACTGACAGGGTACATGCATTGCCTGAAAGGAGCATTTTCAAAGGACAATAAGCTTAGTGGCCTCAAGTCCCATGATTGGCACAAGGTCTTACATGTATTCTAAGTAGAATTAGTGTACTGATAATAGTGATGCATTAGCATAATTATTATTATGTTATATTGTTGACATGACTTCATTGTTGCTTTGATAGTTCATCCTCCCAATTATAATAAAAGGGTGCTTACAAGAAGATATTAGCAATGCTATATTCAAGATTGTGGTATTGTGAGGTATGCTTAGTATCAAATCGCATTATGTATTTTCTTAATGAGTCCTGCAAAGCCTTTGATATCCCAACGGACTTGGAGGCCTATTTCCATTAGCGTGCCCCCCATTCAACGTACTTCCAAAGTGCTCGTCTTGCCACCCCAGCTCTCCCTATCGTGCTAGCTTCAACCATTCACGGTTCTCATGGCTCAAGCGGTTTTGGGTTACGCTGCCAATGATTCTTCTGGTATCCTTGCCCCCTTCCAGTTCAGTCGCAGGTAGTACTCCTCACACTCTCGTTTCTCCCTCATCATCTTCCTGGATTAACGTCGCCAAATCTTGTCCCTCCTTGAATCGCCAGCTCGTTTATCCCGTAGAAATGTTGTTATCCTGCAGCTTGATGAGTTTATTCATGTGGTCGTGATGGCTTTGCTTGCATCCGCTCGCCTTGTTGATTTGCTGCCCGTTTTTGACAGAGCTACCGGAGAAGAGGATGTCACCTTCAAAATCACTCACTGCGGGATATGCCACTCCGATTTGCATCAAATTCGTAATGAGTGGAAAAGCTCCTCATAACCTATGGTTCCAGGGTGAGTCTCCCTCCTTTGTGTCTAGCCGGATGGCTACCCAGGCTGCGAACACGGTGGATATTGGAGGTTTTGAAGATACCGGTTCGTGGCTTAGTGTAGTGATGCTCTATATTCTTGACTTTCCAGCAATGATGCTGGTATGGTCAGGTTGGTCTCCAATCGGATCCAACGTATAATAGTCGCGTCTCTGATGCAGGCACGAGATTGTTGGAATCGTTACGCAAGTTGGAGCTAAAGTGAAAAATTTTAAGGTAGGCGATCATGTTGGCGTGGGATGTATGGTGGGTTCTTGTGAAAAGTGCGATGCTTGCGAGAAGTGCCAGGAGCAGTACTGCCCGAAAGTAATTTTTACATGCAACAGCGTATACTACGACGGAAGTGCTACCCAAGGTGGCTATTCGACGCTTATGGTGTCCGACCAGAAGTAAGGCATTTTTTACTTCAGCAGTGGATATGTTTAGTGTGAATTACGGCTCTCAAGTTCTAACGTTGTCTCTCTTTCTATCAGGTTTGTTTTCAGCATACCCCCAAATCTTCCCTTGGACGGGGCAGCTCCCCTGCTATGTGCCGGTATAACTGTCTACAGCCCTATGAAGTATTTTGGCATGACGGAAAGAGGGAAGAGCCTCGGAGTTGTTGGGCTTGGAGGCTTGGGGCATATGGCAGTGAAGTTTGGCAAGGCGTTTGGGTTAAACGTGACGGTCATCAGTACATCGCCAAGCAAAGAGAAGGAAGCAAAGGAGGTGTTGGGCGCCGATCGTTTTATTGTCAGCAAGGACGAGAACCAGATGAAGGTGAAGTTGCCACTTGTAACTTGGGTTTGTAGGCTATACAATTCTATACCGTATGCCTTAACCAGTTCTTAATGATGTTGCATGGTTCTCCATGGAATTGACTTGTGAAAGCTGTGGTCCGCATGGAATGTTCTGCAGCAAGCTTTCAAATCATTGGACTACATAATCGACACCGTATCTGCAGTGCACGCTCTTGAGCCTCTGTTGCACCTCCTGGGCGTCAATGGGAAGATGGTATTGGTTGGAATGCCGGACCAACCTGTAAAGTTGGCCCCCGATGCTGTAATCTTTGTAAGTAATGTATACCCAACAGTTGCAAAGACCGTCTCCCAGAACTATCAAACATGGAAGTTGTGTAAATTCGTCGTGATGCATGTGCAGGCCGTCGCTTTGTGGGAGGCAGCATGATCGGGGGCACAACAGAAACGCAAGAAATGCTGGACTTGTGCGGCAAACATAACATTACAAGCACGATCGAGAAGATCCCCATAGACAAAGTGAATGCTGCAATGACAAAGCTGGAGAAAGGCGACGTGAAGTATCGATTTGTGATTGATATCGCCGGAACTCTGAAAGCCTAGATGGAGGCAGCTATAGCTGGGAGTGTTTCAGTAATCCTGACGATACTGTTGTCTTCCCCCTTAAGCATAGGTCAGAGGACATCATAAACTTTGCAGAGTAACACATTCTCAGCAAACTTATGGGGTAGCATCCTTGTTCACACGTTAGCATCTTTTATGAGGCAGTTAATATTACTTCATTGCTAATTTTAGAACTACCTTATACGCTTATACTTTATGGATTTTTCCCGGGAATAGTTAATATTATTACTAACTTCATTGTTAATGCTTAGAACTACCTTATGCTTCTATCATATGGAATTTTCCCAAACTGGAATACGTTTTGTATCTAAAGTTGTATATTTTTGTATTTGACTAAGTAAAGGCCTCACGTTTCAACATCCTCTCTTTTTTACAACAAAAATAGCATAATTGCTTTCGTAATGGCAATAAGTCACTTTATATTCAAGCTAAATTTAACTAATGCCCAATAAATCATGCAAAATTTTGTTGTACATGATCTTGCTTATCAAGGGTCTTTTCCCTCACAAGATTTTTGGTAGTAGCCTATGAATGTCGTACGTCACAAAACCTCACCAAGTAACATGCTCTCTCACAAAACGTCACCAAGTAACATGTTCTCACAAGATTTTTGTAGTAGCCTCTTCTACGTCACAAAACCTCACCAAGTTACATGCTCTCTCATAAGATTTTTAGTAGTATCCTCTTTTAAGAGGCAGATCACATTGGACAATGATACACTTTATCTTCCATCAATTTATATGAGAAAAAATATGGATCCATGCCATGGTGCTTTCCACATGAAGAAGAAGCATCTCGACCTTTGGGTAGAAGGATCCTTGTATCCTTTAGATCCTGCCAACCAAAAGAGCCCTCCTTTCCATACAATGCATGAGCTAGTTCAATTTGTTGGAAATGGACATGCGGGGTTGCTTGGTTATTGCAATTAGTTAAACAATGCTCAGTCAATGGCTATGTAAGCAAGCAAGATGTGCAGAGCCCAAGCAGAGATGCTAGCACATTTAGGAAATAGCATCATTGTTGCAATGCATATCTCTATGCAAGATCTTAAAAGGAAGAACTAGGATCTTCATGATAAAGCCAAAGCATTGGACTTGGAGTGAAATGCATTGGACTTGGAGGGACATAAATTAGAAGAGTCACTCAGTAAGCTAGCTGAGTCCAAAAAAGGCTTGGAAAGATATATATACAATCAAATTTGATGAGCCATAGAGAAGGAACTAGAGAAGGCAGAAGAACGAGTACAAAAGATGAAAGAAACACCTTTGCGATTGAAGGAGAGGAAAAGAAGGTACTTACATAACATGGATGCATTGGCACCCTCTGGTGGTGCTAGAAAGAGGAGAGTCCAGGCTACAAGGTTGCTTATCAAATGTTCCAATGAGATTACACTCTTTTGTGCTACACTATATGTGACAGTTTTTATTGTGTTCTTTGGGAACTTCATCGAGGATGTGATGGGAAGAACGGACGGGGATGATATTGACTATTCATATGCTCTAGCTAGTTTATTAAAGTCAAGCAATGTCATTGGGATACTAAGGGACCCAAGACACAAGCGCCTACGTGTGCAAGTTGCTGAAGAGGTGATGAAGGACTTCAAGGATATTGTGGATGCAAAGGAGATGCTTGCAGCTTGTGATACTTTCAGTGTACGTCATGAAGCTTACACATATGTTTTCAAAATTTTCAAGTCTACTATTTTGGGAAAGTACAAGAAGTCTATAGTGCCCCTACCCACACCTTGGTCTATGAGACGTGAACGGTAAGAAACAAACCAATGTGCAAGAGAAATGCTTGGAGGGTACCATTGCGTAAGGGGCAAAATGACTTGGAAGAGTAAAAAGAATTTTGGCTTGCAAACCTTTGAGATGAATGCTTTCAACAATGTCTACTTAGATGTTGACAAACTGCAACAAGCAATGGTTAAATTCTATGGCATGAGAGAAGATGGTAAGAGGAAATCCATCATAGCATTGCACTTTACTTAGTTCATTTCCTATATCATGTTTATCCTAATGATTATTCTCTTTTGTTGTATAGATTGCAATGGAAACCTCATATTTGTCATCAAAATGGATGAATCTCAATTGGTGAAAGAACACAAGTTAGAGAGAGTCAACATCTGCATCATGAATAAAGCCTTAGCCTTTGTTCAAGGGGATGAAGAAGTAGAGCAAGATTTCTCAGTGCAATCAGAGAAAGATATATGGTGGCTTGCAGCATTTGAGACTCCGAAAGAGTGCCATGAGACATTGAAGTGGGTTCTAGAGAGAACATGAATCCCATTGACGATCCGAAGGTAAGAGGAAGGGCAAACATTGACAGTCGATGGCCATGGAACCTTTCAAGTTGAATGGCATCTTGTTGGTGATTTGAAAACCCTCAAGTGCTTGCATGGTTGTGATACAGGGGCAAATGCAATGAACACATGCCTTTATTGCATGTGTTTGCAATGTAAGCAAAAGGCTGGCTTATAATGGGAGAATGGCATTCTATCTTGCAGCCAAATGCAAGCTCCCAATTGCGACAAGAGTGATCCAAAGTGGGATCCCATCTTGCCCATCCCACTTGAGAGAGTACACATGTGTACTTAACACATAGAACTGCGCATACTTGATAAGTTGTTGTATTTGCATCTTGTTTATGCTTGGAATTTAATTCTACAAGAAGTATCCACACGGTGCATTACAGAAGCTGAGAAGTTGCTATCAGAGATGGGATTCCATGGAGCATATGTCAAACTTAAGGAGGATAAGAAAATGTCTGGGGCAATACAAAATCTTCCTACAAAAGTGTCTATGGGTGGAGGGAAGGCAAGGAGATTCCTATCGAACCACAATCTCGACAAAGACAAACATACATTGTCTCAAAGTAGTTTGGGTTGGGAATACTGGAAAGCATTGTGTGAATGCACGACCAATAAGGCTTCTCATCCTCAAGTAGCAACTTTGAGAGCTAAAGTATGGACAAAGGTAGATGCATTGCTTCGCCAGATTCAAATCGATGAGATGTATTATGAAAGGTTCAGGATGGGTGTGAAAGAGTTTATGCAATTAATGGTGAAAGCATGGGGGGAAGCGCACATTGTGCATTACATGGTAATCTTGGCAAGATCGTAATATTTAGCATTTGATTTATAAACAATTTTTGTTGCTGATTTGATTCTCATCATGTTTGCAGCATATTCTCTATGCACACGGACCATGGTTTGTACAAAATTGGGGTCCTTTGTCCATTTGGAATACACAAGGCATGGAGAAGTCATACTATAGAGCCGAGGAATCCTACTTCAAGAACTCAAGGCATGGTGGTGGTGTCACTCACAGCAATGCATTGCATGAGATGTTTCACTACTACACACGGATCCTATTGCGACGTTTACGTATCGACGTTTAGCGCCCGCTTAGCGTTAGTCGTCGGTATGAAAAGCGGGTTTTGTAAATCGTCGCTATATAGCGACTGTTGCTGAAAGTCGCTATATAGCGACACTAATACAAAATATTATAGCGATGTTTTTACAGAGAGGTTTTTTTTTTTTAATAGGCCTTAAAAGTTAGTTTTTTCCAATGACAAATTTTTTTAAATTATCATACATGTTTGAGCTCATAGAGAATAAAAAAATGAGAGCATGTACATCAAGCCTTTGAAGCTCATATATTCATGTCCAAGTTTGAGATGAGAAAAATCAAATAAGAGCATTTACATCAACTGTTTCATCTTGAGCCAAGTCTAAGGTGCCAAGCAAGTCTATCTCCAACTCTATACCGAGTTGATCTCCTATATCATCATCGTACTCTAGCATCGTACGTTCACCTAAAAGTATTTGATCATCTTCTTCAATAAAGCTTAAGTGTGGTGATTGATCTTGATGATTGTTGTCTTCTTCGTCAATATTGTGATCTCCATCCTCCTCCCGTGCAATGTCATTATGCGCATCTTCCTCTTGGCTCATATGGTGATCTACATCTTCTTCGCTAGATTCATCAATTGGATCCGGCATTGGTAGTGGCATCTCCATATCCACATCTTGATCTTCAAAAATTTGCTTACTTCGTGGAGCAACTTGGATCATGTACCACCATCTTGGATCAGAACGATCCGGATGAAAAACCACCTATATTAAAGATGGGTACCAAATGTCGTCAATTATATATATATAAATGGACTTTAAAAATGAAAGCTTCGACTAATTAAATCATTAGTATGCACCTGCTCACAGTGCTCGGGAAGAAAAAAAGTATCACTTTCATCGGTCCAATGTTTGGTGGAGTCTATTGCAAAGAGACCGCTACTATCTTTTCTCACTGTCACATGGGGACCGTTGTAAGTAGTTCTAAACCATTTTACATCAAGAATGAAAAAAGTAAATCGTCTGAAATCAATTTCATAGATGTCATGTATGGTTCCACAATAATCCAACTGCGAGGAGAGAAGATTGGTATCCTAAAGCACTTGCTCGGCTATCTTGTGTGAAGTTAGCCATGACTCCACAATCATACGTGACTCTCTTTGAATCGATGCGTTCCATGCGAAAATGTCGTCCATATGACCATAATGCACTGTACTTTTTGTATTGTAAAAGAGCATCATTAAAACAATGAAGATGCACCTATTTTATAGCATATGTTGCCACAAATAATTACTTAATTACGTCAAGAGATAAGAAACTTACATGCACCATACATCCAAATGATAACTCTCGCTCGCGCTCGTTTATTGTCTCTCCATCACGTTCGGCTTTATGTAGAGCCAGTTGTAGCCAATCAAGTGACATGTGAGTAGGGAGAAGAGCCAGATCTCGTGGATATGGTTGTGATCGCCTGTACATTACTCTGAATCTTGTCCTTGCATTTATTCTTTCTGCTTTGGCCACTTCATATCTCTCAATCCACTTTTGCATCTCAGGGCTATTGAGGATACAAAACTTATTGAATTTCTCCATTTGCTCTTCGCTCATCTTTCTTTCAATCCCTTTTCCTTGGGGAAACTTGCCAACGATGCGATCATCATCCTTGTTGTGCCAAGCTTACGGCATATCAGGATCCGTGGATGCAAGAAACTCTGTGATATATACTAATGACTCTTGCACAAGCCATCCCTCTGCCATGCTTGCTTCTGGTCTTGCTCTTTGTCTTACAAACCCCTTTAAAGTTTTCATAAACCGCTCGAGAAAAAACATCCATCGACTATGAACGGTACCTGCTATAGCCACCTCATCAACTATGTGCACAAGCAAGTGGACTTGAGTTGTCATAATGCTGGAGGGAAAGTGCTTCTCAAGCAAGCATACGGTTTCGATGGATTCCACCCTAGCCTTCTTGATGCTCGATATAGAGATCTCTTTTTGAGATATCCACCTATTTCACATGTCCATGCATCTGTAAGATATCTGAGATATCCACCTATTTCACATGTCCATCAGTTCTTCTCTTTGGTTTTACTTCTTCACTTGGAACATGACCCTTCCTCATAGTCCATACAAATGTCTAGTTCAACCTCTAATTGTTTTACTTTACCACCACGAGTTCAATTCTAATTGAGTGGCTTCATGAGCTTGTGTGTCTAGACTCTTCCAAACATGATCTATAGCAATGCCAACACAGATGTAGATATGGGTGTGATGCCACGTACAATAATCCAGAATAACAACCACTCCTTGCTCTAGTCACATATGGAAATGCTTTTGCTTCGCCCCAAAAGTATGACTTAAGCTTAAGTGTCTTTGAGACAAATCTAGAGCTCCTTTTACATCACACACACAAGTAGGCTAACTCTACTAGACCCCCATCCCCACCCCCATGCCACCCCGTGCCCCACCTTGCCCTACCCCTAGAAGGAGGACAAGGACAATAAGCAATCTCCACAGATGGAGAAGATATTACATCATCTATCTTAGAGTTCACTATTGAGGCACAAAGTTGCGACACATTTACAACCTTTGGATCTTCCCTCACTAACTTCCCTTTGACCGTCACATCATATAGGGCTAATAGATACTTTAGGCAACATGTATGGATTCTATAAACACTCTTGAGAGCATGTATGGATGCTAATCAACACTCTTACGAGCATGTATGGATTGTATAAACATGTATACATGATATTGTGGACCCATAAAATGGAAAAGAGGTTAGCTTGATGCCTATTCTTATGCATCATATAGTTTTGTATGGGAGTAACAAAGTCATGTGGATGGGTTTATAAATGGAAATTGGAGAACTTGGGGCTTCACTACATAGCAGCCTCCTCACAAGAAGCATCTCACATAATCTCTCTCTCTCTCTCTCTCTCTCTCTCTCTCTCTCTCTCTCTCTCTCTCTCTTGCATCCTACATATTGTCATAATAAACATATATCTCTTATGCTTAAAAGTTTTAAAAAACATAAACTATTGAAAAAATATACAATGTATTATCACATGTTCTTTCTCATCTTATAGTCCTACATATGGTTCAAATACCTTGTCTTTTTTTAAAATCCATATGATGAGAAGTGTTTGGCTTCTTGACCTACTCTTATACCCCTTTCTTTCCTTCATTTTTGCATTCCAAAAGTCATCATAAGTGGTAAACAAATTTGAACCTACCCTGATCACTACTTTTCGAATTTGTAGTATGTGTGTCATGTGCTTTAGAGTTTCACTATAATGATCAACAACTAACATTACACTAATACTATTATCAAAGAGTGGGCTAGTTGGACAATTGGACCAAAAAACTCAATTTCAAACCACCTAATGCAAAGCAATGTCACAAGGCAAAGGGAAAAATTAAATAGAACCCGTATCGGCCACTTTTGAAATTTATATAATTTATGAGGGCATGCATTCACCATTTTGAAAATTGGACAAGCAATAAGGTGACATGTGCCTTTCTATCTAGCTTACCTTGGCTACGCTTTCTATTCCATAAATAATATTTCCAACAAAAAGTAAAATCTGGTTGCTCACTTATTTGAAGGATCCCTTTCTTCAAAAAAGAAGAAGCATGAAACCATTGCCAATGGTTGAAGTATAAAAGATACATCCTATTCAAGGTTAATAATCCATTGAGGACATTGCACAATAGTAGTGAAAGAAAGGTACCTTGATGTTTATTCAATTATAATGTTTAAAAATGTATCATCCTTGGGGGGGTCACTCATCATATGTAACCCTATCACGTGAGTTCAAAAGAAGGATATTTTTTATTCCTAAAATTTACAGAAATAAATATACATAAGGGACTATTTAAAATAGTTTTGGAAAAAATTTACAGATTTGTATAGAAAAGGGGTACATTTTATTAATGAAAAAATTTATAGATAAGGGATTTTAAATATAGGCCTTGAATGCACGTGATATAGAGGGTTTATACATAGTGACCCCCCCGAGGTATCATCTTTGATGCTTTTTCTTTCTTTTTTTCCAAAAAGGTGGGCATTAAATTAAGCAATAAAAATAACTTTCCTATAACCAAACCCCCAAGAACTATAAGGCGTGTGTGTCTATGGGTGGGATTAACTATTCAAGATGTTGGATATTTATAAGCATATGGAAAGAGATAATCAAAATGTGACACAACCCATGTGAAAAGCATTATGGGAATTGTGGGACTCAAAAAACGCCTCATAAGGAGTGGATTATGAAATTGGATTAAGGACTAAGGGTGAAAGCATGCTATGGTGTCTAAAAAAACTATTTTTGGCAAAGGTTCTAGCATAGATATACTACTAAATTGTGTACTAAAAGGCGTTGACAGTTGGATTAGATTTCCACATATCGAGGAGTCCACGACCTACAATCTACAATCCACTCTCAATTGAGGATGATTTCCCCTCACATCGAGGAATCCGCGATCTACAATCTACTCTCAATTGACTCTCTTCTCTCTCGTGTAATCACTGGCACATGTTTGAAACCATTGATAGTTGAGTCTCTTCTCTCTCGTGGAGTCCTGTCTCTATCCCTGCAATTATCTCTGCTCATCTTCACTAGAGGTCCACTGTTCTCTCTCTCCCAGAGGTCCATTGCTCTCTCTCTCCCCGGCTCTCTCCATTCTCTGTGCAAACTGGTTCTCCCCTTCTCTCTCATTGAAGCCCTCGCACTTTGGACTGTATGTTCTCTCTGGTGCAAAAAATAGCTATGCTTGAGTGATTCTACAGCTCTCTCTCTCTCTCTCTCTCTCTCTCTCTCTCTCTCAGGATGACTTTCTCGTACAATAAGATTGAGCATGCATGTTTTGACATATTGTCTTCTTGTGTCATTCCTTAATTATGATTTACCATTGAAATTGTGCACAAGATGGAGAACTCCACACTAGAAGTGCCACACCATGAAGGGAACTTGCTCAATGCCCTACCATAGCATTGCTCCGAAAGGAGCATGAGACACTTGAAATTAACAATTGTGCGACATTTCAAGCATACCATAAAAAACTTGGACTTGAGAACAAAGGTTGACATTTTTTCTAAGGTTATAAAACATTCAGATATTCAAGAGGTTGTCGATGAGACAAATTTTCAAAGCCAGACCATATCAATGGCAATAATGGATAATCTTATGACATCACTGAGTCTTGTAAAAAGAGTTGATAAGTTAGCTGCTACAAAGAGAGTAGCTCTCCACATGATTGCTAACAATTCAGCATTTAAAAAATATAGTAATGGCAAAGTAGCTAAAGCCCTTGGAATTCAAGCACAGAATCTGAAGAAACATTGCGTGGACATAAAACAAGCTTCCTTCAAATGGGCAGATGGAGGTCGAAAGTGTAGACAGGATTCCTTAAGTTGTAAGGTTGTTCAATGTGTTACCCAGTTCTAGAAAGAGAACACCAAGGTTTCCCCAAACAAAAAGGATGTTTGCAGGCATAGTCTTGGCCCAAAAAGTATACAATACATCCCACCCATTTCTTGGAGCTCACAGAGGTGCATCTTCCTTCTTTCAATGAAGTCCAAGTTACACACTATTATTTGGTACTCTTAACAACTATTTAGTACTATCAAGGATAATATTAGTATTGTTTAGACGTTAAAGCTAACATTTAACACTGTAACAGACTCTATATGAAACAAATTTAGCACTAAATCATAGAATCACAGTACTAAATACTACACCGGGGACTTAATACGTTTATAGTATAGACCATATTTTAGAAATTAGTCCTAGGAATAAAGATAGGACAAAATATATTGTTTGCTCTTTCAAGTTAGTTATTATGACTAAATAGAATACTAGTTATGACTAAATAGTACTATTTAGTGTTAATTAGTAGTGTGTGATGTTTAAAATTGTTTGTATTAGAGAAGGACTTCGAGTGTAATCATTCTCTCCTTGCACTAATCCTACTACTAGTTCTATTTAGTGCTATCTAGTACTATCCCTTGCACTCACAATAAGACAAAGCACCCACAGACGCGCACACAGATGCATTTCCTTAACTTAAAAAAAAACTTACAGGCATGTTATTTGCACGTCTATTTGCACATCTACAAACCCGTGTCTATAGAATAGACAGACGTGTCTATAGATGTGCTTTTAGACACTCTGTAGAAATTTTAAAAAAATACAAAGATGCGTATATAGACGCGCTTATAGATGCTCTATAGAATCATTTTTTTTAATAAAAGCAAAATGTTGTGTGGTTGAACAGAATGATGTGTATGTTGTGTATGCTATGTGGTTCCTTTTAAATGTACAGAAAGAGAGAGTGCTAAAAGGAAAAGGGTTGGCCCTACCTTCAAAAGGAGGCATGTATAAAAGACCAAATGGTTACTTTGGTCTTCATTGTTGTATGCACAAATTTGGAATACAAGCTCCCTCTTCTCTTTAAGAGTGTCTTTGGGTGCTCTCTTGTCTCCTTTGTAGTGCCTTTGTGTTTGCCACTCCATCCCCCTTCACTCTCTCCTTCTCTTCTCCTTCTCCCTCCCTTCTTCCCTCTCTTCTTCCCTCTCCCCCTTTCCTCTTTCTCTCGTGGAAACACACTACAACAATCTGGAAGCTGCTTGCATGATACAAGTGGATGGCTCGTGCTTACATTGCTCTCACAAGGAAGTAGCTTGGAGTGGAGGCTCCAATGGCATTCCTTCAAGATCCCCATGACATGTGAGTTACCATTGACACTACACATTTTTGGCACCAGTACCGAGGAGTTCAAGGTATGCTTTTGCATTTTCACTGGCTTTTTTTCATAATCCACCCATTTCACAAGGCTTCAAGCTTAACTTGGAGATTTGTTATAGGAGGTTTTTTAGAGGAATGAGGAAGGAAGTGTGAGTTGACAAAATATAAAGAGGGGAAAGGAGAAGAGTGGAGATGAAGAGAGAGGGCATAGCTAGAGACATTGTCCATGCAACCTTAGATGACTTCCTCTGTATTCTATCCCAAACTATCTTGTACCTCTTATGTATCTCAAGATTCTTTTGGCTACATTCCAATGAGACTATTTTAAATTTGCCATAAACTGTGGTAGTGAGCTTATTGCACAACAAATATTTGGCCATGTGATAGTCACATATATAAGAGATCCGATGAGTTGCCTGTAGTACCTCTCATTGACTATAGGCTTTTTTGAATCTTTAGTAAGTTTCAAACTATGTTCCATGGGAGTGGATGCAATCTTGCAATCTGCCATATGAAACTTCTTCAGGAGATTGTCAACATACTTGAGCTGACTCATAAAGGTGCTGTCTGAATCTCTCCAGAATGTAATTCCAAGACAATAGTGCATAAGTCCAATGTCTTTCATGTCGAACTTTGTAGTATATAAGTCTTGTTTTAGCTTTCTGAAGAAGCTATCCTTGCTTTCGATCACAATCAGATCATCTACGTACAAAAGTGCAATAGTATTGTCCTCCCCTTGAACTTTGTAGTAGAGAGTATGATCTGCATTGGATTCATGTATCCCAGATCATCAAAATATTTGTCGATTCTATTGTACCAACTTCTGGGTTCTTGCTTTAAGCCATAGAGACTTTTAATAAGATGGCAAACCTTTTTATGCTTTCCTAGTTCAACATAACCTAATGGTTGTTGCATATAGACTTGCTCATCTAGATAACCATTGACAAATGCATTCTTGACATCGAGTTGATACACATTCCATCTATTGAGTGTCACTAGTGATATCAAGAACCATATGGAATCCATGTTTGCTATATTGGAGCATAAGTCTCATCATAATCTTGGCCAAATTGCTGTGCAAATCCTTTTGCAACTAGTCTGGCTTTGTATCTTTGAATACTTCCATCTGGATTGTACTTCACTTTGTATACCCATTTGTTTGCTATGGCCTTCTTTCCTAGTGGAAGGTTGCATAATTCCCAAGTATTATTCTTGTACAAAGCATTTGTTTCTTCATTCATAGCAGTAACTGTTTGTCATTCTGGCTTGTCTATTGCATCTTCAAAGTACACTGGCTCTTCTATAGTCATGATGGCAGTCATAAGAGCATAATTGGTGGTTTCAACCTAAATTGCTTTGCCTTTTTGAGCATATGTCAATCTAGCTGGAGGTTTGCTTTCCATAGTAGACCGTCTGAGCTACTGTGGCTCTGCTTTGGGTGTTTTTGGCAATTCTTACTTATCTTCGTCAATCTTTTCTGTAGATGACTGTGAAATCGGTGTGTCTATCTCTTGTGTGTTTGAGGTTTTCCATTCTGATTCCTCATTGAAGATTACATCTCTGGAGATAATGACCTTTCAATCGATGGGATCATACAACTTGTATGCTTTACTATCTTCAATGTAAACAACCATGATGCATTTGCATGAGTTCGTGTCCAATTTTCTGCAATGATGATCATCATGTACGTGGGCATATGCTATGCAACCAAATATGCGGAGATGCCCAATGTGTGGCTTATGTCCAGTGAATGATTCATAAGGTGTCATACCCTATATTGGCTTGGTAGGAAGCCGATTGAGCAAGTAGTTTGTTATGGCTATTGGTTCTGGCCAATATTGATTCAAAAGATGTTTCTCACTAAGCATTTGCTCTAGCACTATCTGCTAAACTACCATTCTTCCTTTCAGCTCTTGCATTCTGCTAAGGAGTATCTACACAAGTGAATTGTCTTTGAATGCCATGACTTCTGCAAAAGTTCATGAATGGTGAAGATATGTATTCACCTCCTCTATCTGATCTCATGACTTTGATCTTTCTACCTATTTGGTTTTCTACCATGGCTTTGAATTCTTGAAATCTGGAAAATACTTCAGATTTCTCTTTCAGAAAATAGACCCAACAATATCTGCTGTAGTCGTTGATGAAAGTCAAGTAGTAAAGTGAACCATTGATGCTGCGGGTCAAGGCATAACCCCATAAATCTATATGTATTAAATCAAGAATACCTCGTGCTTGAGAGGTACTTCTACCAAAATTTGTCTCTCACCTCTCTTGCAGTCCTCTCCCCCTCTCTCTCTCCCTCTATCTCTCTCTCACCTCTCTTGCCTCTCGCGCGGTCCTTTCTCTCTCTCCCCTCTCTCTCCCTCTCGTCTCTCTCTTGTGGCTCTCTCCCTCCTTCTCTCTCTCTCTCCCTCTATCGTGGCCCCCTCTCTCTCTCTCCTCTCACGTGGCCCTCCCCTCTCTCTCTCCCCCTCCTCTCTCGTGCTCTCTCTCTCTCTCTCTCTCTCTCCCCCTCGTCTTGCCTTTTGCTCTCTCTCATTCTCTTTTCCCCTCTCGCGCTCTCTCTCCTTTCCCTCTCTCCCTTTCTCTCTCTCGCCTCTCCCTCCCTCTCGTCTCTTGCCTCTCCCCCTCTCTCTCTCCCTCTATCTCTCTCTCACCTCTCTCTCCTCTCGTGCGGTACTTTCTCTCTTTCCCCTCTCTCTCCCTCTCATCTCTCTCTCTTGTGGCTCTCTCCCTCCCTCTCTCTCTCTCTCTACTCTATTGCGGCCCCCCCTCTTTCTCTTTCTCCTCTCGTGTGGCCCTCCCCTCTCTCTCTCACACACACTCTCTCTCTTTTACCTCTCACCCCCTCTCTATCTCTAAACGTCTCTCCTCTCTCTTTCTCTCTCTCTAAAATTCTCTCCTCTCTCTCCCTCTCTCTTTCTCCCTCTCTCTCTCTTTTGCTGCCGAGGCAGCAAGACTCTCTCTCTTACAATCTCTCTCTAAAAGTCTCTCCTTCACTTTTTTCTCTCTCTATAATAAATTTCAAAGAATGCAAATTTTAAAAAAAGTACCTAGAAGAAAGTTGAGATCGATGCTTGTGCTTGCTTTTGCTCTTGCTCCTCTTTTTGCTTCTCCTCTTGCTCTTCCTTGTTGAAATGAGAGAAACAATGAGAGGAGGAGAGTATATATAAGAAAAACTAGGGTTTTAAGTGCTTCTCTCTCATTAGTCCTTCTATATCATTATCTCCTCTCCCATTGGCCTCTCCATCACATTATCTTCTCTCCCTCTCCCACCCACTCCCATTCTCCCACCTCCACCTCTCACTCCCACTCCCACTCCCATCCTCCCACTCCCACGATCCCATCCTCCCACCCCCACCCCTCCCCCCCCATTCCCACTCCCATTCTCCCACCCCCACCTCCCGCATTCCCACTCCCACTCCCACTCCCACCCCCATCCTCCCACCCCACCCCTCCAAATCCAATCCTCCCCCCCCCACCTCCCCCATTCCCACTCCCTCTCCCACTCCCACGCCCATTCTCCCACCACCATCTCCCCCATTCCCTCTCCCTCTCCCACTTCCATCCTTCCACCCCACCCCACCCCTCCCACTCCCACTCCCACTCCCATCCTCCCACCCTCACCCCAACCCCACCTCCCCCATTCCCACTCCCTCTCCCACTCGCACTCCCACTCCCATTCTCCCACCCCCACCCCCACCCCCACCTGCCCCATTCCCACTCCCTCTCCCACTCCCACTCCCATCCTCCCACCCCCACTCCCATCCCCACCTCCCACAATCCCACTGCCTCTCCAACTCCCACACCTAGCTCCCCTCTCCTACTCCCACTCCCACTTCCACACTCCCACTCTCCCTTTCCTCCCACTACCACCCTCCCAACTCCCACTCCCATTCCCACATTCTTACTATCAATTCCACTCCTACTTATGAATCCTAATAAAAACTATTACTTAAATAAATGATATTACTGAAAACACTCATAGGATTTAAGGTTTAGGGTTTAGGGTTTGGGGGTTAGGGTTTAGGGTTCAAGGTTTGGTTTGGGGGGTAGGGTTTAGGATTTAGGGTTTGGGGGTTAGGGTTTAGGGTTTAGGGTTTGAGGTTAGGGTTTGGGGGTTAGGGTTTAGGGTTTAGGGTTTAGGAGTTAGGGTTTAGGGTTTAGAGATTAGGGATTAGTTTTTATTTGTTATAGTTGAGGGTTTAGAGAGTCAAGATTAACATTTACTGTTTAGGGATTGGGAGTTAGGGTTTAGGGTTTAGGGATCAGGGATTAGGGATTAGGGATTAGGGTTTATGGGTTGGGGTTTGGAAATTAGGGTTTATAGATTAGGGTTTACGATGTAGGATTTACGGTTTAGGGTTTAAGGTTTAGGGGTTAGAGGTCTAGGATTAGGAATTAGGGGTAAGGGTTTAGGTTTAGGGTTTTGAGGTTAGGGTTTAGGGTTTAGGATTTAGGGTTCAAGTTTAGGGTTTTGAGATTAGGGTTTAGGGATTTAGGTTAGGGTTTAGGGTTTAGGTTAGTTACCCTCCTTCAACTTTCCAGTGGAAGATCTACAAGTAGAGGAGGAAATATCTACACAACAAGCCACTGAGGAGGCATCGAGAATAGCAAGCACGCCCCCCGCAAGGACATCATAAAAGCACACCTCGGTCCCACACACGGGGAGTACAAAATTGTGTGCTCACAAATGCACTTGCTACTTGGAGAGACATGGCTCCAATGACTCGATGCATGCGCCATCCACTCTTGCTACGAGGGACATGATTATACCTTCCCATCCTCTGTCTTGTATAACCTCCCCAATGCTGTTCACTCTATAGGATAGGTCCTCAAGCAAAAAAAAATCCGAAGGATTTGCCATGGATGGAGTAGTAGAGCGATAGCGAGGGGTGGAATGAGCACTTAATGAGTGAGGAGTAAGGAAGTGATTGGTGGTCTCTGGTGTGCTGTGACTTATGATTGGATAGAGCGAGGAAACCTGGCTGGTACTATGTCTCATGATATAGGGGAGACATGGAGGGATGGGAGTTTGTAGACTCGTCTACATCCCTCATGCCGCCACAATAACCTCGATCGTTACTACTCTTTCTAGACCTACGATGGGTATGCCCATGTGATGACCCCTTGAAAGGGGCTACAGGGGATGCTCGTCGGGTAGGTAAAGGAATTGATGTCCCTAATATACCCCCTAGGGGTGTAAGAGAGGGATAGCTGAGGTCCTCAGGGATGAGAGAGAGGAATCTTGCTTCCTCTGCATTGTTCATGGATGCGACAAACTCATCAAGACTCCTAATAAATCCATGGGTTGCTAGCAAAGGAGTTCCCCAAGAGGTAGTCATTGGGGTAGGCCCTTGAGGAGTTGGCCCATGGGGAGTCCACCCAAGGGTAGTCACTGGGGTAGGCACCTGAGGAGTCAGCTAAGTGGAATCGAAGTCCTCTTGATAGTATAGCCCATGATGTCTCCTCCTATGAGGGGTTTAATGATCACGGGGTCTATGCTCTCTGGACGTGCGATGTGCTAACATGTCTAATTTGGGGGGATTAGACAAACACAGACACAAATAAGAAAGTAAACACAAACACAAGAGTGGGTAAGAAGCGAAAAAAGCTTTAAAACTCAAGTTCAATTGATTAAAACTATGAAACGACGATTTACTTAAGACTTCATCTTACATTTTCATATATCTCCATAAAATACATTACATATGTATCCAAAAGAGTGTTTATATACAAAAATTCTCGCAAAAATAGTATTCTTACACACAATTTGTCTCCAAAAGAGACATTCTCATGTGTATTCTAAAGAGAGAAGGAGGTCTACTACTCTACATTACTATCACTCATATTGTCCTCCTCGTGATGGCTAGATGGGTGACGCAGGACCTCATGCACGTCTTCATATATATATTGATGCTCTGTGAATTCATAGAGAAAGAAATGAGGCACAATGTAAATATTTGTTCAAAGAGTGGTTACATATATAGGCAACTGCCTCCATGTTGGTAGATCCTAGATCCACAATCATCTCCATGATTATCTCAATCAGTCACCTTCTATGATCACTCACACATCACACCAACCTAACATATCTAACTGATGAGTCACTAGAACCTTCTAGCACACCTACACTCACACACTCCTTGTATAGGACTCTAAGCCCATAGGCATACACACACACACACACATCACTTTGCCCCTTCATTCCCCCCTACAAATTGATGACCTCATCCCTCAACAAAAGTACACGAGATGCTTGCCCACCATCATGTGGCAACACACATGGCCCCAACCTGTGACTCACTCTTAGGATTCTTGGTTTTCAACAAGATTGGCTAAACATCTCTTTTTTGCATAGCATTCCTTTTCAAAGTGTCCAGGTTTGCCACAAAAGTTACACTTCATTTTGCTCTTTCGCTTAAAGTTGCTTTTGGCCAAATATGCCCCTTCTTTGTGATCACTTCTTTGTTTGATATTTCTTTCCTCTTCCAAGAGGGATGCTTCAATTTACACCAAACTTATCTTTGGTATATTGGTGAGTGTGGCTACAATAGTGCCATATTCTTTAGTGAGACTTCTAAGTAAGATGGCAATTACAATATCTTCATCAATATTAAACTTGATGCCAAATAACTGTGTCAAAATGCTCTTCATTGAATTTCGATGTGAACAAATGGATTCCCCTCTATCCAATTTTAAATCAAATAAGTTGATAAGCAAGCTAAACTTAGAGCATCTCCCCTGTGCTCCAAAAACATGCTCAAGATGAGTCCATGCAACATGAGCACTCTTGCATCCATCAATGTGATGGGATAAAAGAATCACTCAAACCAAGAGCAGTTATAGAAAGTGCTTTTTCATCTTTGGGAAGCCATGAAGCTTCTCCCTCCCTAGTTGTCAGTTTAGTTTCTTTTCCATTTTCCACCTTCCATATTCCTTCTTTCATGAGAATAAACTTCAGTTTTGTTTGCCAAGTCTGGAACCCCTCTTCTTCAAACTTATTTGGAAGACGTTTTGGGAAGGTCTTACCAATTTAATGGCAGTGTCGAATCCCTCTACAAAAGATCAATATTTTTGAATAAAGAAATCACCTTCACGATATAGATGCAAATTGCAAGATAAAAATTCAAAAAATCCTAATTGTTTAGCATATGCATAACCAGTTGGCTTCTCCCACAACCTCTTAACTGGGTCTTCTTTACCTTGTACTTTATCTTTGTAGTCTTCTTGGCACTTGAAGAAGATTGAGAGTTTGACATTTTGTCAAGAAATCAACATCCACTGAACTTCAAAGAGCATTCTCTTATCTAAAAAAGAAATGTCTGATCTCTGATTTGAATTTGAACTCCTCAAGCATCAACTTAGCATTTAGTGTAGCATCTATTTTCAAAAAAATAGTCAAGAAATGCTTGCAGAAATAGAGTAACCTTGGAGGATTGCTACCTCACACCACAAAGCATCAACTTGAGGGCATTTCTTATGCAATTAATGGTCATTAGGAGTAAAAGATTTAGTGCAAGTCTTAGACCAAAAGAAGCTGCACACCTCCAGGGGCAACAGCATCTTCTTTGCCTCTAAGAATCATGTCTTCTTGAAAAACCCGACTAGTTTTTCTATAGTTTGTCCTCATTCCTTGGACCATTTGCTCTCAAAATACACCAATAGGTAGCCCATAGGGTCGCCTAAGTGAAACTCAGACCGTTTTTAAAATGGTGGCTCCAGTAAGCTATATTAACAGAAATGGAGTGGGATAGGGCGAGTGTAAGCATGGGCTATAGAAGCCATAATGCTTCAATTTCTCTCAAGTGGAAGGGTGCCCTAACTAGGGGAGTCTACACCTGAAAGGGCTAGAGCAATGGTGGCTTGTAGGAGGAGAATGAGCTTAAGGAAATTCATGGAAGGAAGGAAGAAGAAAACTTCATTCGGGGAAGAAGAGAGAATCTAGAGGGAATCTTCAAAGTATCTCTTTCTAGGCACTAGGATCTTCAGCAATCTCTGATACCATGTGTGAATCCATAGAGAAAGCAATGAGGCACCAATGTTAAACTTTATTCAAAGAGTGGTTACATATATAAGCAACTGCCTCCATGTTAGTAGATCCCAGATCCAAAATCATCTCCATGATTATCTTAATCAATCACCTCCTATCATCACTCACACATCACACCAACATGACACACCTAGCTGATGAGTCACTAGAACCTTCTAGCATACCTACACTCACACACTCCTTGCATAGGATTCCAAGCCCATAGGCATACACACACACACACATCAATTTGCCCCTTCAAAAGAAGCATGGGATATGTTCGCAACTCTCTATGAGTCAAAGAACACTTCCAAGATTCTCACATCAACCAGAGTTTCCACAATAGTAGCAAAACTGATCATGCTTACGTACTCTGGATCAAAGACTACAACAGTCAACTTGCAGCAGCAGTTGGAGAGACCATGAACCTAGTAGAAATAGTTCAAGTCATCCTGAATGGACTGGGAGAGGGATACAAGAATCTAGTCCAGAATATTGCCATTCAATGGCAAATTCTGACAATGGAAGAACTTTAGTCAATCTTACCTAGTGAAGGACTCAGGATGCAAGCCATTCATGCATGCAAAGTTCATTCTAATGATCAAGCATTCACAACTTCAGACAGAAGCAGAGGTGGAGGTAGAGGCAAAGGTAGATCATTCTAGAGAAGTGGTCATCATCAGCAAGAAAGTCATCAGCAAAATCAGCATCAACATCATCCTCAACAACATCAAAATCAACAAAGAGGAAATCATTTCAACCGAGGAAGATTTCAAGGACAAGGGAATGCATCCATTAATGTGTCCCAAAGGACTTCACAAACTGGACCGTTGTTGACACAACAAAGAAAGCATGGTTCTTGGTATTGAGTAAAGGAAATCTCATTCTAGTGATGACAAAGAGAGAGTTGGAGAAAGATGAGTGGGCATCAGATGTATCTTTCTCAAAGAGCATTCAAGGGGGCAACTTACTAGGAATAAAAATTGAAAAAGATAGCAGTACAATGATGATTTACATAAAGTCAAGAATGAGCAACAGATTGTTTCTTCTTTCAAAGAAAGATGCAATGCACTTTGTGATGCCACTGCCAACAACACCTAGATTTCCTGAATTGGTTCCTGCATTGGAGATCCTCCAACATGTGTGGGAGGAATTTCCCATTGAGGAAGCAAGAAAAATGTAGTCAAAGATTATCTTTGAATACTTTCAGGGTGCCATTGAACAAGGTTCAACTTCATTGGAGGGACCTAAGGTGCAAGAATCCACACATCAGAAAGGAAGTGATGAGGCAGGGGCGAGGGGGGGTGGGGGGTATAGGGGAGGGTGATGGGTATGGGTGGGGCAAGTAGGTTGACAGCAATGGGGGGGAGGGCGACGAGGGTGGGGGGGTTGGGGGGGTTAGGGGGGGGCCAGGGGGCACGATGAAACCCTAAATGTAATTAAAAGGGATGTCAAAACATGATTGGCCAATATAAAATGTTAAAAAAACCCTAACTCTCATTATTCAATGGCGAGAGTGAAGAACACTGCTAGACCCACTGGATGCCACCTCCACACTTCCTCCTCTACCTCCACCACCTCCATGGCATCTGCGCACACGAACCTATCCGGGTCTGGTGGCACCTCGCCCGACTCTCGTGAGCCCTCCCCCAACTCTCGTGAGGTGTCCCACGACTCTCGTGAGCCCTCTTGCAACTCTTGTGAGCCCTCCCCCAAGTCCCCTGAGCCCACTCCCTAGTCTCCTGAGCCTTCTCCTCCTCCCAAGTCCTGTGAGCCCACTCCCTAGCCCCAAGAGCATGAGCCTTTCCCTCAGCCTTCCCCTCAGTCTCAGCCTTCCCCTTAGCCTCAGCCTTAGCCTCAGCCTTAGCTTGAGACCCTTAGCCTTCCCCTCACCCTTCCCCTCAACCTCAGCCTTCCCCTGAGCCTTAACCTTCCTGATCCTCAACCGTCCCCTCAGCCTTCCCCTTATCCTTCCCCTCAACCTTCTCCTCAGCCTTCCCCTTAGCCTTTCCCTCGGCCTTCCCCTCCCCAAGAGAGCCCTCCCCCGATTGAACAACATGTGTTTGATAACCTCCTGGACATAGAGAGGCTTCCTAAGGGCCAATAGATTGCTAGGAAGAGCACCATCTTCCCTCTCCCAGTGATACAACCCATCATAGAGATGATCCATGTGCCCATGAGGAGGGAATGTCACACTATTACTTGTAGAATATCATAAATTGAATATGAAGAAGTTTCTTTTGGGATAGATAAGGAATGCTAACTATAAAACTTTAGGATCAATAGTGTAAAGGAGAGCAACCACTCAATGTAGTGTCTAGAAGGAATGACATGTTATGTCATATCTTTCTTTCAAGAAATTCAACACTCTATTTATTTCAGTGAGAATGAACTTTCATGCTTGATTCTAGTTGCACCATTGAAAGACATGGACTACTTATTCATATATCTAATAGCATTATATTTGTGTATTGAACTAATATTTAAAATGCTTATGTATTATACTCATAAGGTACATGACTAAACATAATCATCATTGAAATTGCATGTGTAGGCAAATTCTCCTTTTAGCATATGCAATATTCTCTTAGCACATTTTATTAACATAAAACATGCTTTACTTATATGCAAATACAATAGCTAAAATTTATTCAATCAAATATATTAACACATAGGAGTAGTACTTCTATAGAGAATGTAATCCAAACTAAACATTCTTCTCTTATTTGAAAATATTCAAGCATAATGTCATATGAGAAATGGTCAATCAAACAAATTTTGTCCTAACTTTGTCTAAGTACAATGAGTATAGCAATGAGACTCTTACGTCTCAATCATCATCATGGTCCTCCCCTCTCTACAAGATTCAATTCTCTTTCCTCTAGAAGATCTAAAAGTTCTCCTTTCTCATGTTAAATTAGAGTTTGGGGATGGCATTATATTGTTGCTTAAATTTTGATATTGTTTGAGGTGTATTTTATCTACAGATCTTAATCTGCGTCATGCAAATAATTTATTCCATGTATAATTTCCAAGATGAATTATTTGTGGAAAGGATTCTTGTATACTCATACTATTTTTCACCTAAGAATGGTTCCCTAGATCTCATACTATTTTGATTTATATTTAGCCCCTAGATCTTAATTTGCTATCATGCAAATAATGTATTCCACATATACTTTCCAAGCTGGATTTTCCTAGGAAAGGATTCTTCTTCTTTCATACTATTTTTCACCTAAGAATGGTTCCTCGAGGGTCAAGTTACATGGACTAGGAGGTAGCTTTTCAAATGCACCCTTGTCCCATAGCTCCACCTACCAAAGATTTGTATAAAATGTTCTTAATCAAAAAGTATATTTTAAATAAATTTTAATTCATGAATCTAAATATATTTAAAAATCATTAGAAACATCTACTTTTATGGCCAAAAAATGGTAATTAGTTGACCAAGAATGTACCAATTAATATGTTATTTCGTTGTATGGTATGCCGTATACAAGCAATGTAGGTCACATTGTGGTTTAAAAAACATGTTATGATGGGAATCGACCAACTCCACCAATCACCAAAGAAAGAGCACCTTGATCAGGGGATTTTTAACAATATTTTTAGTTCTCTAAAATTGATTTAAATCTTCATTTAAAATCAGACAAGTTATATCCCTTGAAAACCCTTGCCCCCTAAGTGCTGTAGTATCGTCAAACATGCATTTAATTAATTTTGAACTCATTCACTCTCCAAATTCATTTTTGTAAGTAATTCTCAAGTAATTTTGGAAAGTGCACTCTTTAAACACATTTTTATACATATTTTTGAGTACTTAAGGATTAAAAATTAAGACAAAATTTAAAGGTTTTGAAAGTGCAAAATATTACAAATTGTAAATTTAACATAACACCTTATACATCAAAGGGACAATTGTGAAATTTAACATAAAATCTTATACAAAGGGACAATTGTGAGATTTAACAACATGTTATACATCAATGGAGAATAGGCGTTGCTAATATCTCAAAGTATTTTTAACAAATACATTCAATCCTCCTTAAAAATCATGAGCAAATGCTCCTCATAGATACACATTTTCTACATTCTACAAAAAGAAATCCATGCAAAGATACTTGAGAATACAACCATCTAGATGCTTGACAATGGAGTAGAGTCTTTCGCCGGTGCTTCATGTGGAGGCTGTGATGCTTCATGTGGAGGCTATGGTGCTTTATCTAGAAGATGTGATTTTGTTGGTGCTCCATGTGGAGACTATGATTCTATCAGTGCTTCCTGTGGAGCCTTTGATATTGTTTGTGTAAAATCAACCTCCTCTTCTTTGAAGTGCAAGTGTCGATTGAATCTCCTCTACTTGCATGGAGTTATTTTGTTATACTACTGGGCATTGTAGGTAATCCATTGAATATTTCGTTGTACTATTGGGCATTATAGATAATCCATTGTGTCTACTAAGTCACCTTTCTATCGGTGCATGACTACCTCAATGGCATATATCAAATTTTTTGTAGACCCTCCAATCATGATAATATATAACACAAATTAGTGTGGATATTGTATAGTATACTTAGCATGGGCATTGCATAGGGTACACAACATTTACTATATACTTACTATATCATCATGCCATAATATCCTTTCATTGAATTAAGATAGGAACATTCTCTAGCTTTCAAGTCCACACATACCAAACTCCAATGCAAGCTGCTAGCAATATGCCATAAAGACAACTCACTATCATTGAAATTTTGTAGATGGAAACCACATACAAACATATGTTTTTGTCCTTTCATTATTGATAATAAGTATTACCAAAAGGAGAGAATGAAGCATAAATGCATGACTTTGATAATAAGTATTACCAAAAGGAGAGAATGAAGCATAAACACATGACTTTGTACTAATAGAGGTATCTGTGTTATGACCACACTGCATCAAAAAATAAATGAACATTATCTTCTTAGATTCAAGGTTTTGATTGAAGTACATGAGAGTGTTTCTATCCAACCTTAGAATGAACATCATCACTTTGTCATTGACCTCTTTACTAGGATTAGAGAGGATTAGAATCTCCTCTATACTGAATGGAAAATATTGAGGTGTTCACAAACAACACATTGAATGAGATCCCCCTTCTTGCTAATGCATTCATGTTTGTAGAATTCATCTCTATGATAGCTCTCTCCTATCATTTTATCTCCTTCTCTCCTCCTCCTCAAGTCCCACTACATCCTCATCCCTGATCTCTAGTATAACATAATCATCACTAGGTTCCTAACCAGCCAAAATTTGAGCATTCAAAAGAGATGTAGTAGGAATAGAAGAAGAAAGAAGTGTTCCTAGAGGTATGTCCTTCAACATTATTGAGATTGGAAGATCTGATTTTGTAGAACTTTAACTTCATTGATGCTCTCACAAAGCATCACTAAATCTTTTTGAAGTTGTGAGTGCACAAGCATGGGTTGCTCCTCCTCTTCTGCCTATAAACAAACAAGAAAGTTCATTAAATTCATCTTTATAGATTAATTGTCCTTGAATAAAAGGATTTAGAAATTTGTTTACATTCTCTTTAATAGTCTTTATAATAATATTAAAGACAAAGAAAATATTAAGGTTTCATATGTGTAGGAGTTTTCATGGTTTTTTTGCATAACAACACTTATTTAATTAATTTTGGACTTGTCAATGTACAAATTCATTTTTACATATACTTTTGCACTAGTTTTTGGATAAAATTTAAGAAAAACCCAATCTTCAAAGCATATATAAAAACAAGCATTTTTTAATATATTTTTAAAGAAGATGAAACTCAACTTATAAAATTTAATGCAACCTAGATAAGTTATAAGAAAAAATAAGATTCAGCAGTTGTAAACTCTCTTAATATTGAATGGTGTTAATAGACACCTTCAAAAGTTACAAACTCTCTTGATATTTAATGGTGTTAACTCAGGGGGGTCACCATTTATAAACCCTCTATATCACGTGCATTCAAGACCTATATTTAGAATCCCTTATCTGTAAATTTTTTCATTAATAAAATGTACCCCTTTTCTATACAAATCTATAAATTTTTTTCAAAACTATTTTAAGTAGTCCCTTATGTATATTTATTTCTGTAAATTTTAGAAATAAAAAATATCCTTCTGTTGAACTCACGTGATAGGGTTACATATGATGCCCTCGAGGGTGTTAATAGACACCTTCAAAAGTTACCGTATTAAGGAAACTCTCACCATATTTATAAAAGTGTTAACAAACACCAAAAGTTAAAATAAGCCTGAGATAAGTTACAAAAAAAAATAAGATCCAGTAATTGTAAACTCTCTTAATATTTATAATAGTGTTTAGGAAGCACTTTCAAAAGTTACAAGTGGAAGTAACAAACTCTCACAATTTTTATAAAGATGTTTAAAAACACCAAAAGTTACAATAAGCCTCTCACTAGAAGGCAAATCTATTTTCTCTCTCTATCCTAAATTCAACCATTCAAGAGCTGAGCTCATCTCATCCTTATCAATGTAGTTAAAATTATAGGAGAGAAGTAAGGATTGATGAATTTTCTCCTTCATAACACTTTGTTTATACCGAATGGCTTGCACTTCCTGGGGTGAAAATCTTCCATAACGAGCCATACGCGAAGATATCTCACTTTGAAAGTCTGTCAACTCTCTCCTATATGACTGCAATTTATCTATTTCACTTGTAGCCATACTTATTTTTCTTTTCTCCTCCTTCTCTAAGTCCTTCTGACGAGCAAAGTCATCATTCTCATACTGGGTTAACGGAGCTGGATTTTGCTTTCTCTCCTCTCTCTTTCCCGGGTTCTCGACAATCCATAGTTTGGTGCTGCCAATGGCTTCCTCTACGGAATCGATTACTTTAAAAAGATCCATGGAAACAAAAGGAGGAAGGTAATGAGAGCGAGGAAGGTAACTAGAGGAGGTAAGCCAAGATGGAAGGAGTATGCTTGAGGAGAGGAGGTAAGGGTATGGGCAACCAAGATGGAAGGAGTAAGCTTGAAGAGGAATAAGGTAAGAAGAGCAAAGTGGAAGAAGTGTTTGCTATGGGTGAGATATAGAAGACTAATGACTACTAAGGCGTTTATAGAAGTGCAGACTCATAATGTGAGATGAAAGGAGTAAGCTTGAGGAGAGGAGTAAGGTAAGAAGAGCAAAGTGGAAGAAGTGTTTACTACGGGCGAGATATAGAAGACGAACGACTACTAAGGGATTTATAGAACTATAGACTCATAATGTGAGATGAAAGATTTAGAATAAAGAATTGGTAGAGGTTGAGATGACTAGATTATCTGAAGTAACAAATGCAAGACCGTAATGCGAGACATGTGAGACATGTAAGACAGTGATCAGTACATTGAAATCTATAAAATAAAATGATGGAACACAAGAATGATATAATTATTAGAATCTCATCTTGAGATTTTTTTTTAATATAATAAGTTAGACTTGCTGATGCAAGATGGTAATGCAAGACATGTGAGATGATAGATTTTGAGTACATTGAAATCTATAAAATAAAGTGATGGAACACAAGAATGATATAATTATTAGATTCTCATCATAAGATATTTATTGTATAAAATAAGTTGGATCACTTCAAAAAAAGTAAAACGGATTTTATAAATTTAGAGAGGTGAGTTTTCCATTGAGTGAAGTAAAAAATAAAAAACTGTAAATTTGAGAGACACATGAGATGATAGATTTTGAATCAGTTTAAATGTATGAAATAAAGTGATTGAAGACAAGAATAATATAATTAGACTCCCTTCTTTCGTCCATCCTAGTCCTTCTACAAGCACATTCTTCATTTATCACTCTTAATTTATCATCTCTCCACCCACCATGGATGTCCTTAGCATCATTGGAGACGTGGAGTCTGGAATCGACAGTCTCAAACAATGGGTTGCTGACCAAGGAGCAAGGAGAGATGCAAGAATTCGACAAGGCTCTCCACTGACACGGATGGAGAGAGAGTAATTCAATGCACAGAGGCAGACAGAAAGGGAGGAGACTCAGAAGATAGCAGAGAGCAAAAGACTTATACAATGTATTATAAAAGCATGACAAGATCTATTGGACTTCTTAAGCAACCTACGTTATCGAAGCACTCGGTATGGTTGATTTGATCGGGATGCTGAAAGAACAATAAAGGCCTACCAAAGAGATTATAAAGAAACAATCTGTGATTGTTTGAATTTCTTCCTTCATTGTAATTATGTTGACGATATGAAAGAGGAGTCTGTGGAAGATTGGATTATTGAGAAGATAAGACATACTAATGATGAGATCTTCCAGTGTGATCTCAGCCTCTGTGGCCTGTCCATCATGATTTCTTGAATTTCTTCCTTCATTGTAATTATGTTGAGGATATGGATGTGGAGTCTGTGGATGATTGGATTGTTGAGAAGATAAGACATACTAATTATGAGATCTTCTAGTGTGATCTTGGCTTCTATGGCTTGTAATAGTTTTGTATTCTCTGCAACAAGTCTGGTAGGGCTGAGCATATCATATTAGAATTGCTAATACAATTTATTTTTTTAGAATTGCTAATACAATAATAATACAAATTGAATAAATATCATAAGTAAATATCCTAATGTATTGTAACATTTAACATAAGTTTAAAAAACACTATCATTAGTCAACACAAACAAGATAAAAATATTCAAGGACTCATGTTTCTTTCTATATGATTTATAACTGAATAGAGTCAAATGAGTCCTCTTGAGGCTGTGATGCTCTAAGAGTACATTGAGTCTCTACTTCTTAACATGTGGATGGTGTACATTGAGATTCTACTTCTGGTGCAATCGGGATAGACTAATGTCTTCCTCCTTTGCAAGAAGCTTCATTCATTTTGATGACAAATATGAGCTTTCCATTGCAATCTGTTCAACAAAAGAGAATAATCATTAGGATAAACATGATATAGGAAATGAACTAAGTAAAGTGCAATGCTATGATGGATTTCCTCTTACCATCTTCTCTCATGCCATAGAATTTGACCATTGCTTGTTGCAGTTTGTCAACATATTGTTGAAAGCATTCATCTCAAAGGTTTGCAAGCCAGATTTCTTTTTACTCTTCCAAGTCATTTTGCCCCTTACGCAGTGGTACCCTCCAAGCATTTCTCTTGCACATTGGTTTGTTTCTTGTTGTGCACATCTCATAGTAGGCGCTTGTGTCTTGGGTCCCTTAGCATCCCAATGACATCGCTTGACTTTAATAAACTAGCTAGAGCATATGAATAGTCAATATCATCCCCGTTCGTTCTTCCCATCACATCCTCCATGAAGTTCCCAAAGGAGAACACAATAAAAACTGTCATAAACAATGTAGCACAAAAGAGTGTAATCTCATTGGAACATTTGATAAGCAACCTTGTAGCCTGGACTCTCCTCTTTCTAGCACCACCAGTGGGTCCCAATGCATCCATGTTATGTAAGTACCTTCTTTTCCTCTCCTTCAATCCCAAAGGTGTTTCTTTCATCTTTTGTACTCGTTCTTCTGCCTTCTCTTGTTCCTTCTCTATGGCTCATCAAATTTGATTGTATATAGATCTTTCCAAGACTTTTTTGGACTCAGCTAGCTTACTGAGTGACTCTTCTAATTTATGTCCCTCCAAGTCCAATGCATTTCACTCCAAGTCCAATGCTTTGGCTTTATCATAAATATCCTAGTTCTTCCTTTGAAGATCCTACACAGAGTTATGCATTGCAACAATGATGCTATTTTCTAAATGTGCTAGCATCTCTCTGCTTGAGCTCTGTGCATCTTGCTTGCTTACATAGCCATTGACAGGGTATTGTTTAACCGATTGCAATAACCAAGCAACCACGCATGTCCATTTCCAACAAATTGAACTAGCTCATGCATTGTATGGAAAGGAGGCCTCTTTTGGTTGGCAGGATCTAAAGGATACAAGGATCCTTCTACCCAAAGGTCGAGATGCTTCTTTCCTTGTGAACAAAGACTGTGGATTTTGGAAGCTCCCCTCAATCCTAGAATACATGTGTGCTAGCATCTCGGGGGGGGTCACTCATCATATGTAACCCTATCACGTGAGTTCAACAGAAGGATATTTTTTATTTCTAAAATTTACAGAAATAAATATACATAAGGGACTATTTTATATAGTTTTGGAAAAAATTTACAGATTTGTATAGAAAAGGGGTACATTTTATTAATGAAAAAATTTACAGATAAGGGATTTTAAATATAGGCCTTAAACGCACGTGATATAGAGGGTTTATACATAGTGACCCCCCTGAGGCTAGCATATTCAGCCTCCAACTGTAAGTGAACCTAGTACTTGTTGGAGACGTCCTCGAATGGTGCCATGACTAAAGGATTATAGAGAAGGAGAAGGTGTGGAGATGCAAGCTTGAAGGAGTAGCACGTAGAAGAGGGAGGGCGAGGAGGAGGAGGGATGGGGGAGGGAGAACCAATAGTTGAAGAGGAGGAAACGGGGGAAAACCAACAAGTGTGGAGGGTGAGGAGGAGTAGGCATGGAGGAGGAGCAGGAGGGAGGGGGGAGGAGGAGCAGCAGTGGAGGAGGGAGGGAGGGGGAGGATAGGAGGAGCAGGCATGGAGGAGGGAGGGAAGGAGGGGGACGAGGAGGAAGGGGGAGGAGGGAGTGAGGAGGGGGAGGGGAGGAGAGGGGAGGGGGAGGAGGGAGGGAGGGAGGGGGAGGAGGGAGAAAGTAGGGGGAGTGAGAAGGGGGAGCGAGGGAGGGAGGAGAGAGGAGGGAGGGAATTCAAAATTCTAATTTTGAATTTTGAATTTTTTGGTTCCCACCTAGGAGTACGAGTTGTGTAAGAGGTGTAAGAGGTGGGGTCACTTTTGAGCTTAACCCACCTAGGTGAGGGGGGGGGTTAGGACCTTTTGGGACCTATCTTAGCCCTTTCATTAGGACTAATCCATTTCTTATGAGGCCCTTTAAGTGAGGAGCGGGATGCACTCCTTCCAAGCTCTGACCAAACCTACTGCTAGGTCTGACCTAACAATCTTTCAAGGGAATTATGAAAGAAGTCACTCGTACCACCAAAAGCTAGCCCAACAACCCACTCCTATCGACCTGCAATTTTCCAAATGGCTTTTGGTAATGTCGATCCAAGGGGTGTACTTAATGAACAATCGGGGAAGCAATTTAGCTATCAAGGCAACATTTTTTTGTCTCACATTCAGGAGTCCAAGACCTTCCTACAGCTTGCAAACCTTTAGAGGCTCCCAAGGGATGTAGTGCATGTGCCATCGGCTAGCTTCCTCAGCCCACAAAAATTTTCTAAAGAGGGCTTCGATTTCGAGCCAGTGGATCTTCTTGAAGCTCTAAATGGAGGCAACATATGTAATGTCGGAGAGGCAGTTCTTCACCGATGATTTTCATATCCAACAAGGACCCTGTGAGTGTGGGATTCTAGAAAGCATCAAGCTCCATCTATAGCTAGAGCAAGTCATTCGCATTGTGCTCCTCACCTGACCCAACCCCCAGATGGCTTGCTGACATAGGAGTCTCCGTCCCTACAAGAGGAGAAGTCTACTCTGCACCAAAGGTTCAACTGGTTCAAAGACAGGTCAAGGCTAAGCTCAGGGCCTGGCATGGCATTAGCCCAAACCTAATCTCCTGAATAGAGAGAAAGATTCTCCTAGTTATTCATAGGATAAATCTTGTAGGAATGCAACAATTGTCACCATTATGGTGAAATTATTATACACTTATTTTTCAACACAATTAAGTCATTTACCATAAAGATTTCATGTGGAAAGCACCATGGCATGGATCCATATTTTTTCTCATATAAATTGATGGAAGATAAAGTGTATCATTGTCCAATGTGATCTGCCTCTTAAAAGAGGATACTACCAAAAATCTTGTGAGAGAGCATGTTACTTGGTGAGGTTTTGTAACGTAGAAGAGGCTACTATAAAAATCTTGTGAGAGCATGTTACTTGGTGACGTTTTGTGAGAGAGCATGTTACTTGGTGAGGTTTTGTGACATACGACATTCATAGGCTACTACCAAAAATCTTGTGAGGGAAAAGACCCTTGATAAGCAAGATCATGTACAACAAAATTTCGCATGATTTATTGGGCATCAGTTAAATTTAGCTTGAATATAAAGTGACTTATTGCCATTATGAAAGCAATTATGCTATTTTTGTTGTAAAAAAGAGAGGATGTTGAAACGTGAGGCCTTTACTTAGTCAAATACAAAAATATACAACTTTAGATACAAAACGTATTCCAGGTTGGGAAAATTCCATATGATAGAAGCATAAGGTAGTTCTAAGCATTAACAATGAAGTTAGTAATAATATTAACTATTCCCGGTTGGGAAAAATCCATAAGGTATAAGCGTATAAGGTAGTTCTAAACATTAGCAATGAAGTAATATTAACTGCCTCATAAAAGATGCTAACGTGTGAACAAGGATGCTACCCCATAAGTTTGCTGAGAATGTGTTACTCTGCAAAGTTTATGATGTCCTCTGAACTATGCTTAAGGGGGAAGACAACAGTATCGTCAGGATTACTGAAACACTCCCAGCTATAGCTGCCTCCATCTAGGCTCGTCAGGATTACTGAAACACTCCCAGCTATAGCTGCCTCCATCTAGGCTTTCAGAGTTCCGGCGATATCAATCACAAATCGATACTTCACGTCGCCTTTCTCCAGCTTTGTCATTGCAGCATTCACTTGGTCTATGGGGATCTTCTCGATCGTGCTTGTAATGTTATGTTTGCCGCAGAAGTCCAGCATTTCTTGCGTTTCTGTTGTGCCCCCGATCAAGCTGCCTCCCACAAAGCGACGGCCTGCACATGCATCAGGACGAATTTACACAACTTCCATGTTTGATAGTTCTGGGAGACGGTCTTTGCAACTGTTGGGTACACATTACTTACCAAAGATTACAGCACCGGGGGCCAACTTTAAAGGTTGGTCCGGTACTCCAACCAAAACCATCTTCCCATTGACGCCCAGGAGGTGCAACAGAGGCTCAAGAGCGTGCACTGCAGGTACGGTGTCGATTATGTAGTCCAATGATTTGAAAGCTTGCTGCAGAACATTCCATGCGGACCACAGCTTTCACAAGTCAATTCCATGGAGAACCATGCAACATCATTAAGAACTGGTTAGGGCATACCGTATAGAATTGTATAGCCTACAAACCCAAGTTACAAGTGGCAACTTCACCTTCATCTGGTTCTCATCCTTGCTGACAATAAAACGATCGGCGCCCAACACCTCCTTTGCTTTCTTCTCTTTGCTTGGCGATGTACTGATGACCGTCACGTTTAACCCAAACGCCTTGCCAAACTTCACTGCCATATGCCCCAAGCCTCCAAGCCCAACAACTCCGAGGCTCTTCCCTCTTTCGGTCATGCCAAAATACTTCATAGGGCTGTAGACAGTTATACCGGCACATAGCAGGGGAGCTGCCCCATCCAAGGGAAGATTTGGGGGTATGCTGAAAACAAACCTGATAGAAAGAGAGACAACGTTAGAACTTGAGGGCCGTAATTCACACTAAACATATCCACTGCTGAAGTAAAAAATGCCTTACTTCTGGTCGGACACCATAAACGTCGAATAGCCACCTTGGGTAGCACTTCCGTCGTAGTATACGCTGTTGTATGTAAAAATTACTTTCGGGCAGTACTGCTCCTCGCACTTGTCGCAAGCATCGCACTTTTCACAAGAACCCACCATACATCCCACGCCAACATGATCGCCTACCTTAAAATTTTTCACTTTAGCTCCAACTTGCGTAACGATTCCAACAATCTCGTGCCTGCATCAGAGACACGAGTATTATACGTTGGATCCGATTGCCAACCTGACCATACCAGCATCATTGCTGGAAAATCAAGAATATAGAGCATCACTACACTAAGCCGCGAACCGGTATATTCAAAACCTCCAGTATCCACCATATTAGCAGCCTGGGTAGCCATCCGGCTAGACACAAAGGAGGGAGACTCACCCTGGAACCATAGGGTATGAGGAGCTTTTCCAGTCATTACGAATTTGATGCAAATCGGAGTGGCATATCCCGCAGTGAGTGATTTTGAAGGTGACATCCTCTTCTCCGGTAGCTCTGTCAAAAACGGGCAGCAAATCAAAAAGGCGAGCGGATGCAAGCAAAGCCATCACGACCACATGAATAAACTCATCAAGCTGCAGGATAACAACATTTCTACGGGATAAACGAGCTGGCGATTCAAGGAGGGACAAGATTTGGCGACGTTAATCCAGGAAGATGATGAGGAAGAGACGAGAGTGTGAGGAGTACTACCTGCGAGTGAACTGGAAGGGGGCAAGGATACCAGAAGAATCCTTGGCAGCGTAACCCAAAACCGCTTGAGCCATGAGAAACGTGAATGGTTGAAGCTAGCAAGATAGGGAGAGCTGGGGTGGCAAGACGAGCACTTTGGAAGTACTTTGAATGGGGGGCACGCTAATGGAAATAGGCCTCCAAGTCCGTTGGGATATTAAAGGCTTTGCAGGGACACGCATAATGCATGGTTCTTCTCATTGCTGCGATAGTACATCAGTTCTTCTCATTGGTTTTACTTCTTCACTTGGAACATGACCCTTCCTCATAGTCCATACAAATGTCTAGTTCAACCTCTAATTGTTTTACTTTACCACGACGAGTTCAATTCTAATTGACTGGCTTGCATAAGCTTGTGTGTCTAGACTCTTCCAAATATGATCTATAGCAATGCCAACACAGATGTAGATATGGATGTGATGCCACGTACAATAATCCAGAATAACAAACACTCCTTGCTCTAGTCACATATGGAAATGCTTTTGCTTCGCCCCAAAAGTATGACTTAAGCTTAATTGTCTTTGAGACAAATCTAGAGCTCCTTTTACATCACACACACAAGCAGGCTAACTCTACTAGACCCCCATCCCCACCCCCATGCCACCCCTTGCCCCACCTTGCCCTACCCCTAGAAGGAGGACAAGGACAATAAGCAATCTCCATAGATGGAGAGGATATTACATCATTTAGTGCATCATCTATCTTAGAGTTCACTATTGAGGCACAAAGTTGCGACACATTTACACCCTTTGGATCTTCCCTCACTAACTTCCCTTTGACCTTCACATCATGTAGGGCTAATAGATACTTTAGACAACATGTATGGATTCTATAAACACTCTTGAGAGCATGTATGGATGCTAATCAACACTCTTAAGAGCATGTATGGATTGTATAAACATGTATACATGATATTGGGGACCCATAAAATGGAAAAGAGGTTAGCTTGATGCCTATTCTTATGCATCATATAGTTTTGTATGGGAGTAACAAAGTCATGTGGATGGGTTTATAAATGGAAATTGGAGAACTTAGGGCTTCACTACATAGCAGCCTTCTCACAAGAAGCATCTCACATAATCTCTCTCTCTCTCTCTCTCTCTCTCTCTCTCTCTCTCTCTTGCATCCTATATATTGTCATAATAAACACGTATCTCTTATCCCTAAAAGTTTTAAAAAACATAAACTATTGAAAAAATATACAATATATTATCACATGTTCTTTCTCATCTTATAGTCCTACATATGGTTCAAATGCCTTGTCTTTTTTTGAAATCCATATGATGAGAAGTGTTTGGCTTCTTGACCTACTCTTTTACCCCTTTCTTTCCTTCATTTTTGCATTCCAAAAGTCATCATAAGTGGCAAACAAATTTGAACCTATCCTAATTACTACTTTTTGAATTTGTAGTATGTGTGTCATGTGCTTTAGAGTTTCACTATAATGATCAACAGCTAACATTACACTAATACTATTATCAAAGAGTGGGCTAGTTGGACAATTAGACCAAAAAACTCAATTTCAAACCACCTAATGCAAAGCAATGTCACAAGGCAAAGGGAAAAATTAAATAGAACCCCTATTGGCCACTTTTGAAATTTATATAATTTATGAGGGCATGCATTCACCATTTTGAAAATTGGACAAGCAATAAGGTGGCATGTGCCTTTCTATCTAGCTTACCTTGGCTACGCTTTCTATTCCATAAATAATATTTCCAACAAAAAGGAAAATCTAGTTGCTCACTTATTTGAAGGATCCCTTTCTTCAAAAAAGAAGAAGCATGAAACCCTTGCCTATGGTTGAAATATAAAAGATACATCCTATTCAAGGTTAATAATCCATTAAGGACATTGCACAATAGTAGTGAAATAAAGGTACCTTGATGTTTATTCAATTATAATGTTTAAAAATGTATCATCTTTGAAGCTTTTTCTTTCTTTTTTTCCAAAAAGGTGGGCATTAAATTAAGCAATAAAAATAAATTTCCTATAACCAAACGCCCAAAAACTATAAGGCGTGTGTGTCTATGGGTGGGATTAACTATTCAAGATGTTGGATATTTATAAGCATATGGAAAGAGACAATCAAAATGTGACACAACCCATGTGAAAAGCATTATGGGAATTTTGGGACTCAAAAAAGGCCTCATAAGGAGTGGATTATGAAATTGGATTAAGGACTAAGGGTGAAAGCATGCTACGGTGTCTTAAAAAATATTCTTTTTGGCAAAGGTTCTAGCATAGATATACTACTAAATTGTGTACTAACAGGCACTGACAAATGGATTAGATTTCCACATATGGAGGAGTCCACGATCTACAATCTACAATCCACTCTCAATTGAGGATGATTTCCCCGCACATCGAGGAATCCGTGATCTACAATCTACTCTCAATTGACTCTTTTCTCTCTCGTGGAATCACTCGCACATGTTTGAAACCATTGATAGTCGACTCTCTTCTCTCTCATGGAGTCCTGTCTCTGTCCCTGCAATTATCTCTGCTCATCTTCACTAGAGGTCCATTGCTCTCTCTCTCCCAGAGGTCCATTGCTCTCTCTCTCTCCCCGGCTCTCTCCATTCTCTGTGCAAACTGGTTCTCCCCTCCTCTCTCATTGAAGCCCTCGCACTTTGGACCTTATGTTCTCATATTTTTGTAATGCTATTCCTCTTTTTAATATATTGCACTTATAATTCAGAATGAGCCATACAAATTCAAAAGGCGCCATATAAAATAATGATGAGACATATAGAATCAGTCATATGACATTACGGAGCCCAAATGGCTTGGATACAATAGCTTTGCATTGCACTCCACACACCCCAAATACAACCCAGTTAGGCTTGGATACATATAGTAGCTCTGTGGCACTGCACTCCACACACTCCAATATACTATGTTCTAGGAAGGAATGACCCTAGAATGTCGAAGTTTTCAACCCTTCTTCCTTAGCATCCTCATTAGTAGCCAGCTCGAGGGACTATCATCTCGGACATCCGAAGTTGCTATTTCTTCTGGGCCATACCTTGCATCCGTAAGGTCTCTAAAGATGTTATCATCCCTTTTTGCAATTCCATCCTATAGCTCTAGAGCAAAAGAGTGTATAGCTCTATTACACATTGATGGATCTGTAATGCCAGTCAAAAGCAACCAACTGTATCAGCACCATAACAGACATGACACATGATTCCTTAGCTTAGACTTGACTAACAGTTAATATTATTTTATCCAGAACCAAAATTGGTACTGTATGGTTGAGCAAAAAATACCATAAAAGATAACATATAAAAAAGGCCCATATATTTTATTGCATTGACATTCGCAATTTATGCACTGGTTAAAACAATGGCTCACCTAGTACTTTTATCAGCAAACACTTAACAGCACCAATACCATGTAAGAACACCAGTACATTTATCAGCTCACTATTAATTTTATTAGCAAAGTAACCAGCAAAGTCTGTATTACAAAGTGACCAGTACAAGTCTATATTTAGAAAGTAACAACATCTGTATTCATCAATGTACAAGTCCTTTACAATCTGGCCTTCAAGGCCTAGTGTATGGTGGGTATTGGTTTACATAAGGATTATGCCTAAGAATCTGTTGGCACATCTCATATGGAAGGTCTACTATTCTTTGTTGGATGATAAATCAGTCCATGGGCTTTGGATCTTCAGTTGACAGTGAAATGATGGCATCAACACACCCCATGTTAGCATAATCTGCAAAGAAGACTTCAATGAATAATTTGGCTCACGAGTAGCTGCAATGTGCTCAATCACATGGCCTTCATAAGGGTATCTCATTGTAAACGCAGGAACACCTTCTCTGGCATTTGCTAAATCCAATAAGTATGGGAGCAACTAATTTGATAGCTGATCATCATTAGGATCTCCATCATAGGCGAAAGGAGTTATGTAGAAACCGGGTGGATTTAATGCTGCTTTCAAAGGAGTGTCATCAACCAGGAGTGTGTTCATGCGATCATAGTCAATGTCATGCAGAGCCAATGCACTAAATGGCTTAAGCACACACATCTCATCCAGCTATGTTGGGTGGCAGAATTCTTCCCTTGTATAACAATCCTCCTCTGCAAAGTTGAACAAGAACTTAAACTCCCTAAACTATGGGACTGACATTTCTTCTTGTCATACTACTCTATGTAGCGATCTCAAAATGCTCGCACAAAGATTTCATGAAATTGATCAACTGTGGCTGCAAAGAGATGACATAGTTGCCTAATTTATGAACATCACCACCTTGGGCCATTTTAGGAGCAGTCCGCCACCACCTCTTTAAAAATATTCCATTCAAATCAAAGATTAACAACTTTTTTTGAGGCAGAACATCTCCGGAGTCACCTAGAAGCAATAATAACACATATACAGATCCATCATATTTGAGTTGATGAATTGCAAAAAGAATTTCATATTAACTTACGAGAAGATAAATTGCAAAAAGAATTTCATTTAAAAAATAAGGAAGATAAATTGCAAAAATAATTTCATTCAAAAAACAAGAAGATAAATTGTAAAAAAAAACAAGATAAATTGAAAAAGAGTTTCATTTAAAACTTTGCAAGACCAGCTCTCATACAATGTAATTTCATAGATGATCTGGTCCTAACATTTGGGGTTGGTGGGCATTTGCTAAGGATTAATCAAATACGACTTAGTAACTATTTGACTAAATTTCCTTTTCTGTGTCCCCATAGGGAGAAGGCTACCTACTACTGTGTCATCCTCCATTTGCTCTCCATCAGAGCTGTTAGGTAGTTTAGGCTTTAGCCCTGATATAATCTGAGCTGCCTCAGTGACCCTCTCACCATTATTTGTGTCGAGCTTTTCACCACTATCCGTGTGTTCACCCTTGCTGTTCTTTCCAATCAACTCCCCACTGCCACCTATGTCTTTGTCCTTGCTGTCGTTTCCTAACAAGTCATGCATGTCCAATCTTGCTATTGCTTCCTCTATAATCCTGTCCGCTTGCTACAGATTTTCTTCATCCAAGTTTAGCAGATCATCTTCATCCAAGTGCTGATCATCTTCGATGTCTCCAACTAGATTCTCTACAAAGAAATAAAGTCATATCAGAAATGCCTTTGAGGTGCTGTACACAGAAGAATGTAAATGTGCATTTTCACAAGAAAATACATACCCCCCTTTTCCTCTATATTCTTGCTTCTATACAATGACCGCACAGCAAATTTCTTCTTGTGTTGTATGTGGTGCTTCATCTTAGTAAGAGCTTCCTTAACTGGCAAACTTTCATCTGCTGAACAATATATAATAAATGCATAGATGCAATAATAGGAATAAATGAAATAGATAAAACAAGAACTTATAAAAATAAATACCATCTTTTAGCCACATAGGGAAAAAAAATAGTCCTACCTCTCTCCTCTGCAACTTTTAGGTCCCCCTGTGCCACTGCCTACTGCTTTTCTACTTTGTCCAACATTTCATCCTCATCATATTCCTGATCCCCAACATCCTCCAAGGAGTTGTCATCTTCCAACCGACTTCCATCGAATAGTTGATCATTGTCTTCTTTTCCACACGAGGCATGCCCCTCTACCTATTGTTGTTTCTTGGTGTCTATGAACACATTTGAAATGTTAGGAGTTTTGCATTTCTAATTTTCAATAGCTTCAGCTTGCTTTGTACCAATCATCAACTTTTTTGGACATGGTATTTCGGTGTCTTTACCGATTTGTGTAAGGAAAAGAACAATTATTTGAAATTGATTTCAAAGGCAAATAGATTATTTAAAGATAGACAATAATCAAAAAGTTAATAGTATTTAAACTTGAAACAAATATGGCCCTTGAGGGGTCCCCTTTAGGGGCAAGGGACATATTCCAACACAGCCCTTGCCCCTAAAGGGGACCCCTCAAGGGCCATATTTCCATTGGTTGTATTGGAGTCCATATGTGATTGGTACTAGATAGTACTAAGTGCTAAGTGCTACTAATAGTGCTAAATACTACTAAGTACTGCTACATAGTACTAAATACTACTAATACTACTAAGTACTAAACAGTACTAATGCTGCTAGCTGATAATACTAAGTGCTAACTAAGGTACTAAATACTACTAATACTAAATAGTACTAAGTGCTAACTAGTGCTAAATACTACTAAATAGTACTAAATACTGCTATATACTACTGATACTAAATAGTACTAAGTGCTAACTAGTGCTAAATACTACTAAATACTACTGATACTACTAAATACTACTAAATACTACATATTAAATAGTACTAACTACTAACTTAGAGTGCTAAATAATAGATGATAAATAGTATTAAATGCTAAATAGTACTGAATGCTGAATAGTATTAAATGATGAATAGTACTAAATACTAAATTATCCACAAAGTACAGTCGCAGAATGTAGGGTAACCAGGGATTAGAGGTGATTAGGCTTCATGATTTACTTCAATGGTTGTAGCCATGGAAGGAGTATAGTACAAGCTCAAGGAGTTTGAGCCCCAAGTATCCCCCACAATCTCATAGGTTCAAGCTGCGAATTGCCACAAAATGTGGTTATTGTGGTTATTTGCCTCACGGGGGTCAAGCCGCAAGTAGCCCAAGATCGGCCTCACCACTCCAAGTTTTGAGCCTTGTATAGGGGGTTTGAGTCCCAAATAGTTTCGGCCTCGGAGGCTCGAGGCTATCACAAGCGCCATTTAGTGATATTATATGGTTAACACAAGTGCTATTTCTGACACACAAGAGTGGAACAATAGGGGAGAGATGGAAGGGATAGCAAAGATGCGTGGTCACCCTATGGACCCAAGAGCCTTTTAAATGTAAAGAAAGAGAGAGTGCTAAAAGGAAAAGGGTTGGCTTTACCTTCGAAAGGTGACATGTATAAAAGACCAAATGGTTACTTTGGTCTTCATTGTTGTATGCACAAATTTGGAATACAAGCTCCCTCTTCTCTTTAAGAGTGTCTTTGGGTGCTCTCTTGTCTCCTTTGTAGTGCCTTTGTGTTTGCCACTCCATCCCCCTTCACTCTCTCCTTCTCTTCTCCTTCTCCCTCCCTTCTCCCCTCTCTTCTTCCCTCTCCCCCTTCCCTATTTCTCTCATGCAAACACACTACAACAATCTGGAAGCCGCTTGCATGATACAAGTGGATGGCTCATGCTTACATTGCTCTCACAAGGAAGTAGCTTGGAGTGGAGGCTCCAATGGCATTCCTTCAAGATCCCCATGACATGTGAGTCACCATTGACACTACACATTTTTGGCGCTGGTACCGAGGAGTTCAAGGTATGCTTTTGCATTTTCACTGGCTTTTTTTCATAATCCACACATTTCACAAGGCTTCAAGCTTAACTTGGAGATTTTTTAGTGAAGTTTTAGTAGAGGAATGAGGAAGGAAGTGTGAGTTGACAAAATATGAAGAGGGGAAAGGAGAAGAGTGGAGATGAAGAGAGAGGGGGTTACATATGATGAGTGGCCCCCCGAGCTCTTCAAAATGTAATTCCAAGACAATAGTGCATAAGTCCAATGTCTTTCATGTCGAACTTTGTAGTAGATAAGTTTTGTTTTAGCTTTCTGAAGAAGCTATCCTTGCTTCCGATCACAATCAGATCATCTACGTACAAAAGTGCAATAGTATTGTCCTCCCCTTGAACTTTGTAGTAGAGAGTATGATCGGCATTGGATTCATGTATCCCAGATCATCAAAATACTTGTCGATTCTATTGTACCAACTTCTGGGTTTTTGCTTTAAGCCATAGAGGCTTTTAATAAGATGGCAAACCTTTTTATGCTTTCCTAGTTCAATATAACCTAATGGTTGTTGCATATAGACTTGCTCATCTAGATAACCATTGACAAATGCATTCTTGACATCGAGTTGATACACATTCCATCTATTGAGTGTCACTAGTGATATCAAGAACCATATGGAATCCATCTTTGCTATACTGGAGCATAAGTCTCATCATAATCTTGACCATATTGCTATGCAAATCCTTTTGCAACTAGTCTGGCTTTGTATCTTTGAATACTTCCATCTGGATTGTACTTCACTTTGTATACCCATTTGTTTGCTATGGCATTCTTTCCTATGGAAGGTTGCATAATTCCCAGGTATTATTCTTGTACAAAGCATTTGTTTCTTCATTCATAGTAGTTTGTCATTCTGGCTTGTCTATTGCATCTTCAAAGTACACTGGCTCTTCTGTAGTCATGATGGTAGTCATAAGAGCATAGTTGGTGGTTTCAACCTGAATTGCTTTGCCTTTCTGAGCATATGTCAATCTAGCTAGAGATTTTCTTTCCATAGTAGACCGTTTGAGCTACTGTGGCTCTGCTTTGGGTGTTTTTGGCAATTCTTACTTATCTTCATCAATCTTTTATGTAGATGACTCTGAAATCGGTGCGTCTATCTCCTGTGTATTTGAGGTTTTCCATTCTGATTCCTCATTGAAGATTACATCTCTGGAGATAATGACCTTTCAATCGATGGGATCATACAACTTGTATGCTTTGCTTTCTTCAATGTAGACAACCATGATGCATTTGCATGAGTTCGTGTCCAATTTTCTGCGATGATGATCATCATGTATGTGGGCATATGCTATGCAACCAAATATGTGGAGATGCCCAATGTGTGGCTTATGTCCAGTGAGTGATTCATAAGCTATCATACCCTATATTAGCTCGGTAGGAAGCCGATTGAGCAAGTAGTTTGTTATGGCTATTGGTTCTGCCCAATATTGATTCAAAAGATGCTTCTCACTAAGCATTTGCTCTACCACTATCTGCTAAACTACCATTCTTCCTTTCAGCTCTTGCATTCTGCTAAGGAGTATCTACACAAGTGAATTGTCTTTGAATGCCATGACTTCTGCAAAAGTTCATGAATGGTGAAGACATGTATTCACCTCCTCTATCTGATCTCATGACTTTGATCTTTCTATCTGTTTGGTTTTCTACCATGGCTTTGAATTCTTGAAATTTGGAAAACACTTCAGATTTCTCTTTCAGAAAGTAGACCCAACAATATCTGCTGTAGTCGTTGATGAAATTCAAGTAGTAAAGTGAACCATTGATGCTACAGATCAAGGCATAACCCCATAAATCTATATGTATTAAATCAAGAATACCTCGTGCTTGAGAGGTACTTCTGCCAAAATTGGTTTGCTTTTGTTTTCTGAAGCAACATGCTTCATAAACTTTTCCAAGAAACTATCGCTTAGGAATCCCAATTGCCATATTCTGATTCCTGAGATCTAGCAAGCTCTTGAAATTGACATGACCATATCTCTTGTGCCATTTTGTGGCAGATAGTGGCATCTGTTGTGGTTGAGCTGACATGGCATGCAAATCTGGTACTGTAGCTAGAATTCTGTACAAGTGTCCTTCCTTGACACCTTTTCCTACTAACTCAAATATGGTGGAATTTTCTATGATAGTGCATTCATCTCCATCGAAGATGACTCGGTAGTTGTGTTCCATCATTTGACCTACTAACAAGAGGTTCTTGCTGAGCTTTGGAATGTAGAGTACATCTTTCACCAATCCTTTCGTACCAGTGAAATTGTTCATAGGGAAATCCTCTTTTGGATTGCAATCAGTGCCTAGATACGCTATATCAATCTTTTGCATTTCCTTGTTTGGAAGAAACATATTCCCATGTTCATTTGCAAAATGAATGTGACTAGAATGTCCACCATAGTGATTTCCTCTGTCGTAAAAATTCACTCGATTATTGGTGGATTGACCGTCTTGGTCGTACTTCTTTTTGCGGCAATCTCTTTCATAGTGTCGAAACTTATGACAGTACTTACACTCGATGTTTGACACATTAGTGGATGCATTCCCTTATCCTTGAAATCTTCCTCGGTTGAAATGATTTCCTCTTTGCTGATTTTGATGTTGCTGAGGATGATGTTGATGCTGATTTTGCTGATGACTTTCTTGCTGATGATGACCACTTCTCTAGAATGATCTACCTTTGCCTCTGCCTCCACCTCTGCTTCTGTCTGAAGCTGTGAATGCCTGATCATTAGAATGAACTTTGCGTGCATGAATGGCTTGCATCCTAAGTTCTTCACTAGGTAAGACTGACTGAAGTTCTTCCATTGTCACAATTTGCCATTGGATGGAAATATTCTGGACTAGATTCTTGTATCCCTCTCCCAGTCCATTCAGGATGACTCGAACTATTTCTACTGGGTTCATGGTCTCTCCAGTTGCTGCTGCAAGTTGACTATTGTAGTCTTTGATCCAGAGTATGTAAGCATGATCAGTTTTGCTACTATTGTAGAAACTTTGGTTGATGTGAGAATCTTGGAAGTGTTCTTGGACTCGTAAAGAGCTGCGAACATATCCCATGCTTCTTTTGAAGGGGCAAATTAATGTGTGTGTGTGTGTGTGTGTGTGTATGCCTATGGGCTTGGAATCCTATGCAAGGAGTGTGTGAGTGTAGGTATGCTAGAAGGTTCTAGTGACTCATCAGCTAGGTGTGTCATGTTGGTGTGATGTGTGAGTGATCATAGGAGGTGATTGATTAAGATAATCATGGAGATGATTATGGATCTGGGATCTACCAACATGGAGGCAGTTGCTTATATATGTAACCACTCTTTGAATAAAGTTTAACATTGGTGCCTCATTGCTTTCTCTATGGATTCACACGTGGTATCAGAGATTGCTGAAGATCCTAGTGCCTAGAAAGAGATTCTTTGAAGATTCCCTCTAGATTCTCTCTTCTTCCCCAAATGGAGTTTTCTTCTTCCTTCCTTCCATGAATTTCCTTAAGCTCATTCTCCTCCTACAAGCCACCATTGCTCCGGCCCTTTCAGGTGTAGATTCCCCTAGTTAGGGCACCCTTCCACTTGAGAGAAATTGAAGCATTATGGCTTCTATAGCCCATGCTTACACTCGCCCTATCCCACGCCATTTCTGTTAATATAGCTTACTGGAGCCACCATTTCAAAAACGGTCTGAGCTGCACTTAGGCGACCCTATGGGCTACCTCTTGTGTATTTTGAGAGCAAATGGTCCAAGGAATGAGGACAAACTATAGAAAAACCAGTCGGGTTTTTCAAGAAGACATGATTCTTGGAGGCAAAGAAGATGCTGTTGCCCCTGGAGGTGTGAAGCTTCTTTTGGTCTAAGACTTGCCCTAAATATTTTACTCCCAATGAACATTAATTGCATAAAAAATGCCCTCAGGTTGATGCTTTGTCGTGTGAGGTAGCAATCCTCCAAGGTTACTCTATTTTTGCAAGCATTTCTTGACTAGTTTTTTGAAAATAGATGCTACACTAAATGCTAAGTTGATGCTTGAGGAGTTCAAATTCAAATCAAAGATTCATACATTTATTTTTTAGATAAGAGAATTCTCTTTGAAGTTCATTGGATGTTGATTTCTTGACAAAATGCCAAACTCTCAATCTTCTTCAAGTGCCAAGAAGACTACAAAGATAAAGTACAAGGTAAAGAAGACCCAGTTAAGAGGTTATGGGAGAAGCCAACTGGTTATGCATATGCTACGATTTTTTGAATTTCTATCTTGCAATTTGCATCTATATGGTGAAGGTGATTTCTTTATTCAAAAATATTGATCTTTTGTAGAGGGATTGGACACTGCTATTAAATTGGTAAGACCTTCCCAAAACGTCTTCCAAACTCAAAATAGATAAGTTTGAAGGAGAGAGGTTCCACACTTGGCAAACAAAACTGAAGTTTATTCTCATGAAAAAGGGAATATGGAAGGTGGAAAATGGAAAAGAAACTAAACTGACAACTAGGGAGGGAGAAGCTTCATGGCTTCCCAAAGATGAAAAAGCACTTTCTATAACTGCTCTTGGTTTGAGTGATTCTTTTATCCCATCACATTGATGGATGCAAGACTGCTCATGTTGCATGGACTCATCTTGAGCATGTTTTTGGAGCACAGGGGAGATGCTCTAAGTTTAGCTTGCTTATCAACTTATTTGATTTAAAATTGGATAGAGGGGAATCCATTTCTTCACATCGAAATTCAATGAAGAGCATTTTGACACAGTTATCTGGCATCAAGTTTAATATTGATGAAGATATTGTAATTGCCATCTTACTTAGAAGTCTCACTGAAGAATATGGCACTATTGAAGCCACACTCACCAATATACCAAAGATAAGTTTGGTGTAAATTGAAGCATCCCTCTTGGAAGAGGAAAGAAATATCAAACAAAGAAGTGATTACAAAGAAGGGGCATATTTGGCCCAAATCAACTTTAAGGGAAAGAGCAAAATGAAGTGTAACTTTTGTGGCAAACCTGGACACTTTGAAAAGGAATGCCATGCAAAAAAGATATGTTTAGCCAATCTTGTTGAAAACCAAGAATCCTAAGAGTGAGTCATAGGTTGGGGCCATGTGTATTGCCACATGATGGTGGGCAAGCCATGGAGCATCCGGTGTACTTTTGTTGAGGGATGAGGTCATCAATTTGTAGGGGGGAATGAAGGGGCAAATTGATGTGTGTGTGTGTGTGTGTGTGTCTGTATGCCTATGGGCTTAGAGTCCTATACAAGGAGTGTGTGAGTGTAGGTGTGCTAGAAGGTTCTAGTGACTCATCAGTTAGATATGTTAGGTTGGTGTGATGTGTGAGTGATCATAGGAGGTGACTGATTAAGATAATCATGGAGATGATTGTGGATCTAGGATCTACCAACATGGAGGTAGTTGCCTATATATGTAACCACTCTTTGAACAAATATTTACATTGTGCCTCATTTCTTTCTCTATGAATTCATAGAGTATCAATATATATTAGAAGACGTGCATGAGGTCCCAAGTGACCCATCTAGCCATCAAGAGGAGGACAATACGAGTGATAGTAATGTAGAGTAGTAGACCTCCTTCTCTCTTTAGAATACACATGAGAATGTCTCTTTTGGAGACAAATTGTGTGTAAGAATACTATTTTTGCGAGGATTTTTGTATATAAACACTCTTTTGGATACATATGTAATGTATTTTATGGAGATATATGATAATGTAAGATGAAGTCCTAAGTATATCATCTTTTCATAGTTTTAATCAATTGAACTTGAGTTTTAAAGCTTTTTTTTACTTCTTACCCACTCTTGTGTTTCTTATTTGTGTCTACGTTTGTCCAATCCCCCCAAATTAGACATGTCACCACATCGCACGTCCAGAGAGCATAGACCCTGTGATCATTAAACCCCTCATAAGAGGAGACATCATGGGCTGTACTATCCAGAGGACTTCGATTCCACTTAGCCGACTCCTCAGGGGCCTACCCCTATGACTACCCCTGGGTGGACTCCCCATGGGCCAACTCCTCAGTGGCCTACCCCTGTGACTACCCCTCGGGGAACTCCTTTGCTAGCAACCCATGGATTTATCAGGAGTCCTGATGAGTTTGTCGCATCCATGAGCGATGCAGAGGAAGCGAGATTCCTCTCTCTCTTGTCCCTGAGGACCTCAACTATCCCTCTCTTGCACCCCTAGGGGGTATATCAGGGACATCAATTCCTTTACCTACCCGACGAGCATCCCCTATAGCCCCTTTCAAGGGGTCATCACATGGGTATACCCATCGTAGGTCTAGAAAGAGTAGTAACAATCGAGGCTATTGTGGCGGCACGAGGGATGTAGACGAGTCTGCAAACTCCCATCCCTCCATGTCTCCCCTATATCATGAGACATAGTACCATTCAGGTTCCCTCGCCCTGTCCAATCATAAGTCGCAGCACACCAGAGACCACCAATCGCTTCATTACTCCTCACTCATTAAGTGCTCATTCCACCCCTCACTCTCGCTCTACTACTCCATCCACTGCAAATCCTTCGGATTTTTTTTTGCTTGAGGACCTATCCTATAGAGTGAACAGCATTGGGGAGGTTATACAAGACAGAGGATGGGAAGGTATAATCATGCCCCTCGTAGCAAGAGTGGATGGTGCATGCATCGAGTCATTGGAGCGATGTCTCTCCAAGTAGCAAGTGCATTTGTGAGCACACAATTTTGTACTCCCCTTATGTGGGGCCGGGGTGCACTTTTTTTATGTCGTTGAGGGGGCGTGCTTGCTATTGTCGATGCCTCCTCGGTGGCTTGTTGTGTAGATATTTCCTCCTCTACTTGTAGATCTTCCACTGGAAAGTTGAAGGAGGGCAACTTACCTAAACCCTAAACCCTAACCTAAATCCCTAAACCCTAATCTCAAAACCCTAAACCTAAACCCTAAATCCTAAACCCTAAACCCTAACCTCAAAACCCTAAACCTAAACCCTTACCCCTAATTCCTAATCCTAGACCTCTAACCCCTAAACCTTAAACCGTAAACCCTAAATCCTACACCATAAACCCTAACCTATAAACCCTAATTTCCAAACCCCAACCCATAAACCCTAATCCCTAATCCCTAATCCCTGATCCCTAAACCCTAAACCCTAACTCCTAATCTCTATACAGTAAATGTTAATCTTGACTCTCTTAACCCTCAACCGTAACAAATAAAAACTAATCCCTAATCTCTAAACCCTAAACCCTAGCTCCTAAACCCTAAACCCTAAAACCTAACCCCTAAACCGTAACCCTAAACCCTAAACCCTAACCCCCAAACTCTAAATCCTAAACCCTACCCCCCAAACCAAACCATGAACACTAAACCCTAACCCCCAAACCCTAAACCCTAAACCTTAAATCCTATGAGTGTTTTCAATAATATCATTTATTTAAGTAATAGTTTTAATTAGGATTCATAAGTAGGAGTGGAATTGATAGTAGGAATGTGGGAATGGGAGTGGGAGTTGGGAGGGTGGTAGTGGGAGGAAAGGGAGAGTGGGAGTGTGGAAGTGGGAGTGGGAGTAGGAGTGGGGAGCTGGGTGTGGGAGTTGGAGAGGGAGTGGGATTGTGGGAGGTGGGGATGGGAGTGGTGGTGGGAGGATGGGAGTGGGAGTGGGAGAGGGAGTGGGAATGGGGGAGGTGGGGGTGGGGGTGGGAGAATGGGAGTGGGAGTGGGAGAGGGAGTGGGAATGGGGGAGGTGGGGTTGGGGTGAGGGTGGGGCCACGTGAGAGGAGAGAGAGAGAGGGGGGGCCACGATAGAGGGAGAGAGATAGAGAGGGAGGGAGAGAGCCGCGAGAGAGAGACGAGAGGGAGAGAGAGGGGAGAGAGAGAAAGGACCGCGCGAGAGGCAAGAGAGGTGAGAGAGAGATAGAGGGAGAGAGAGAGGGGGAGAGGACTGCAAGAGAGGTGAGAGACGAGAGGGAGAGAGAGAGGCGAGAGAGGGGAAAAGGGAGATGAGAGAGCACGAGAGGTGAGATGAGAGGGAGAGAGAGAGAGAGAGCGCACGAGAGAGGGAGGGGGAGAGAGAGAGAGAGGGGGGGAGGTGTAGCATGAAGGAGAGAGGGAGAGAGGAGAGAAAGAGAGAGAGAGAGAGAGAGAGAGAGAGAGAGAGAGAGAGAGAGGGATGAAGTGAGAGAGAGAGAGAGAAGAGAGGAGAGTGTAGGAGAGGCGCGCTGGCGCGGTAATGCGCGCGAGAGAGGAGAGAGTGGGTGAAAGAGAGATAGAGAGCAGAGAGAGGAGAGAAAGAGAGGGGGGAGAGAGAGAGAGAGAGAGAGAGAGAGAAGAGAGTGAGAGAGAGAGAGAGAAGAGAAAGAGAGGCGAGAGAGAGAGAGAGAGAGAGAGAGAAAGGAGAGTGTGGGAGAGGCACACTACCACGGCAGCACAAGAGAGAGAGAGAGAGAGAGAGAGACAGCGAGAAGAGAGAGGAGAGAAAGAGAGGGTGCGAGAGAGAGAGAGAGGAGAGTGGGAGAGAGAGAGATGCGTTGCCACGACAGCAACAGCACGAGAGAGAGGAGAGAGTCAGAGAGAGAGAGAGCAGACAGAGGAGAGAAAGAGAGGGGGCAAGAGAGAGAGAGAGTGGGAGAGAGGTGCGTTGCACGAGAGAGAGAGAGAGAGAGAGAGAGAGTGGGAGAGAGAGAGAGAGAGAGAAGAGAGGAATGAAGCGAGAGAGTAGGCGACGCGATAGAGAGGAAACGGAGAGGAGGGGAGAGAGAGAGGGGGGGGGAAATGAAGAGGGGAGAGAGTAAATAAAGATGAGAGGAAACAGAGAGGAGAGGGGAGAGGAGAGGAAATCAAAAGGAGAGGAAAGAGAGAGAGAGAGAGACAGAGAGAGAGAGAGAGAGAGAGAGAGAGGAGAAAAAGAGAGAGAGGAGAGACGAGAGAGAGAGAAGCATACTAGCGTGAGAGAGAGAGAGAAGAAGAGGAAGAGAGGAGATGAGAGACATTGACAAGAGATGAAAAGAGAGAGAAGCATACTAGCGTGAGATAGAGAGAGAGAGAAGAAGAGGAAGAGAGGAGATGAGAGAGATTGACGAGAGATGAAAATTTAGAGAGGGAGGGAGCAAAAGAAAGTACGAGAGAGAGGGATAGAGAGAGTAAGAATGAAAGACTGTGACTCTCAAAGATAGAAAATCTTACCAATGAGGAGGAGAAATGAGTGGACGACGATCAAGGAGGGATAAAGGAGAGATGTTTTGATGGAAGAATTTGGGAGCTACGATCAATGAGGGATATTAGAGGAGAGATAGTGAAGGAGAATGTGAATGTGTGGAAACTTGCAAACAAAACTATCTACCTTGGTGTGTGATTTAGTCAAAACTTAAACAAACAAAACTATAAACCTTGGTGTTTGAGAAGAGAAACGTGTGAAAACTTGAATTTCAAATTTACCACCTTTTTTTAAACTATGTTCAAATCCTTGTGTTTGAAAAGACAAATGTGTGGAAACTTGAAAATTGTGTGAAAAGACAACCTTGTATTTGAAAAGACAAACATGTGGAAACTTGAAAAGTGTGAAAAACAAAAAGGAAAACTTGTGGAGACTTGAATTGTAAATTTTTGTTCTTTTTTTAAATTTAAAATGAGTTTCACTTTCATTTTCAATTTACTAGTTTAATTTCTCAATTAAATTTTTTGAAATATAGTAGAAAAAAATGCATTTTGTGTTGGAATATAAAAAGTATAATTTTAATTTTATCACATTTTTGAAAATTTTAAAAGTAGTTTAACTTACATTCGTATATTATTAGTTTAGTTTATTTCTTTTTAGGGAGAATTAATATATTCTTCTAGGTGAATATTAATTTTTGTATTTTAAGTCTTATTTTCTTAATTTTACGTTTAAATTTTTATATTTTTTCATAAACTTTAAGTTAAATTAAATTTATTTATATTTCAAATTTTGTGATTTCAAACTAATAAGAATTTACTTTGTCAAAATTTAAACTTCTTATGATTATGAATTTTAAATTCTTATTAGTTTTAACTTAAATTAATTTGAATTAAAAAAGAGTTTGGGGGCTTGGGTTTAAGGTTTGGGGATTGGGGGTTTAGGGTTTGGGAGTTAGGGCTTTGGGTTTAGGGTTAGGGGTTTACGGTTTAGGGGTTCGGTTTGGGGTTAGTGTTTAGGGCATTAGTATTTGGGGGTTAGGGTTTAGGGTTTAGGGTTTAGGTTTTGGGGTTCAGGGTTTAGGGATTAGGGTTTAGGATTTGGGCGTTAGGGTTTAGGGTTTGTGGGTTGGGGTTTAGGGTTTAGGATTTAGGGTTTGGGGGTTTGGGTTTAGGGTTTAGGGCTTTAAGGTTTGGGTTTAGGGTTTAAGGTTTAGGGTTTTTTGGGGGTTTAGGGTTTACGGCTTGGGGGTTAAGTTTTAGGGCTTTAGGGTTTGGGGGTTAGGGTTTAGGGTTTGGGAGTTTAGGGTTTAGGGTTTGGGGATTCGGGTTTGGGGTTTGGGGTTTGGGTTTAGGGTTCAGGGTTTAGGGGTTTGGGTTTAGGGTTCAGGATTTGGGGTTAGGTATTAAGATTTGAGGGTTTGGGTTTTGGGTTTGGGATTTAGGGTCTAGGGTTTAGGGTTTGGAGTCAATTTAAATTTGTAGTTTTTATTATTTAAATTTAAATTTATCAAGATTTTAACTTCTTATTAATGTGAATGTTAAATTCTTATGAGTTGTAAGTAAATTAGTTTTTGTAAATAAATATTTTATCTTTTTTAAACTAATTTCTTGCTTTTAGCTCGCAACCTAAGCATTTAAAAAGAACAATGGAAAATAAATTATTTCTTACTTTTCTTCGCTTCAACGGTTGGTGGTCTAAATTAGCATAGATTAGTTTGTCCTTAGAGAAGAGAACTCCAAAAAAGCCAATCGAAGCCATGCTCAAAATTTCCCGACTAGTTCCTAATCGGAGTCAGTCCATTTGTTCACATTCAGTTTGACACTCACAACAACCCTGCCATTTAAGCAACGATCAAGGTTTTTAAACTTTCAAGATGATTGGAAGTTGTATCAGTGGACAGGATAGATTACAGTTGAATCAGTTAAGGGACTGGACAGAGCAGATTATATTTGCACCAGTTGTGGGAGTTGACAGAGCATTTTGCACTTATATCTGACACACTCAAATTTGTATTCGATTGTACTTTATTTCATTTTACACTATCCATGAGTTCATTGTAAATCCTTATTTTTTTTCACATTTATGCATGTATCTAAGCCTTGTAAAGCCTTTTAGGCTATTTCCAAAGCATAAAATTGACACTTATACGATTGGGAAGAATGAAAACTTGCCGTGTATCAATGGGACTCATTGTACTTTTGATTTATCAAAGTGATTGTAGTTTGTCAAAGTACCTAGAATTTTTGTTGTGCTTTAATACAGGATGGATCTTGAGGCTACAGCATTTGTCAATGGTATCACACTAAAATACAATGGAAGAATTTATGCCCCAAAGGACTTCACAAACTGGACCGTTGTTGACACAACAAAGAAAGCATGGTTCTTGGTATTGAGTAAAGGAAATCTCATTCTAGTGATGACAAAGAGAGAGTTAAAGAAAGATGAGTGGGCATCAGATGTATCTTTCTCAAAGAGCATTCAAGGGGGCACCTTACTAGGAATAAAAATTGAAAAAGATAGCAGTACAATGATGATTTACACAAAGTCAAGAATGAGCAACAGATTGTTTCTTCTTTCAAAGAAAGATGAAGTGCACTTTGTGATGCCACCGCCAAAAGCACCTAGATTTCCTGAATTGGTTCTTGCATTGGAGATCCTCCAACATGTGTGGGAGGAATTTCCCATTGAGGAAGCAAGAAAAATGTAGTCAAAGATTATCTTTGAATACTTTCAGGGTGTCATTGAACAAGGTTCAACTTCATTGGAGGGACCTAAGGTGCAAGAATCCACACATCAAAAAGGAAGTAATGAGGCATGCCATGTAGACCTGGTTCATGGTAATACAAATGAGAGAGGAACTAGAGTGGATGAGATAGAACACATTGTAGCATTGGATGAGGGTCTTGTACACACAAATGCTTACAAGGGATCTACATCTGAGACAGGAACTAAATTGGCTAAGACACGACATGCATCAGATGATACAGGACATGCACATGCATCTGAGATAGGAATTGAATTGACTAAGACACGACATGCATCAGATGATACAGGACATGCACATGCATCTGAGACAGGAATTGAATTGACTGAGACACGACATGCATCAGATAAGATAGGACATGCACATGCATCTCTTGTTCATGGTATTACTCACTTAGATGGTGTAACTCATGAAGTCAAAGGAATAACAGAACAAGTGCATCCCTTAAGTATACTTGAAATTGAGGCAATAGAAGAAGAAGTAGGGCGATCTAAAGCGGTTCACATAGAGCCCCTAAAAACTAAACCCCGACATCAAATGCAAAAGGCAAGTACTTCACGAGCTACAGTTCCAAGTCCTATAACTCGAAAAAGAGGTCGTTCATATACAAAGAAAGGGCAAAGAAGAGAAGAGGAAGAACACGAAGAGGATGGGGAGGGTCTTGAAATGGATTCAGATTCAGAAGCCGAAATGTTATCAATGAAGAACCTACTGAAGCTCCAAGTCCCCTCCATCGCAATGCAAATCACTATGAAAGGCCAACAAAAAGTGCTGATTTTTAAATCAGTATGATGGAATTTTTGCTGCCGTTCAGATGGGAAGTCACATTGTGTCGAATGGGACATTTGTTTGAAGCTCTTATCAGAAAAGGACACCATGTAAATATTATTGAGAGCCGTGCTTGCTTGGAATACCTTGATACCATGGCTTCTCTCACAATAAAGTATGATAAGAAAGGTCCGATCTCACATGAAGAGGATGCTAACATAGAGATGGCCATGTATGATGAGAGCAAGAAAGATGATGAAAATGCTGAAAGCTGTGGATATGATAGTGAGGACACTAGTGATAGGAGAGTGATAGTAAGGAAGCTAAAGGAGATGGATATGACACTGACCTTGCCTCAGAAGGTTACATAAAAAGACCATGAAGATATTTAGAGGTATGAAAACTTATCTTTAATTTTCTTTATTCATTTAAATGCATTTTTAAAATTATAATTAATTTAAAATTTTGAATCTCATAATTATTTTATCCTTTTATAGGAGGAGGAAAAGAAGGAGGATGAGGAGGACATAGCTGGAGTAGAGAATATAGGAAGCTCATCTCAAGAAAGCAAAGCTGCTCTGGCTATCCATCAGATGACTCTAGAAAATAATCATACCTTGCAAAAAATGGAGAAGTCATTTCAAGTTAGGTTTCAAGTTCAAGAGCAACCTCTTACTTTTCTATTCGATGAAGAGGACATTTCAATCCTTTTAAACTTTAAGAAAGAGGTTAATGACAAGGTCATAATAGCCATCCTCGGGTTTGACACAAAACTTTTCTTGACTTTATGCTTTTGTATTTCCATTGGATCAAATGAACTAATATTCTTTCTTTTTATTATAGTATGGTTTTAGAACAGCTTCCCCTATATATACAGAAATGTGCATATATGGTCGATCCTCTTATTTCTAATGTACTTAGCAATAAGCAGAAGACCATAGATGATGTTTTTAAGTGGTTGCAACCTGTTGATTTGATTGTGGCACGAGTTATCTTTACTGCATATCACAAGGAGTGAGTATCAATCCCTACTTAGCTTATCTCTTATATTGTGGAGGATTATATCAAATAATAATTATTCTTAATTGATAATGTAGCTCGCATTGGAGCTTGGTGACTGTGGACATCTTAGCCAAGCATTGTTTCTTTGTCAATTCAATAGCATCTATCCATGGTAGTGTGTCAGAATAAGTATAACCTACTTGTGTCACAATTACGTCAATGAGATGCATCCTATGCAATGTGCACATTCATTTATGTTATCTATTTTGATGTGTAGATCGGCTCAAAAGTTGGTATATAGATGCACTTATGCAAATGGAAGGTGACTTAGAAGATCAAATAGAGTATGTAGCATGCCCCGCAGCAAAGCAAAATGATGACCACAGTTGTGGGTGGAGAGTTGGATATAACTGCTTTTTGCTCCTTGCTCAAATTTTTAATTTGAGCAGTGGTGAAACCTCATTGTCGACATATATAGACTTGCATCTATATGCATTTATGTCATCTATCATTAAGGCATTTATTGATAACGTGGTGGAGCATCCAGAGGAAACATTGGTTGCTACGCCCATAAGTTGTCCTGATGTAACCGTTGTATTAGATGAAATGGGGAGCTCTTTTGAGGTTAGGATTATCATTAGAAAGCAACCTCATGTTTTGACATTTGGTAGCGAGGAAGTTACAATCCTCTCCAACCCTTTAAAAGAGGCTAATGACTAAGTCATGATGGCCATCCTCAGGTTTGATATGAACATCTCTTGGCTTGATACTTCAATCATTTGATTCAATCTGCTTCTAACATTTGTTTATTTATTGCTGTAGTACGGTTATATCTCACTTTCCTAGATCAATATAGAATCGCATGTGTATGCTTGATTCTCTCCTTTCAGATGTACTTAGTGGCACCAAGAAGACGGTAGATGATATTTGTTCAATGCTACAACCTTTAGACTTGGATGGCATGCTAGTCGTCTTTATGCCATATTATGAGAAGTATCGTCTCAATCTTTCTTTTACTCTTTTATTTGTAATATTGTGTTAATTAATACTTAATATTGTGATAAATCTCATCGCTCTTTATTGGTGATGTAGCTCACATTGGAGCCTGATAGTATGGGATCTTGATGACAACCCTTATTGGTTTGTCAATTCATTTTCAGGCTTTCACAGGGTGTTCAAGTAAGTGTTCTTTTATCATATCATTATGAACATGCATCTGACTATTTACTACACAAATTCACTTTGTCATATGTCATGATGGACAGGTTTGCAAACAAGTTAGTATCTGCGATTATGAAAATCAGGGAGCATCAAGACCAACCAAATTTCCAAACACGCCTTGCAGTGGAGCAGAAAGACAAGTTTAGTAGTGGGTGGAGAATTGCCTACAACTTCATGTTGTTCCTCAATGAAATTTTTGAACATGTCTCAATAGAAGCATATACAAAGCTCGAGCTACAAGATTTTATGGCTAAGACTATTCACCACCTAATTGCTACCATTGGGAAACAACATGATGGACTCAATGAAGAACCTGAGGGAGCCAAAGAAAAACAAGCTAGAGACAATTCAGTCTCCTTCTACATCACAGCCTCAAGTGGAGGCATTACAGTCTCCACTTGAATTAGAGACTCAATGCATTCTTCCTACACAAGAAGTAGAGACTCAATGTGCATCTACAACATTACATCTTTCAAAGGAGGAAGAGATTGAGTCCATCCCGATTGCACCAGAAGTAGAATCTCAATGTACACCATCCACATGTCAAGAAGTAGAGACTCAATGTACTCTTAGAGCATCACAGCCTCAAGAGGACTCATCTGACTCTATTCAGTTATAAATCATGTAGAAAGAAACATGAGTCCTTGAATATTTTTATCTTGTTTGTGTTGACTAATGATAGTGTTTTTTAAACTTATGTTAAATGTTACAATACATTAGGATATTTACTTATGATATTTATTCAATTTGTATTATTATTGTATTAGCAATTCTAATATGATATGCTCAGCCCTACCAGACTTGTTGCAGAGAATACAAAACTATTACAAGCCATAGAAGCCAAGATCACACTAGAAGATATCATAATTAGTATCTCTTATCTTCTCAACAATCCAATCTTCCACAGACTCCACGTCCATATCCTCAACATAATTACAATGAAGGAAGAAATTCAAGCAATCATGATGGACATGCCACAGAGGCCAAGATCACACTGGAAGATCTCATCATTAGTATCTCTTATCTTCTCAACAATCCAATCTTCCACAGACTCCTCTTTCGTATCGTCAACATAATTACAATGAAGGAAGAAATTCAAACAATCACAGATTGTTTCTTTATAATCTCTTTGTAGGCCTTTATTGTTCTTTCAGCATCCCAATCAAATCAACCATACCGAGTGCTTCGATAATGTAGGTTGCTTAAGAAGTCTAAGAGACCTTGTCGTGCTTTTATAATACATTGTATAAGTCTTTTGCTCTCTGCTATCTTCTGAGTATCCTCCCTCTCTGTCTGCCTCTGTGCATCAAATTCCTCTCTCTCCATCCGTGTCAGTGGAGAGCCTTGTCGAATTCTTGCATCTCTCCTTGCTCCTTGGTCAGCAACCCATTGTTTGAGACTGTTGATCCTAGACTCCACGTCTCCAATGATGCCAAGGACATCCATGGTGGGTGGAGAGATGATAAATTAAGAGTGATAAACAAAGAATGTGCTTGTAGAAGGACTAGGATGGACGAAAGAAGGGAGTCTAATTATATTATTCTTGTCTTCAATCACTTTATTTCATACATTTAAACTATTCAAAATCTATCATCTCATGTGTCTCTCACATTTACGGTATTTTATTTTTTACTTCACTCAATGGACAACTCACCTCTCTAAATTTATTAAATCGGTTTTACTTTTTTTGAAGTCTAACTTATTTTATACAATAAATATCTTATGATGAGAATCTAATAATTATATCATTCTTGTGTTCCATCACTTTATTTTATAGATTTCAATGTACTCAAAATCTATCATCTCACATGTCTTGCATTACAGTCTTGCATCAGCAAGTCTAACTTATTATATTAAAAAAATATCTCATGATGAGATTCTAATAATTATATCATTCTTGTGTTCCATCATTTTATTTTATAGATTTCAATGTATTGATCACTGTCTTACATGTCTCACATGTCTCGCATTACGGTCTTACATCCCATCATTTTATTTTATAGATTTCAATGTACTCACTGTCTTACATGTCTCGCATTACGGTCTTGCCTCTGTTACTTCAGATAATCTAGTCATCTCAGCCTCTACCAATTCTTTATTCTAAATCTTTCATCTCACATTATGAGTCTCTAGTTCTATAAATCCCTTGGTAGTCGTTCGTCTTCTATATCTTGCCCGTAGTAAACACTTCTTCCACTTTGCTCTTCTTACGTTACTCCTCTCCTCAAGCTTACTCCTTTCATCTCACATTATGAGTCTGCACTTCTATAAACCCCTTAGTAGTCATTAGTCTTCTATATCTCGCCCGCAACAAACACTTCTTCCACTTTGCTCTTCCTACCTTATTCCTCTCCTCAAGCTTACTCCTTCCATCTTGGTTGCCCATACCCTTACCTCCTCTCCTCAAGCATACTCCTTCCATCTTGCCTTACCTCCTCTAGTTACCTTCCTCGCTCTCATTACCTTCCTCCTCTTGTTTCCATGGATCTTTTTGAAGTAATCGATTCCGTAGAGGAAGCCATTGGCAGCACCAAACTATGGTTTGCCGAGAACTAGGGAAAGAGAGAGGAGAGAAAGCAAAATCCACCTCTGTTAACCCAGTACGAGAATGATGACTACTTGCCAGAAGGACTTAGAGAAGGAGGAGAAAAGAAAAATAAGTATGGCTACTAGTGAAATAGATAAATTGTAGTCATATAGGAGAGAGCTGACAGACTTTCAAAGTGAGATATCTTCACGTATGGCTCGTTATGGAAGATTTTCACCCCAGGAAGTGCAAGCCATTCGATATAAACAAAGTGTTATGAAGGAGAAAATTCATCAATCGTTACTTCTCTTCTATAATTTTTACTACATCGATAAGGATGAGATGAGCTCAGCTCTTTAATGGTTGAATTTAGGATAGAGAGAGAAAATAGATTTGCCTTCTAGTGAGAGGCTTATTGTAACTTTTGGTGTTTTTAAACACCTTTATAAAAATTGTGAGAGTTTTCTACTTCCACTTGTAACTTTTGAAAGTGCTTCCTAAACACTATTATAAATATTAAGAGAGTTTACAATTGCTGGATCTTATTTTTTTGTGTAACTTATCTCAGGCTTATTGTAACTTTTAGTGTTTGTTAACACCTTTATAAATATGGTGATTGAAGGTGTCTATTAACACCATTAAATATCAAGAGAGTTTGTAACTTTTGAAGGTGTCTATGAACACCATTCAATATTAAGAGAGTTTACAACTGCTGAATCTTATTTTTTCTTGTAACTTATCTAGGTTGCATTAAATTTTATAATTTGAGTTTCATCTTCTTTAAAAATATATTTAAAAATGCTTGTTTTTATATATGCTTTGAAAATTGGGTTTTTCTTAAATTTTATCCAAAAACTAGTCCAAAAGTATATGTAAAAATGAATTTGTACATTGACAAGTCCAAAATTACTTAAATAAGTGTTGTTATGCAAAAAAACCATGAAAACTCCTACACATATGAAACCTTAATATTTTCTTTGTTTTTAATATTATTATAAATACTCGGGGGGGTCACTCATCATATGTAACCCTATCACGTGAGTTCAACAGAAGGATTTTTTTTATTTCTAAAATTTACAGAAATAAATATACATAAGGGACTATTTTAAATAGTTTTGGAAAAAATTCACAGATTTGTATAGAAAAGGGGTACATTTTATTCATGAAATTTTTTACAGATAAGGGACTTTAAATATAGGCCTTAAACACACGTGATATAGAGGGTTTATACATAGTGACCCCCCCGAGTATAAATACTATTAAAGAGAATGTAAACAAATTTCTAAATCCTTTTATTCAAGGACAATTAATCTATAAAGATGAATTTAATGAACTTTCTTGTTTGTTTATAGGTAGAAGAGGAGGAGCAACCCATGGTTGTGCACTCACAACTTCAAAAAGATTTAGTGATGCTTTGTGAGAGCATCAATGAAGTTAAAGTTCTACAAAATCAGATCTTCCAATCTCAATAATATTGAAGGACACACCTCTAGGAACACTTCTTTCTTCTTCTATTCCTACTACATCTCTTCTGAATGCTCAAATTTTGGCTGGTTAGGAACCTAGTGATGATTATGTTATACTAGAGATCAGGGATGAGGATGTAGTGGGACTTGAGGAGGAGGAGAGAAGGAGATAAAATGATAGAAGAGAGCTATAATAGAGATGAATTCTGCAAACATGAATGCATTGGCAAGAAGGGGGATCTCATTCAATGTGTTGTTTGCGAACACCTCAGTATTTTCCATTCAGTACAAAGGAGATTCGAGGGAGATTCTAATCCTCTCTAATCCTAGTAAAGAGGTCAATGACAAAAGTGATGATGTTCATTCTAAGGTTGGATACAAACACTCTCATGTAATTCAATGAAAACCTTGAATCTAAGAAGATAATGTTCATTTATTTTTTGATGCAGTGTGGTCATAACATAGATACCTAGCTATTAGTACAAAGTCGTGTGTTTATGCTTCATTCTCTCCTTTTGGTAATACTTATTATCAAAGTCATGTGTTTATGCTTCATTCTCTCCTTTTGGTAATACTTATTATCAATAATGAAAGGACAAAAACATATGTTTGTATGTGGTTTCCATCTACAAAATTTCAATGATAGTGAGTTGTCTTTATGGCATATTGCTAGCAGCTTGCATTGGAGTTTGGTATGTGTGGACTTGAAAGCTAGAGAATGTTCCCTTCTTAATTTAATGAAAGGATATTATGGCATGATGATATAGTAAGTATATAGTAAATGTTGTGTACCCTATGCAATGCCCATGCTAAGTATACTATACAATATCCACACCAATTTGTGTTATATATTATCATGATTGGAGGGTCTACAAAAAAGATGATATATGCCATTGAGGTAGTCATGCATCGATAGAAAGGTGACTTAGTAGACACAATGGATTACCTATAATGCCCAATAGTACAACGAAATATCCAATGGATTACCTACAATGCCCAGTAGTATAACAAAATAACTCCAATGCAAGTAGAGGAGATTCAATCAACACTTGCACTTCAAAGAAGAGGAGGTTGATTATACACAAACAATATCAAAGGCTCCACAGGAAGCACTGATAGAATCATAGTCTCCACATGGAGCACCAACAAAATCACATCTTCTAGACAAAGCACCATAGCCTCCACATGAAGCATCGCAGCCTCCACATGAAGCACCGGCGCAAGACTCTACTCCATTGTCAAGCATCTAGACGGTTGTATTCTCAAGTATCTTTGCATGGATTTCTTTTTGTAGAATGTAGAAAATGGGTATCTATGAGGAGCATTTGCTCATGATTTTTAAGGAGGATTGAAGGTATTTATTAAAAATACTTTGAGATATTAGCAACGCCTGTTCTCCATTGATGTATAACATGTTGTTAAATCTCACAATTGTCCCTTTGTATAAGATTTTATGTTAAATTTCACAATTGTCCCTTTGATGTATAAGGTGTTATGTTAAATTTACAATTTGTAATATTTGCACTTTCAAAACCTTCAAATTTTGTCTTAATTTTTAATCCTCAAGTACTCAAAAATATGTATAAAAATGTGTTCGAAGAGTGCACTTTCCAAAATTACTTACAAAAATGAATTTGGAGAGTGGATGAGTCCAAAATTAATTAAATGTGTGTTCGAAGATATTACAGCACTTAGGGGGCAAGGGTTTTCAAGGGATATAACTTGTCTGACTTTAAATGAAGATTAAATCAATTTTAGAGAACTAAAAATATTGTTAAAAGTCCCCTGATCAAGGGGCTCTTTCTTTGGTGATTGGTGGAGTTGGTCGATTCCCATCATAACATGTTTTTTAAACCACCATGTGACCTATATTGCTTGTATATGGCATACCATACAACAAAATAACATATTAATTGGTACATTCTTGGTCAACTAATTACCATTTTTTGGCCATAAAAGTAGATGTTTCTAATTATTTTTAAATATATTTAGATTCATGAATTAAAATTTATTTAAAATATACTTTTTGATTAAGAACATTTTATACAAATCTTTGGTAGGTGGAGCTATGGGAGAAGGGTGCATTTGAAAAGCTACCTCCCAATCCATGTAACTTGACCCTCAAGGAACCATTCTTAGGTGAAAAATAGTATGAAAGAAGAAGAATCCTTTCCTAGGAAAATCCAGCTTGGAAAGTATATGTGGAATACATTATTTGCATGATAGCAAATTAAGATCTAGGGGCTAAATATATCTCAAAATAGTATGAGATCTAGGGAACCATTCTTAGGTGAAAAATAGTATGAGTATAGAAGAATCCTTTCCTTAAATAATTCATCTTGGAAATTATATGTGGAATAAATTATTTGCATGATGCAGATTAAGATCTGTGGATAGAATACACCTCAAACAATATCAAAATTTAAGCAACGATATAATGCCATCCCCAACTCTAATTTAACATGAGAAAGGAGAACTTTTACATCTTCTAGAGGAAAGAGAATTGAATCTTGTAGAGAGGGAAGGACCATGATGATGATTGAGACGTAAGAGTCTCATTGCTATACTCATTGTACTTAGACAAAGTTAGAACAAAATTTGTTTGATTGACCATTTCTCATATGACATTATGCTTGAATATTTTCAAATAAGAGAAGAATGTTTAGTTTGAATTACATTCTCTATAGAAGTACTACTCCTATGTGTTAATATATTTGATTGAATAAATTTTAGCTATTGTATTTGCATATAAGTAAAGCATGTTTTATGTTAATAAAATGTGCTAAGAGAATATTGCATATGCTAAAAGGAGAATTTGCCTACGCATGCAATTTCAATGATGATTGTGTTTAGTCATGTATCTTATGAGTATAATACATAAGCTTTTTAAATATTAGTTCAATACACAAATATAATGCTATTAGATATATGAATAAGTAGTCCATGTCTTTCAATGGTGCAAATAGAATCAAGCATGAATGTTCATTCTCACTGAAATAAATAGAGTGTTAAATTTCTTGAAAGAAAGATATGACATAACATGTCATTCCCTCTAGACACTACATTGAGTGGTTGCTCTCCTTTACGCTAGTTAGCATTCCTTATCTATCCCAAAAGAAACTTCTTCATATTCAATTCATAATATTCTACAAGTAATAGTGTGACATTCCCTCCTCATGGGCACAGGCATCATTTCTATGATGGGCTGTATCACCGGGAGAGGGAAGATGGTGCTCTTCCTGGCAGTCTAATTGCCCTTAGGAAGCCTCTCTATGTTCGGGAGGTTATCGAACACATGTTGTTCAATCGAGGGAGGGCTCTCATGGGGAGGGGAAGGCCGAGGGGAAGGCTAAGGGGAAGGCTGAGGAGAAGGTTGAGGGGAAGCCTGAGGGGAAGGCTGCGGGGGAAGGTTGAGGATCAGGAAGGTTGAGGCTCAGGGGAAGGCTGAGGTTGAGGGGAAGGGTGAGGGGAAGGCTAAGGGTCTCAGGCTAAGGTTGAGGCTAAGGGGAAGGCTGAGACTGAGGGGAAGGCTAGGGGGAAGGCTGAGGGGAAGGCTCATGCTCTTGGGGCTGGGGAGTGGGATCACGGGACTTGGGAGGAGGAGAAGGCTCACGAGACTAGGGAGTGGGCTCACGGGACTTAGGGGAGGGCTCACGAGAGTTGCAGGAGGGCTTACGAGAGTCCTGGGACACCTCACAAGAGTTGGGGGAGGGCTCACGAGAGTCAGGCAAGGTGCCACCAGACCCGGATAGGTTCGTGTGCGCAGATGCCATGGAGGTGGTGGAGGTAGAGGAGGAAGTGTGGAGGCAGCATCCAGTGGGTCTAGTAGTGTTCTTCACTCTTGCCATTGAATAATGAGAGTTAGGGTTTTTTTAACATTTTATATTGGCCGATCATGTTTTGATATCCCTTTTAATTACATTTAGGGTTTCATCGTGCCCCTTGGCCCCCCCTAACCCCTCCAACTCCCCCCACCCTCGTCGCCCTCCCCCCCATTGCTGTCAACCTACTTGCCCCACCCACACCCACCACCCTCCCCTATACCCCCCTCCCCCTACCCTTGCTACCACTCCACCCCTCCCCTTGCCCCACCCCATGCCCCTCCCTTCTCTCCCCCCTCCTTCACCATGTCTCCGCTTTCCCTAATGCCGTGTGAGTACAAAAATTATGGTTGAAAAAAGCAAGATATTAAAGAGTGAGTACACAAATTGTAGTCAAAATAAGCAATATATTTACTTCATATTTGTATGCAATTACACCATAGCTTCTGTTGGTGGTTGGACCCATCTGCACCCTTCTCTCACTCTAGCTTGCAACCAATGTGTGACTCCTCGACTCCCTATGGATGCTTTCCAAGAACTATGCCTTCTATTCTATGATACAATTTGAACTACTTTTGCAAGTTCTGATGCCTTTGCCTTTTCACACTTCAAAGTCCTTCCTAGTAAACATCTAAAAAACCAGTCAAACATCTCATGCAAAACATTGGTGTGAGTGACACCACCACCATGACTTGAGTTCTTGAAGTAGGCTGCCTTGGCTCTATAGTGCGACTTCTCCATGCCTTGTGTATTCTAAATGGATAAAGGACGCCAATTTTGTACAAACCATGGTCCGTGTGCATAGAGAATATGCTGCAAACATGATGAGAATGAAATCAGCAACAAAAATTGTTTATAAATCAAGTGCTAAATATTACGAAATGCACAATGTGCGCTTCCCCCCATGCTTTCACCATTAATTGCATAAACTCTTTCACACCCATCCTGAACCTTTCATAATACATCTCATCGATTTGAACCTGGCGAAGCAATGCATCTACCTTTGTCCATACTTTAGCTCTCAAAGTTGCTACTTGAGGATGAGAAGCCTTATTGGTCGTGCATTCACACAATGCTTTCCAGTATTCCCAACCCAAACTACTTTGAGACAATGTATGTTTGTCTTTGTCGAGATTGTGGTTCAATAGGAATCTCCTTGCCTTCCCTCCACCCATAGACACTTTTGTAGGAAGATTTTGTGTTGCCCTAGACATTTTCTTATCCTCCTTAAGTTTGACATATGCTCCATGGAATCCCATCTCTGACAGCAACTTCTTAGCTTCTGCAATGCACCGTGTGGATACTTTTTGTGGAATTAAATTCCAAGCATAAACAAGATGCAAATACAACAACTTATCAAGTACACGCAGTTCTGTGTGTCAAGTACACATGTGTACTCTCTCAAGTGGGATGGGCAAGATGGGATCCCACTTTGGATCATTCTTGTCGCAATTGGGAGCTTGCGTTTGGCTGCAAGATAGAATGCCATTCTCCCATTATAAGCCAGCCTTTTGCTTACATTGCAAACACATGCAATAAAGGCATGTGTTCATTGCATTTGCCCCTGTATCACAACCATGCAAGCACTTGAGGGTTTTCAAATCACCAACAAGATGCCATTCAACTTGAAAGGTTCCATGGCCATCGACTGTCAATGTTTGCCCTTCCTCTTACCTTCGGATCGTAAATGGGATTCATGTTCTATCTAGAACCCACTTCAATGTCTCATGGCACTCTTTCGGAGTCTCAAATGCTGCAAGCCACCATATATCTTTCTCTGATTGCACTCAGAAATCTTTCTCTACTTCTTCATCCCCTTGAACAAACTAAGGCTTTATTCATGATGCAGATGTTGACTCTCTCTAACTTGTGTTCTTTCACCAATTGAGCTTCATCCATTTTGATGACAAATATGAGCTTTCCATTGCAATCTGTACAACAAAAGAGAATAATCATTAGGATAAACATGATATAGGAAATGAACTAAGTAAAGTGCAATGCTATGATGGATTTCCTCTTACCATCTTCTCTCATGCCATAGAATTTGACCATTGCTTGTTGCAGTTTGTCAACATCTAAGTAGACATTGTTGAAAGCATTCATCTCAAAGGTTTGCAAGCCAGATTTCTTTTTACTCTTCCAAGTCATTTTGCCCCTTACGCAATGGTACCCTCCAAGCATTTCTCTTACACATTGGTTTGGTTCTTGCCGTGCATGTCTCATAGACCAAGGTGTGGGTAGGGGCACTATAGACTTCTTGTACTTTCCCAAAATAGCAGACTTGAAAATTTTGAAAACATATGTGTAGGCTTCACGACTTACACCGAAAGTATCACAAGTTGCAAGCATCTCCTTTGCATCCACAATATCCTTGAAGTCCTTCATCACCTCTTCAGCAACTTACACACGTAAGTGCTTGTGTCTTGGGTCCCTTAGTATCCCAATGACATCGCTTTACTTCAATAAACTAGCTAGAGCATATGAATAGTCAATATCATCCCCGTCCGTTCTTCCCATCACATCCTCCATGAAGTTCCCAAAGAAGAACACAATAAAAACTTAGTCACAAACAGTGTAGCACAAAAGAGTGTAATCTCATTGGAACATTTGATAAGTAACCTTGTAGCCTAGACTCTCCTCTTTCTAGCACCACCAGTGGGTGCCAATGCATCCATGTTATGTAAGTACCTTCTTTTCCTCTCCTTCAATCCCAAAGGTGTTTTTTTCATCTTTTGTACTCATTCTCCTGCCTTCTCTCATTCCCTCTCTATGGCTCGTCAAACTTGATTCTATATAGATCTTTCCAAGCCTTTTTTGGACTTAGCTAGCTTACAGAGTGACTCTTCTAATTTATGTCCCTCCAAGTCCAATGCATTTCACTCCAAGTCCAATGCTTTCGCTTTATCATGAAGATCCTCTTCCTTTGAAGATCCTGCATAGAGTTATGCATTGCAACAATGATGCTATTTCCTAAATGTGCTAGCATCTTTGCTTGGGCTCTGTGCATCTTGCTTGCTTACATAGCCATTGATTGAGCATTGTTTAACCGATTGCAATAACCAAGCAACCCCCCATGTCCATTTCCAACAAATTGAACTAGCTCATGCATTGTATGGAAAGGAGGGCCCTTTTGGTTGGCAAGATCTAAAGGATACAAGGATCCTTCTACCCAAAGGTCGAGATGCTTCTTTCCTTGTGAACAAAGACTATGGATTTTGGAAGCTCCCCTCAATCCTAGAATATGTGTGCTTGCATATTCAGCCTCCAACTCTAAGTGAACCTAGTACTTGTTGGAGACGTCCTCGAATGGTGCCATGACTAAAGGATTATAGAGAAGGAGAAGGTGTGGAGATGCAAGCTTGAAGGAGTAGCATGCAAAAGAGGGAGGGCGAGGAGGAGGAGGGATAGGGAAGGGAGGACCAATAGTTGAAGAGGAGGAAAGGGGGGCAAACCAATAGGTGTGGAGGGTGAGGAGGAGTAGGGGTGGAGGAGGAGCAGGAGGGAGGGGGGAGGAGGAGCAGCAGTGGAGGAGGGAGGGAGGGGGAGGGTAGGAGGAGCAAGCGTGGAGGAGGCAGGGAGGGAGGGGGATGAGGAGGAAGGGGGAGGAGGGAGTGAGGAGGGGTAGGGGAGGAGAGGGGAGGGGGAGGAGGGAGGGGGAGGAAGGAGGGAGGAGGGCCCAGTGAGGAGGGGGAGGGAGGGAGGGAGGAGAGAGGATGGAGGGAATTCAAAATTCGAATTTTGAATTTTGAATTTTTTGGTTCCCACCTAGGAGTAAGAGTTGCATAAGAGGTGTAAGAGGTAGGGTCACTTTTGAGCTTAACCCACCTAGGTGAGGGGGGGTTAGGACCTTTTGGGACCTATCTTAGCCCTTTCATTAGGACTAATCCATTTCTTATGAGGCCCTTTTGAGACCCCAATTCTCCCCTAATGTCTGTCTTTCCAAGTGAGGAGCGGGATGCACTCCTTCCAAGCTCTGACCAAACCTACCGCCAGGTCTGACCTAACGATCTTTTAAGGGAATTATGAAAGAAGTCACTCATACCACCAAAGGCCAGCCCAACAACCCACTCCTGTCGACTTGCAATTTTCCAAATGGCTTTTGGTAATGTCAATCCAAGGGGCGTACTTAGTGAACAATCGGGGAAGCAATTTGGCTATCAAGGCAACATTTTTTTGTCTCACATTCAGGAGTCCAAGCCCTTCTTGCAGCTTGCAAACCTTTAGAGGCTCCCAAGGGATGTAGTGCATGCGTCGTTGGCCAGCTTCCTCAGCCCATAAAAATTTTCTAAAGAGGGCTTCGATTTCGAGCTAGTGGGTCTTCTTAAAGCTCTAAATGGAGGCAACATATGTAATGTCCGGGAGGCAGTTCTTCACCGATGATTTTCATATCCAATGAGGACCCCGTGAGTGTGGGATTCTATAAAGCATCAAGCTCGGTCTATAGCTAGAGCAAGTCATTCGCACTGCGCTCCTCACCTGACCCAACCCCCTGATGGCTTGCTGACACAGGAGTCTCCGTCCCTACAAGAGGAGAAGTCTACTCTGCACCAAAGGTTCAACTGGTTCAAAGACAAGGTCAAGGCTAAGCTCAGGGCCTCGCATGGCATTAGCCCAAACCTAATCTCTTGAATAGAGAGAAAGATTCTCCTAGTTATGCATAGGATAAATCTTGTAGGAATGCAACAATTGTCACCATTATGGTGAAATTATTATACACTTATTTTTCAACACAATTAAGTCATTTACCATAAAGATTTCATGTGGAAAGCACCATGGCATGGATCCATATTTTTTCTCATATAAATTGATGGAAGATAAAGTGGATCATTGTCCAATGTGCTCTGCCTCTTAAAAGAGGATACTACCAAAAATCTTATGAGAGCATGTTACTTGGTGAGGTTTTGTGACGTAGAAGAGGCTACTACAAAAATCTTGTGAGAGAGCATGTTACTTGGTGACGTTTTGTGAGAGAGCATGTTACTTGGTGAGGTTTTGTGAAGTACGACATTCATAGGCTACTACCAAAAATCTTGTGAGGGAAAAGACCCTTGATAAGCAAGATCATGTACAACAAAATTTTGCATGATTTATTGGGCATCAGTTAAATTTAGCTTGAATATAAAGTGACTTATTGCCATTAGGAAAGCAATTATGCTATTTTTGTTGTAAAAAAGAGAGGATGTTGAAACGTGAGGCCTTTACTTAGTCAAATACAAAAATATACAACTTTAGATACAAAACGTATTCCAGGTTGGGAAAATTCCATATGATAGAAGCATAAGGTAGTTCTAAGCATTAACAATGAAGTTAGTCATAATATTAACTATTCCCGGTTGGGAAAAATCCATAAGGTATAAGCGTATAAGGTAGTTCTAAACATTAGCAATGAAGTAATATTAACTGCCTCATAAAAGATGCTAACGTGTGAACAAGGATGCTACCCCATAAGTTTCCTGAGAATGTGTAACTCTGCAAAGTTTATGATGTCCTCTGAACTATGCTTAAGGGGGAAGACAACAGTATCGTCAGGATTACTGAAACACTCCCAGCTATAGCTGCCTCTATCTAGGCTCGTCAGGATTACTGAAACACTCCCAGCTATAGCTGCCTCCATCTAGGCTTTCAGAGTTCCGGCGATATCAATCACAAATCGATACTTCACGTCGCCTTTCTCCAGCTTTGTCATTGCAGCATTCACTTGGTCTATGGGGATCTTCTCGATCGTGCTTGTAATGTTATGTTTGCCGCAGAAGTCCAGCATTTCTTGCGTTTCTGTTGTGCCCCCGATCATGCTGCCTCCCACAAAGCGACGGCCTGCACATGCATCAGGACGAATTTACACAACTTCCATGTTTGATAGTTCTGGGAGACGGTCTTTGCAACTGTTGGGTACACATTACTTACCAAAGATTACAGCATCGGGGGCCAACTTTACAGGTTGGTCCGATATTCCAACCAATACCATCTTCCCATTGACGCCCAGGAGGTGCAACAGAGGCTCAAGAGCGTGCACTGCAGATACGGTGTCGATTATGTAGTCCAATGATTTGAAAGCTTGCTGCAGAACATTCCATGCGGACCACAGCTTTCACAAGTCAATTCCATGGAGAACCATGCAACATCATTAAGAACTGGTAGGGCATACGGTATAGAATTGTATAGCCTACAAACCCAAGTTACAAGTGGCAACTTCACCTTCATCTGGTTCTCGTCCTTGCTGACAATAAAACGATCGGCGCCCAACACCTCCTTTGCTTCCTTCTCTTTGCTTGGCGATGTACTGATGACCGTCACGTTTAACCCAAACGCCTTGCCAAACTTCACTGCCATATGCCCCAAGCCTCCAAGCCCAACAACTCCGAGGCTCTTCCCTCTTTCGGTCATGCCAAAATACTTCATAGGGCTGTAGACAGTTATACCGGCACATAGCAGGGGAGCTGCCCCATCCAAGGGAAGATTTGGGGGTATGCTGAAAACAAACCTGATAGAAAGAGAGACAACGTTAGAACTTGAGGGCCGTAATTCACACTAAACATATCCACTGCTGAAGTAAAAAATGCCTTACTTCTGGTCGGACACCATAAGCGTCGCATAGCCACCTTGGGTAGCACTTCCGTCGTAGTATACGCTGTTGTATGTAAAAATTACTTTCGGGCAGTACTGCTCCTGGCACTTCTCGCAAGCATCGCACTTTTCACAAGAACCCACCATACATCCCACGCCAACATGATCGCCTACCTTAAAATTTTTCACTTTAGCTCCAACTTGCGTAACGATTCCAACAATCTCGTGCCTGCATCAGAGACACGAGTATTATACGTTGGATCCGATCGGAGACCCAACCTTACCATACCAGCATCATTGCTGGAAAGTCAAGAATATAGAGCATCACTACACTAAGTCGCGAACCGGTATCTTCAAAACCTCCAATATCCACCGTGTTAGCAGCCTGGGTAGCCATCCGGCTAGACACAAAGGAGGGAGACTCACCCTGGAACCATAGGGTATGAGGAGCTTTTCCACTCATTACGAATTTGATGCAAATCGGAGTGGCATATCCCGCAGTGAGTGATTTTGAAGGTGACATCCTCTTCTCCGGTAGCTCTGTCAAAAACGGGCAGCAAATCAACAAGGCGAGCGGATGCAAGCAAAGCCATCACGACCACATGAATAAACTCATCAAGCTGCAGGATAACAACATTTCTACGGGATAAACGAGCTGGCGATTCAAGGAGGGACAAGATTTGGCGACGTTAATCCAGGAAGATGATGAGGGAGAGACGAGAGTGTGAGGAGTACTACCTGCGAGTGAACTGGAAGGGGGCAAGGATACCAGAAGAATCATTGGCAGCGTAACCCAAAACCGCTTGAGCCATGAGAACCGTGAATGGTTGAAGCTAGCACGATAGGGAGAGCTGGGGTGGCAAGACGAGCACTTTGGAAGTACTTTGAATGGGGGGCACGCTAATGGAAATAGGCCTCCAAGCCGTTGGGATATCAAAGGCTTTGCAGGGACATGCATAATGCATGGTCTTCTTGAATACTCATTGCTGCGATAGTACATCAGTTCTTCTCTTTGGTTTTACTTCTTCACTTGGAACATGACCCTTCCTCATCGTCCATACAAATGTCTAGTTCAACCTCTAATTGTTTTACTTTACCACCACGAGTTCAATTCTAATTGAGTGGCTTACATGAGCTTGTGTGTCTAGACTCTTCCAAATATGATCTATAGCAATGCCAACACAGATGTGGATGTGATGCCACGTACAATAATCTAGAATAACAAACACTCCTTACTCTAGTCACATATGGAAATGCTTTTGCTTCGCCCTAAAAGTATGACTTAAGTGTCTTTGAGACAAATCTACAGCTCCTTTTACATCACACACACAAGCAGGCTAACTCTACTAGGCCCCCATCCCCACCCCCATGCCACCCCTTGCCCCACCTTGCCCTACCCCTAGAAGGAGGAGAAGGACAATAAGCAACCTCCACAGATGGAGAGGATATTACATCATCTAGTGCATCATCTATCTTAGAGTTCACTATTGAGGCACAAAGTTGCGACACATTTACACCCTTTGGATCTTCCCTCACTAACTTCCCTTTGACCTTCACATCATATAGGTCTAATAGATACTTTCGACAACATGTATGGATTCTATAAACACTCTTGAGAGCATGTATGGATGCTAATCAACACTCTTAAGAGCATGTATGGATTGTATAAACATGTATACATGATATTGGGGACCTATAAAATGGAAAAGAGGTTAGCTTGATGCCTATTCTTACGCATCATATAGTTTTGTATGGGAGTAACAAAGTCATATGGATGGGTTTATGAATGGAAATTGGAGAACTTAGGGCTTCACTACATAGCAGCCTCCTCACAAGAAGCATCTCACATAATCTCTCTCTCTCTCTCTCTCTCTCTCTCTCTCTCTCTCTCTCTCTCTCTCTCTCTCTCTCTCTCTCTCTCTCTCTCTCTCTCTTGCATCCTACATATTGTCATAATAAACACGTATCTCTTACGCTTTAAAGTTTTAAAAAACATAAACTATTGAAAAAATATACAATGTATTATCACATGTTCTTTCTCATCTTATAGTCCTACATATGGTTCAAATACCTTATCTTTTTTTGAAATCCATATGATGAGAAGTGTTTGGCTTCTTGACCTACTCTTATACCCCTTTCTTTCCTTCATTTTTGCATTCCAAAAGCTCTCCAAAAGTCATCATAAGTGGCAAACAAATTTAAACCTACCCTGATCACTACTTTTCGAATTTGTAGTATGTGTGTCATGTGCTTTAGAGTTTTACTATAATAATCAATAGCTAACATTACAATAATACTATTATCAAAGAGTGGGCTAGTTGGACAATTGGACCAAAAAACTCAATTTCAAACCACCTAATGCAAAGCAATGTCACAAGGCAAAGGGAAAAATTAAATAGAACCCCTATCGGCCACTTTTGAAATTTATATAATTTATGAGGGCATGCATTCACCATTTTGAAAATTGGACAAGCAATAAGGTGACATGTGCCTTTCTATCTAGCTTACCTTGGCTACGCTTTCTATTCCTTAAATAATATTTCCAACAAAAAGGAAAATCTGGTTGCTCACTTATTTGAAGGATCCCTTTCTTCAAAAAAGAAGAAGCATGAAACCCTTGCCTATGGTTGAAGTATAAAATATACATCCTATTCAAGGTTAATAATCCATTGAGGACATTGCACAATAGTAGTGAAAGAAAGGTACCTTGATGTTTATTCAATTATAATGTTTAAAAATGTATCATCTTTGAAGCTTTTTCTTTCTTTTTTTCCAAAAATGTGGGCATTAAATTAAGCAATAAAAATAACTTTCCTATAACCAAACCCCCAAAAACTATAAGGCGTGTGTGTCTATGGGTGGGACTAACTATTCAAGATGCTAGATATTTATAATCATATGGAAAGAGACAATCAAAATGTGACACAACCCATGTGAAAAGCATTATGGGAATTGTGGGACTCAAAAAAGGCCTCATAAGGAGTGGATTATGAAATTGGATTAAGGACTAAGGGTGAAAGCATGCTATGGTGTCTAAAAAAATACTCTTTTTGGCAAAGGTTCTAGCATAGATATACTACTAAATTGTGTACTAAAAGGCGCTGATAGTTGGATTAGATTTCCACATATCGAGGAGTCCACGATCTACAATCTACAATCCACTCTCAATTGAGGATGATTTCCTCGCACATCGAGGAATCTGCAATCTACAATCTACTCTCAATTGCCTCTCTTCTCTCTCGTGGAATCACTCGCACATGTTTGAAACCATTGATAGTCGAGTCTCTTCTCTCTCGTGGAGTCCTGTCTCTGTCCCTGCAATTATCTCTGCTCATCTTCACTAGAGGTCCATTGTTCTCTCTCCCAGAGGTCCATTACTATCTCTCCCCAGCTCTCTCCATTCTCTGTGCAAACTGGTTCTCCCCTTCTCTCTCATTGAAGCCCTCACACTTTGGACCGTATGTTCTCTCTGGTGCAAAAACCAGCTATGTTAGAGTGATTCTACAGCTCTCTCTCTCTCTCTCTCTCTCTCTCTCTCTCTCTCTCTCTCTCTCTCTCTCTCTCTCTCTCTCTCTCTTAGGATGACTTTCTCGTACAATAAGATTGAGCATGCATGTTTTGACGTATTGTCTTCTTATGTCATTCATTAATTTATGATTTACCATTGAAATTGTGCACAGGATGGAGAACTCCACACTAGAAGTGCCACACCATGAAGGGAACTTGCTCAATGCACTACCACAGCATTGCTCCGAAAGGAACATGAGACACTTGACATTAACAATTGTGCGACATTTCAAGCATACCACAAAAAACTTGGACTTGAGAATGAAGGTTGACATTTTTTCTAAGGTTATAAAACATTCATATATTCAAGAGGTTGTCGATGAGACAAATTTTCAAAGCCAGACCATATCAATGGCAATAATGGATAATCTAATGACATCATTGAGTCTTGTAAAAAGAGTTGATAAGTTAGCTGCTATGAAGAGAGCAGCTCTCCACATGATTGCTAACAATTCAGCATTTAAAAAATATAGTGATGGCAAAGTAGCTAAAGCCCTTGGAATCCAAGCACAGAATCTGAAGAAACATCGTGTGGACATAAAACAAGCTTCCTTCAAATGGGTGGCAATGTAAGGTGACATGGCAAGGAGTGATGTCACATCTCCTTGATGACATGGCACCACGTGGTCTAACACTCCAAAGGCTTGCCATTAGGGTCGGTGATGCTCCTAGCCTACCTCACCAAGCCTAATACCAAGCCTACCTTGTCTTGGTATTAGGCTTGGGTGGCCCTTTTTCCCCCACAAAAGGGAGATTTCACTGTTGGAGGCCATATCGTACGTTTCCCTTACTCAAATTTAACCAAAATTTTTGCCACTTATTCATCATGTAGAGGAATAAAAATATTGACATTTTTGAAATGTTTGGTCATGTTTGAGAATTACTAGATTTATTTTTAATATTCTTTGTTGATCCTCTAAGGAGTAAAAGTAAAAATTAAACTTCAATCTTCCTAAATCTAATCGTTGGATTTGGGATTTGATGATTCAACCACACACCCTTATGTGCCTACTAACCTTCCACTGAATTGGATTTGCTTAATTATTCAAAATACTAAAAAAATGTGGTGTGCTACTAAAATGCATGTATTTTATGACTTTATTTATTATAAATAATTATTTATAATTAGATAAATCATTCAAAAAATTACCAATAAATCAAGTTAAGCTCTACATAATGCAAAGAGACCACTTACAAAGTTTCAATAACATTTTACTAAAATGAGTGAGAAATTTAGAATTTAATATGACACTCTCTGTTCGTGACAAACGTGTGACCACCCTGGAACCATGCCGTGTGACACAAAGAAATTTTTTGTGTGTGCATCGAATTTTCGATCAGACTATACGATTGTGTGCACAATAGCAAGTGTGATATTGTGTCAGAAGACTTCAAAGACTAGATCCATAGGGAAGTAGGTGAGATTTGCATTTTTGTGTGCTAAAAAGCTTGTTTTTCCACCTCCTAAGGATTGGGGAGTGAACAAAAAGTGGACACCCTTAGCTTGCTACTTCCCATGGGCAGATGGAGGTCGAAAGTGTAGACAAGATTCCTTAAGTTGTGAGGTTGTTCAATGTGTTGCCCAGTTCTAGAAAGAGAACACCAGGGTTGGCCCAAAAAAGCATACAATACATCCCACCCATTTCGTGGAGCTCACAGAGGTGCATCTTCCTTCTTTCAACGAAGCCCAAGTTACACACTATTATTTGGTACTCTTAACAACTATTTAGTACTGTCAAGGATAATATTAGTATTGTTTAGATGTTAAAGCTAACATTTAACACTGTAACATATATGAAACAAATTTAGCACTAAATCATAGAATCACAGTACTAAATACTACACCGGGGACTTAATACGTTTATAAATAGTATAGACCATATTTTAGAAATCAGTCCTAGGAATAAAGATAGGACAAAATATATTGTTTGCTCTTTCAAGTTAGTTATTATGACTAAAAAGAATACTAGTTATGACTAAATAGTACTATTTAGTGTTGATTAGTAGTGTGTGATGTTTAAAATTGTTTGTATTAGAGAAGGACTTCAACGTAATCATTCTCTCCTTGCACTAATCCTACTACTAGTTCTATTTAGTACTATCTAGTACTATCCCTTGCACTGACAATAAGCCAAAGCACCCACAGACGCGCACACAGATGCATTTCCTTAGCTTTAAAAAAATATGTTGTCAATTGAGAGAGAAAGAGAGAGAGAGAGATAGAGAGAACCATTGTACTACTGTCATATCATATTTTTGTAATGCTATTCCTCTTTCTAATATATTGCACTTATAATTCAGAATGAGCCATACAAATTCAAAAGGTGCCATATAAAATAATGATGAGACATATAGAATCAATCATATGACATTACGGAGCCCAAATGGCTTGGATACAATAGCTTTGCATTGCACTCCACACACCCCCAATACAACCTAATCAGGCTTGGATACATATAGCAGCTCTGCGGCACTGCACTCCACACACTCCAGTATACTATGTTCTAGGAAGGAATGACCCTAGAATGTAGGAGTTTTTGACCCTTCTTCCTTAGCATCCTCATTAGTAGCCAACCCGAGGGACTATCATCTCGGACATTCGAAGTTGCTATTTCTTCTAGGCCATACCCTGCATCTGTAAGGTCTCTAAAGATGTTATCAGCCCTTTTTGCAATTCCATCCTATAGCTCTAGAGCAAAAGAGTGTACAGCTCTATTACAAATTGATGGATCTGTAATGCCATTCAAAAGCAACCAATTGTATCAGCACCATAACAGACATGACACATGATTCCTTAGCTTAGACTTGACTAACAGTTAGTATTATTTTATCCAGAACCAAAATTGGTACTGTATGGTTGAGCAAAAAATACCATAAAAGATAACATATAAAAAAGGACCATATATTTTATTGTATTGACATTCGCTATTTATGCACTGGTTAAAACAATGGCTCACCTAGTACTTTTATCAGCAAACACTAGTACCATTCAACAGCACCAATACCATGTAAGAACACCAGTACATTTATCAGCTCACTATTAATTTTATTAGCAAAGTAACTAGCAAAGTCTGTGTTACAAAGTGACCAGTACAAGTCTATATTTAGAAAGTAACAACATCTGTATTCATCAATGTACAAGTCCTTTACAATCTGGCCTTCAAGGCCTAGTGTATGGTGGGTATTGGTTTACATAAGGATTATGCCTAAGAATCTGTTGGCACATCTCATGTGGAAGGTCTATTATTCTTTGTTGGATGATAAACCAGTCCGTGGGCTTTGGATCTTCAGTTAATAGTGAAATGATAGCATCAACACACCCCATGTTAGCATAATCTACAAAGACGACTTGTTCTTTCTTGGTGTCTATGAACACATTTGAAATGTTAGGAGTTTTGCATTTCTAATTTTCAATAGCTTCAGCTTGCTTTGTACCAATCTTTAACTTTTTTGGACATGGTATTTCGGTGTCTTTACCTATTTGTGTAAGGAAAAGAACAATTATTTGAAATTGATTTCAAAGGCAAATAGGTTATTTAAAGATAGACAATAATCAAAAAGTTAATAGTATTTAAACTTGAAACAAATATGGCCCTTGAGGGGTCCCCTTTAGGGGCAAGGGACATATTCCAACACAGCCCTTGCCCCTAAAGGGGACCCCTTAAGGGCCATATTTCCATTGGTTGTATTGGAGTCTAGATGTGATTGGTACTAAATAGTACTAAGTGCTAAGTGCTACTAATAGTGCTAAATACTACTAATACTACTAAGTACTGCTACATAGTACTAAATACTACTAATACTGCTAAGTACTAAACAGTACTAATGCTAATCCTAATACTGCTAGATAATACTAAGTGCTAACTAAGGTACTAAATACTACTAATACTAAATAGTACTAAGTGCTAACTAGTGCTAAATACTACTAAATACTACTGATACTAAATAGTACTAAATACTGTTATATACTACTGATACTAAATAGTACTAAGTGCTAACTAGTGCTAAATACTACTAAATACTACTGATACTACTAAATACTACTAAATGCTACATATTAAATAATACTAACTACTAACTTAGAGTGCTAAATAATAGATGATAAATAGTATTAAATGCTAAATAGTACTAAATGCTGAATAGTATTAAATGATGAATAGTACTAAATACTAAATTATCCACAAAGTACAGTCGCAGAATGCAGGGTAACCAGCGATTAGAGGTGATTAGGCTTCATGATTTACTTCAATGGTTGTAGCCATGGAAGGAGTACAGTACAAGCTCAAGGAGTTTGAGCCCCAAATATCCCCAGCAATCTCACAGGTTCAAGCTGCAAATTGCCACAAAATGTGGTTATTGTGGTTATTTGCCTCACAGGGGTCAAGCCGCAAGTAGCCCAAGATCGGCCTCACCACTCCAAGTTTTGAGCCTTGTATAGGGGGTTTGAGTCCCAAATAGTTTCGGCCTCGGAGGCTCGAGGCTAGCACAAGCGCTATTTAGCGATCTTATATGGTTAACACAAGTGCTATTTTTGACACAAAAGAGTGGAACAGTAGGGGAGAGATGGAAGGGATAGCAAAGATGCGTTGTCACCCTATGGGCCCAAGAGCCTTTTAAATGTAAAGAAAGAGAGAGTGCTAAAAGGAAAAGGGTTAGCCCTACCTTCAAAAGGTGACATGTATAAAAGACCAAATGGTTACTTTGGTCTTCATTGTTGTATGCACAAATTTGGAATACAAGCTCCCTCTTCTCTTTAAGAGTGTCTTTGGGTGCTCTCTTGTCTCCTTTGTAGTGCCTTTGTGTTTGCCACTCCATCCCCCTTCACTCTCTCCTTCTCTTCTCCTTCTCCCTCCCTTCTCCCCTCTCTTCTTCCATCTCCCCCTTCCCTCTTTCTCTCGTGGAAACACACTACAACAATCTGGAAGCCGCTTGCATGATACAAGTGGATGGCTCGTGCTTACATTGCTCTCACAAGGAAGTAGCTTGGAGTAGAGGCTCCAATGGAATTCCTTCAAGATCCCCATGACATGTGAGCCACCATTGACACTACACATTTTTGGCACCAGTACCGAGGAGTTCAAGGTATGCTTTTGCATTTTCACTGGGTTTTTTTCATAATCCACCCATTTCACAAGGCTTCAAGCTTAACTTGGAGATTTGTTATTGGAGTTTTTTTAGAGGAATGAGGAAGGAAGTGTGAGTTGACAAAATATGAAGAGGGGAAAGGAGAAGAGTGGAGATGAAGAGAGAGGGCACAGCTTTGATCTTTCTACCTGTTTGGTTTCTACCATGGCTTTGAATTTTTGAAATCTGGAAAACACTTCAGATTTCTCTTTCAGAAAGTAGACCCAACAATATCTGCTGTAGTCGTTGATGAAAGTCAAGTAGTAAAGTGAACCATTGATGCTGCAGGTCAAGGCATAACCCCATAAATCTGTATGTATTAAATCAACAATACCTCATGCTTGAGAGGTACTTCTGCCAAAATTGGTTTGCTTTTGTTTTCTGAAGCAACATGCTTCACAAACTTTTCCAAGAAACTATAGCTTAGGAATCTCGATTGCCATATTCTAATTCTTGAGATCTAGCAAGCTCTTGAAATTGACATGACCATATCTCTTGTGCCATTTTGTGGTGGATAGTGGCATCTATTGTGGTTGAGTTGACATGGCATGAAAATCTGGTATTTTAGCTAGAATTCTGTACAAGCGTCCTTCCTTGACTCCTTTTCCTACTAACTGAAATATGGTGGAATTTTCTATGATAGTGCATTCATCTCCGTCGAAGATGACTCGGTAGTTGTGTTCCATCATTTGACCTACTAACAAGAGGTTCTTGCTGAGCTTTGGAATGTAGAGTACATCTTTCACCAATCCTTTCGTACCAGTGAAATTGTTCATAGGGAAATCCTCTTTTGGATTGCAATCAGTGCCTAGATATGAGATATGCTATATTAATCTTTTGCATTTCCTTGTTTGGAAGAAACATATTCCCATGTTCATTTACAAAATGAATGTGACTAGAATGTCCACCACAATGATTTCCTCTGTCGTAAAAATTCACTCGATTATTGGTGGATTGACCGCCTTGGTCGTACTTCTTTTTGCAGCAATCTCTTTCATAGTGTCCAAACTTATGACAGTAGTTACACTGGATGTTTGACACATTAGTGGATGCATTCCCTTGTCCTTGAAATCTTCCTCAGTTGAAATGATTTCCTCTTTGCTGATTTTGATGTTGCTGAGGATGATGTTGATGCTGATTTTGTTGATGACTTTCTTGCTGATGATGACCACTTCTCTAGAATGATCTACCTTTGCCTCTACCTCCACCTCTGCTTTTGTATGAAGCTATGAATGCCTGATCATTAGAATGAAATTTGCGTGCATGAATGGCTTGCATCATGAGTTCTTCACTAGGTAAGACTGATTGAAGTTCTTCCATTGTCAGAATTTGCCGTTGGATGGCAATATTCTGGACTAGATTCTTGTATCCCTCTCCCAGTCCATTTAGGATGACTTGAACAATTTCTACTGGGTTCATGGTCTCTCCAGCTGCTGCTGCAAGCTGACTGTTGTAGTCTTTGATCTAGAGTACGCAAGCATGATCAGTTTTGCTACTATTGTGGAAACTCTGGTTGATGTGAGAATCTTGGAAGTGTTCTTTGACTCGTAGAGAGCTACGAACATATCCCATGCTTCTTTTGAAGGGGCAAATTGATGTGTGTGTGTGTGTGTATGCCTATGGGCTTGGAATCCTATGCAAGGAGTGTGAGTGTAGGTATGCTAGAAGGTTCTAGTGACTCATCAGCTAGGTGTGTCATGTTGGCGTGATGTGTGAGTGATCATAGGAGGTGATTGATTAAGATAATCATGGAGATGATTGTGGATCTGGGATCTACCAACATGGAGGCAGTTGCTTATATATGTAACCACTCTTTGAATAAAGTTTAACATTGGTGCCTCATTGCTTTCTCTATGGATTCACACGTGGTATCAGAGATTGCTGAAGATCCTAGTGCCTATAAAGAGATTCTTTAAAGATTCCCTCTAGATTCTCTCTTCTTCCCCGAATGGAGTTTTCTTCTTCCTTCCTTCCATGAATTTCCTTAAGCTCATTCTCCTCCTACAAGCCACCATTGCTCCGGCCCTTTCAGGTGTAGACTCCCCTAGTTAGGGCACCCTTCCATGAGAGAAATTGAAGCATTATGGCTTCTATAGCCCGTGCTTACACTCGCCGTATCCCACACCATTTCTGTTAATATAGCTTACTGGAGCCACCATTTTAAAAACGGTCTGAGCTGCACTTAGGCAACCCTATGGGCTACCTGTTGGTGTATTTTGAGAGCAAATGGTCCAAGGATTGAGGACAAACTATAGAAAAACCAATCAGGTTTTTCAAGAAGACATGATTCTTGGAGGCAAAGAAGATGCTATTGCCCCTGGAGGTGTGAAGCTTCTTTTGGTCTAAGACTTGCACTAAATCTTTTACTCCCAATGACCATTAATTGCATAAGAAATGCCCTCAGGTTGATGCTTTGTGGTGTGATGTAGCAATCGTCCAAGGTTACTCTATTTCTGCAAGCATTTCTTGACTATTTTTTTAAAAATAGATGCTACACTAAATGCTAAGTTGATGCTTGAGGAGTTCAAATTCAAATTAAAGATTCAGAAATTTCTTTTTTAGATAAGAGAATGCTCTTTGAAGTTCAGTGGATGTTGATTTCTTGACAAAATGTCAAAATCTCAATCTTCTTCAAGTGCCAAGAAGACTACAAAGATAAAGTACAAGGTAAAGAAGACCCAGTTAAGAGGTTGTGGAAGAAGCCAACTGGTTATGCATATGCTAAACAATTAGGAACTTTTGAATTTTTATCTAGCAATTTGCATCTATATGGTGAAGGTGATTTCTTTATTCAAAAATATTGACCTTTTGTAGAGGGATTCGACACTGCCATTAAATTGGTAAGACCTTCCCAAAACGTCTTTCAAACTCAAAATAGATAAGTTTGAAGGAGAGGGGTTCCACACTTGGCAAACAAAACTGAAGTTTATTCTCATGAAAAAGGGAATATGGAAGGTGGAAAATGGAAAAGAAACTAAACTGACAACTAGGGAGGGAGAAGCTTCATGGCTTCCCAAAGATGAAAAAGCACTTTCTATAACTGCTCTTGGTTTGAGTGATTCTTTTATCCCATCACATTGATGGATGCAAGACTGCTCATGTTGCATGGACTCATCTTGAGCATGTTTTTGGAGCACAGGGGAGATGCTCTAAGTTTAGCTTGCTTCTCAACTTATTTGATTTAAAATTGGATAGATGGGAATCCATTTCTTCACATCGAAATTCAATGAAGAGCATTTTGACACAGTTATCTGGCATCAAGTTTAATATTGATGAAGATATTGTAATTGCCATCTTACTTAGAAGTCTCACTGAAGAATATGGCACTATTGTAGCCACACTCACCAATATACCAGAGATAAGTTTGGTGTAAATTGAAGCATCCCTCTTGGAAGAGGAAAGAAATATCAAACAAAGAAGTGATTACAAAGAAGGGGCATATTTGGCCAAAAGAAACTTTAAGGGAAAGAGCAAAATGAAGTGTAACTTTTGTGGGAAACCTGGACACTTTGAAAAGGAATGCTATGCAAAAAAGAGATGTTTAGCCAATCTTGTTGAAAACCAAGAATCCTAAGAGTGAGTCATAGGTTGGGGCCATGTGTGTTGCCACATGATGGTGGGCAAGCCATGGAGCATCTGGTGTACTTTTTTTTAGGGATGAGGTCATCAATTTGTAGGGGGGAATGAAGGGGCAAATTGATGTGTGTGTGTGTGTGTGTGTATGCCTATGGGCTTAGAGTCCTATACAAGGAGTGTGTGAGTGTAGGTGTGCTAGAAGGTTCTAGTGACTCATCAATTAGATATGTTAGGTTGGTGTGATGTGTGGGTGATCATAGGAGGTGACTGATTGAGATAATCATGGAGATGATTGTGGATCTAGGATCTACCAACATGGAGGCAATTGCCTATATATGTAACCACTCTTTGAACAAATATTTACATTGTGCCTCATTTCTTTCTCTATGAATTCACAGAGCATCAATATATATTAGAAGATGTGCATGAGGTCCCGAGTGACCCATCTAGCCATCAAGAGGAGGACAATATGAGTGATAGTAAGTAGAGTAGTAGACCTCCTTCTCTCTTTAGAATACACATGAGAATGTCTCTTTTGGAGACAAATTGTGTGTAAGAATACTATTTTTGCGAGGATTTTTGTATATAAACACTCTTTTGGATACATATGTAATGTATTTTATGGAGATATATGATAATGTAAGATGAAGTCTTAAGTAAATCATCTTTTCATAGTTTTAATCAATTGAACTTGAGTTTTAAAGCTTTTTTCACTTCTTACCCACTCTTGTGTTTGTGTTTACTTTCTTATTTGTGTCTGTGTTTGTCCAATCCCCCCAAATCAGACATGTCAGCACATCACACATCCAGAGAGCATAGACCCCATGATCATTAAACCCCTCATAGGAGGAGACATCATGGGCTATACTATCAAGAGGGCTTCGATTCCACTTAGTCGACTCCTCAGGTGCCTACCCCCGTGACTACCCCTGGGTGGACTCCCCATGGGCCAACTCCTCAGGGGCCTACCCCTGTGACTACCCCTTGGGGAACTCCTTTGCTAGCAACCCATGGATTTATCAGGAGTCCTGATGAGTTTGTCGCATCCATGAGCAATGTAGAGGAAGCAATATTCCTCTCTCTCTTGTCCCTAAGGACCTCAGCTATCCCTCTCTTGCACCCCTAGGGGGTATATCAAGGACATCAATTCCTTTACCTACCCTACGAGCATCCCCTGTAGCCCCTTTCAAGGGGTCATCACATGGGCATACCCATCGTAGGTCTAGAAAGAGTAGTAATGATCGAGGCTATTGTGGTGGCACGAGGGATGTAGACGAGTCTACAAACTCCCATCCCTCCATGTCTCCCCTATATCATGAGACATAGTACCAGTCTGGTTCCCTCGCCCTATCTAATCATAAGTCACAGCACACCAGAGACCACCAATCGCTTCCTTACTCCTCACTCATTAAGTGCTCATTCCACCCCTCGCTGTCGCTCTGCTACTCCATCCACCACAAATCCTTCGGATTTTTTTTTTCTTGAGGACCTATCCTATAGAGTGAACAACATTGGGGAGGTTATACAAGACAGAGGACGGGAAGGTATAATCATGCCCCTCGTAGCAAGAGTGGATGGCGCATGCATCGAGTCATTGGAGCCATGTCTCTCCAAGCAGCAAGTGCATTTGTGAGCACACAATTTTGTACTCCCCTTGTGTGGGGCCGAGGTGCGCTTTTTTGATGTCCTTGAGGGGGGCATGCTTGCTACTCTCGATGCCTCCTCGATGGCTTGTTGTGTAGATATTTCCTCCTCTACATGTAGATCTTCCACTGGAAAGTTGAAGGAGGGTAACCAACCTAAACCCTAAACCCTAACCTAAATCCCTAAACCCTAATCTCAAAACCCTAAACCTGAACCCTAAATCCTAAACCCTAAACCCTAACCTCAAAACCCTAAACCTAAACCCTTACCCCTAATTCCTAATCCTAGACCTCTAACCCCTAAACCTTAAACCGTAAACCCTAAATCCTACACCATAAACCCTAACCTATAAACCCTAATTTCCAAACCCCAACCCATAAACCCTTATCCCTAATCCCTAATCCCTGATCCCTAAACCCTAAACCCTAACTCCTAATCCCTAAATAGTAAATGTTAATCTTGACTCTCTAAACCCTCAACCGTAACAAATAAAAACTAATCACTAATCTCTAAACCCTAAACCCTAACTCCTAAACCCTAAACCCTAACCCCAAACCCTAAATCCTAAACCCTAACCCCCAAACCCTAAATCCTAAACCCTACCCCCCAAACCAAACCCTGAACCCTAAACCCTAACCCCAAACCCTAAACCCTAAACCTTAAATCCTATGAGTGTTTTCAGTAATATCATTTATTTAAGTAATAGTTTTAATTAGGATTCATAAGTAGGAGTGGAATTGATAGTAGGAATGTGGGAATGGGAGTGGGAGTTGGGAGGGTGGTAGTGGGAGGAAAGGGAGAGTGGGAGTGTGGAAGTGGGAGTGGGAGTAGGAGAGGGGAGCTGGGTGTGGGAGTTGGAGAGGGAGTGGGATTGTGGGAGGTGGGGATGGGAGTGGGGGTGGGAGGATGGGAGTGGGAGTGGGAGAGGGAGTGGGAATGGGGCAGGTGGGGGTGGGAGAATGGGAGTGGGAGTGGGAATGGGGGAGGTGCTTGTGTCTTGGGTCCCTTAGTATCCCAATGACATCGCTTGACTTTAATAAACTAGCTAGAGCATATGAATAGTCAATATCATCCCCGTCCGTTCTTCCCACATTAGGAAAAAAGGGAGCTCATTTTGGGGCCTTTTAGAAGAGAGAGAAAATAGGCTCTCAACCAATCAGGAGTGGGCCAACGTAACGTTGAAAATTCAACAAAAGAAGATGAAAATAAGAAAAAGTAATAGTACTATATGTTCGTAGAAGCATGTCACATTAATGAGGTGATCTAATTTGAATCTTTTAAAAATTTATTTTCTGTGCAAAATTTGGTCATTCTGACACCGCAAGCGCGTCCGGAACGGCCCAAAACCCCAGAAACGGCACTGGAAACGCTGGAATCGGACATCCGGAGGCCCGGAAACGGCCAAAAAAGGCCGAAAAGTGGGATTTGCAGCAAAACGCGATCTGAGCACAGATCGCGTTTTGCTGCAAATCCCACTTTTCGGCCTTTTTTGGCCGTTTCCGGGCCTCCGGATGTCCGATTCCAGCGTTTCCAGTGCCGTTTCTGGGGTTTTGGGCCGTTCCGGACGCGCTTGCGGTGTCAGAATGACCAAATTCTGCACAAAAAAGTGTTGCTCTTATATGAACATTGAATGTAAAGCATGTGAAAGAATATATTTATTCCTTTTCACACTGACATTTCTCACGCAAGTATCCATATTTTCTTGCTTTTAAAGAGAGAGAAAAGAGAAAATAGTGAATTTCTTACAGGGCCCCAAAATGAGCTCCCTTTTTTCCTAATGTCACATCCTCCATGAAGTTCCCAAAGAAGAACACAATAAAAACTATCACAAACAGTGTAGCACAAAAGAGTGTAATCTCATTGGAACATTTGATAAGCAACCTTGTAGCCTGGACTCTCCTCTTTCTAGCACCACCAGTGGGTGCCAATGCATCCATGTTATGTAAGTACCTTCTTTTCCTCTCCTTCAATCCCAAAGGTGTTTCTTTCATCTTTTATACTCGTTCTCCTGCCTTCTCTTGTTCGTTCTCTATGGCTCATCAAATTTGATTGTATATAGATCTTTCCAAGACTTTTTTGGACTCAGCTAGCTTATTGAGTGACTCTTCCAATTTATGTCCCTCCAAGTCCAATGCATTTCACTCCAAGTCCAATGCTTTGGCTTTATCATGAAGATCCTAGTTCTTCCTTTGAAGATCCTACATGGAGTTATGCATTGCAACAATGATGCTATTTCCTAAATGTGCTAGCATCTCTCTGCTTGGGCTCTGCGCATCTTGCTTGCTTACATAGCCATTGACTGAGTATTGTTTAACCGATTGCAATAACCAAAAGCAACCCCGCATGTCCATTTCCAACAAATTGAACTAGCTCATGCATTGTATGGAAAGGAGGGCTCTTTTGGTTGGCAGGATCTAAAGGACACAAGGATCCTTCTACCCAAAGGTCGAGATGCTTCTTTCCTTGTGAACAAAGACTGTGGATTTTGGAAGCTCCCCTCAATCCTAGAATACATGTGTGCTTGCATATTCAGCCTCCAACTGTAAGTGAACCTGGTACTTGTTGGAGACGTCCTCAAATGGTGCCATGACTAAAGGATTATAGAGAAGGAGAAGGTGTGGAGATGCAAGCTTGAAGGAGTAGCATGTAGAAGAGGGAGGGCGAGGAGGAGGAGGGATGGGGGAGGGAGAACCAATAGTTGAAGAGGAGGAAAGGGGGGCAAACCAACAAGTGTGGAGGGTGAGGAGGAGTACGCATGGAGGAGGAGCAGGAGGGAGGGGGGAGGAGGAGCAGCAGTGGAGGAGGGAGGGAGGGGGAGGATAGGAGATGCAGGCATGGAGGAGGGAGGGAGGGAGGGGGACGAGGAGGAAGGGGGACGAGGGAGTGAGGAGGGGGAGGGGAGGAGAGGGGAGGGGGAGGAGGGAGGGAGGGAGGGGGAGGAGGGAGAAAGGAGGGGGAGTGAGAAGGGGGAGGGAGGGAGGGAGGAGAGAGGAGGGAGGGAATTCAAAATTCGAATTTTGAATTTTGAATTTTTTGGTTCCCACCTAGGAGTACGAGTTGTGTAAGAGGTGTAAGAGGTGGGGTCACTTTTGAGCTTAACCCACCTAAGTGAGGGGGGGTTAGGACCTTTTGGGACCTATCTTAGCCCTTTCATTAGGACTAATCCATTTCTTATGAGGCCCTTTTGAGACCCCAATTCTCCCCTAATGTCTGTCTTTCCAAGTGAGGAGCGGGATGCACTCCTTCCAAGCTCTGACCAAACCTACCGCCAGGTCTGACCTAACGATCTTTCAAGGGAATTATGAAAGAAGTCACTCGTACCACCAAAGGCCAGCCCAACAACCCACTCCTATCGACCTGCAATTTTCCAAATGGCTTTTGGTAATGTCGATCCAAGGGGCGTACTTAGTGAACAATCGGGGAAGCAATTTGGCTATCAAGGCAACATTTTTTTGTCTCACATTCAGGAGTCCAAGCCCTTCCTGCAGCTTGCAAACCTTTAGAGGCTCCCACGGGATGTAGTGCATGCACCATCGGCTAGCTTCCTCAGCCCACAAAAATTTTCTAAAGAGGGCTTCGATTTCGAGCCAATGGATCTTCTTGAAGCTCTAAATGGAGGCAACATATGTAATGTCAGAGAGGCAGTTCTTCACCAATGATTTTCATATCCAACGAGGACCTTGTGAGTGTGGGATTCTAGAAAGCATCAAGCTCCGTCTATAGCTAGAGCAAGTCATTCGCATTTCTCACCTGACCCAACCCCCAGATGGCTTGCTGACACAGGAGTCTCCGTCCCTACAAGAGGAGAAGTCTACTCTGCACCAAAGGTTCAACTGGTTCAAAGACAAGGTCAAGGCTAAGCTCAGGGCCTGGCATGGCATTAGCCCAAACCTAATCTCCTGAATAGAGAGAAAGATTCTCCTAGTTATGCATAGGATAAATCTTGTAGGAATGCAACAATTGTCACCATTATGGTGAAATTATTATACACTTATTTTTCAACACAATTAAGTCATTTACCATAAAGATTTCATGTGGAAAGCACCATGGCATGGATCCATATTTTTTCTCATATAAATTGATGGAAGATAAAGTGTATCATTGTCCAATGTGATCTGCCTCTTAAAAGAGGATACTACCAAAAATCTTGTGAGAGAGCATGTTACTTGGTGAGGACACTTCTTTCTTCTTCTATTCCTACTACATCTCTTCTGAATGCTCAAATTTTGGCTAGTTAGGAACCTAGTGATGATTATGTTATACTAGAGATCAGGGATGAGGATGTAGTGGGACTTGAGGAGGAGGAGAGAAGGAGATAAAATGATAGGAGAGAGCTATCATAGAGATGAATTCTGCAAACATGAATGCATTGGCAAGAAGGGGGATCTCATTCAATGTGTTGTTTGTGAACACCTCAGTATTTTCCATTCAGTACAGAGGAGATTCTAATCCTCTCTAATCCTAGTAAAGAGGTCAATGACAAAGTGATGATGTTCATTCTAAGGTTGGATACAAACACTCTCATGTACTTCAATGAAAACCTTGAATCTAAGAAGATAATGTTCATTTATTTTTTAATGCAGTGTGGTCATAACACAGATACCTCTATTAGTACAAAGTCATGTGTTTATGCTTCATTCTCTCCTTTTGGTAATACTTATTATCAAAGTCATGCATTTATGCTTCATTCTCTCCTTTTGGTAATACTTATTATCAATAATGAAAGGACAAAAACATATGTTTGTATGTGGTTTCCATCTACAAAATTTCAATGACAGTGAGTTGTCTTTATGGCATATTGCTAGCAGCTTGCATTGGAGTTTGGTATGTGTGGACTTGAAAGCTAGAGAATGTTCCTTTCTTAATTCAATGAAAGGATATTATGGCATGATGATATAGTAAGTATATAGTAAATGTTGTGTACCCTATGCAATGCCCATGCTAAGTATACTATACAATATCCACACTAATTTGTGTTATATATTATCATGATTGGGGGGTCTATAAAAAATTTGATATATGCCATTCAGGTAGTCATGCACCGATATAAAGGTGACTTAGTAGACACAATGGATTACCTATAATGCCCAATAGTACAACGAAATATCCAATGGATTACCTACAATGCCCAGTAGTATAATAAATTAACTCCAACGCAAGTAGAGGAGATTCAATCAACACTTGCACTTCAAAGAAGAGGAGGTTGATTTTACACAAACAATATCAAAGGCTCCACAGGAAGCACTGATAGAATCATAGTCTCCACATGGAGCACCAACAAAATCACATCTTCTAGACAAAGCACCATAGCCTCCCCATGAAGCATCGCAGCCTCCACATGAAGCACCGGCGCAAGACTCTACTCCATTGTCAAGCATCTAGATGGTTGTATTCTCAAGTATCTTTGCATGGATTTCTTTTTGTAGAATGTAGAAAATGTGTATCTACGAGGAGCATTTGCTCATGATTTTTAAGGAGGATTGAAGGTATTTGTTAAAAATACTTTGAGATATTAGCAACGCCTATTCTCCATTGATGTATAACATGTTGTTAAATCTCACAATTGTCCCTTTGTATAAGATTTTATGTTAAATTTCACAATTGTCCCTTTGATGTATAAGGTGTTATGTTAAATTTACAATTTGTAATATTTTGCACTTTCAAAACCTTCAAATTTTATCTTAATTTTTAATCCTCAAGTACTCAAAAATATGTATAAAATTGTGTTCAAAGAGTGCACTTTCCAAAATTACTTACAAAAATGAATTTGGAGAGTGGATGAGTCCAAAATTAATTAAATGCCTGTTTGAAGATATTACAGCACTTAGGGGGCAAGGATTTTCAAGGGATATAACTTGTCTGATTTTAAATGAAGATTTAAATCAATTTTATAGAACTAAAAATATTGTTAAAAATCCCCTGATCAAGGGGCTCTTTCTTTGGTGATTGGTGGAGTTGGTCGATTCCCATCATAACATGTTTTTTAAACCACAATGTGACCTATATTGCTTGTATACGGCATACCATACAACGAAATAACATATTAATTGGTACATTCTTGGTCAACTAATTACCATTTTTTGGCCATAAAAGTAGATGTTTCTAATGATTTTCAAATATATTTAGATTCATGAATTAAAATTTATTTAAAATATACTTTTTGATTAAGAACATTTTATACAAATCTTTGGTAGGTGGAGCTATGGGAGAAGGGTGCATTTGAAAAGCTACCTCCCAGTCCATGTAACTTGACCCTCAAGGAACCATTCTTAGGTGAAAAATAGTATGAAAGAAGAAGAATCCTTTCCTAGGAAAATCCAGCTTGGAAAGTATATGTGGAATACATTATTTGCATGATAGCAAATTAAGATCTAGGGGCTAAATATAACTCAAAATAGTATGAGATCTAGGGAACCATTCTTAGGTGAAAAATAGTATGAGTATAGAAGAATCCTTTCCATAAATAATTCATCTTGGAAATTATATGTGGAATAAATTATTTGCATGATGCAGATTAAGATCTGTAGATAAAATACACCTCAAACAATATCAAAATTTAAGCAACAATATAATGCCATCCCCAAACTCTAATTTAACATGAGAAAGGAGAACTTTTAGATCTTCTAGAGGAAACAGAATTGAATCTTGTAGAGAGGGGAGGACCATGATGATGATTGAGACGTAAGAGTCTCATTGCTATACTCATTGTACTTAGACAAAGTTAGGACAAAATTTGTTTGATTAACCATTTCTCATATGACATTATGCTTGAATATTTTCAAATAAGAGAAGAATGGTTAGTTTGGATTACATTCTCTATAGAAGTACTACTCCTATGTGTTAATATATTTGATTGAATAAATTTTACCTATTGTATTTGCATATAAGTAAAGCATGTTTTATGTTAATAAAATGTGCTAAGAGAATATTGCATATGCTAAAAGGAGAATTTGCCTATGCATGCAATTTCAATGATGATTATGTTTAGTCATGTATCTTATGAGTATAATACATAAGCATTTTAGTTCAATACACAAATATAATGCTATTAGATATATGAATAAGTAGTCCATGTCTTTCAATGGTGCAACTAGAATCAAGCATGAAAGTTCATTCTCACTGAAATAAATAGAGTGTTAAATTTCTTGAAAGAAAGATATGACATAACATGTCATTCCCTCTAGACACTACATTGAGTGGTTGCTCTCCTTTACACTATTGATCCTAAAGTTTTCTAGTTAGAATTCCTTATCTATCCCAAAAGAAACTTCTTCATATTCAATTCATGATATTCTACAAGTAATAGTGTGACATTCCCTCCTCATGGGCACAGGGATCATCTCTATGATGGGCTGTATCATCGGGAGAGGGAAGATCGTGCTCTTCCTAGCAGTCTATTGGCCCTTAGGAAGCCTCTCTATGTCCGGGAGGTTATCGAACACATGTTGTTCGATCGGGGGAGGGCTCTCATGGGGAGGGGAAGGCCGAGGGGAAGGCTAAGGGGAAGGTTGAGGAGAAGGTTGAGGGGAAGGCTGAGGGGAAGGCTGAGGGGACGGTTGAGGATCAGGAAGGTTGAGGCTCAAGGGAAGGCTGAGGTTGAGGGGAAGGGTGAGGGGAAGGCTAAGGGTCTCAGGCTAAGGCTGAGGCTAAGGCTAAGGCTAAGGGGAAGGTTGAGACTGAGGGGAAGGCTCATGCTCTTGGGGCTAGGGAGTGGGCTCACGGGACTTGGGGAAGGGCTCACGAGCATTGTAGGAGGGCTCACGAGAGTCTTGGGACACCTCACGAGAGTTGGGGGAGGGCTCACGAGAGTCAGGCGAGGTGCCACCAGACCAGGATAGGTTCGTGTGCGCAGATGCCATGGAGGTGGTGGAGGTAGAGGAGGAAGTGTGGAGGCGGCATCCAGTGGGTCTAGCAGTGTTCTTCACTCTTGCCATTGAATAATGAGAGTTAGGGTTTTTTTAACATTTTATATTGGCCGATCATGTTTTGACATCCCTTTTAATTACATTTAGGGTTTCATCGTGCACCCTGGCCCCCCCCTAACCCCTCCAACCCCCCCCACCCTCATCGCCCTCCCCCCCATTGCCATCAACCTACTTGCCCCACCCACACCCATCACCCTCCCCTATACCCCCCAACCCCCCTCCCCCCCCCTTGCTACCACCCCACCCCTCCCCTTGCCCCACCCCATGCCCCTCCCTTCTCTCCCCTCTCCTTCACCATGTCTCCGCTTTCCTGAATGCCATGTGAGTACAAAAATTGTGGTCGAAATAAGCAAGATATTAAAGAGTGAGTAAACAAATTGTAGTCAAAATAAGCAATATATTTACTTCATATTTGTATGCAATTACACCATAGCTTCTGTTGGTGGTTGGACCCATCTGTGCCCTTCTCTCACTCTAGCTTGCAACTAATGTGTGACTCCTTGACTCCCTATGGATGCTTTCCAAGCACTATGCCTTCTATTCTATGATACAATTTGAACTACTTTTGCAGGTTCTGATGCCTTTGCCTTTTCACACTTCAAAGTCCTTCCTAGTAAACATCTAAAAAACCAGTCAAACATCTCATGCAATGCATTGCTGTGAGTGACACCACCACCATGCCTTGAGTTCTTGAAGTAGGCTTCCTTGGCTCTATAGTATGACTTCTCCATGCCTTGTGTATTCCAAATGGACAAAGGACCCCAATTTTGTACAAACCATGGTCCGTGTGCATAGAGAATATGCTGCAAACATGATGAGAATCAAATCAGCACCAAAAATTGTTTATAAATCAAGTGCTAAATATTACGATGGTGCCAAGATTACCATGTAATGCACAATGTGCGCTTCCCCCCATGCTTTCACCATTAATTGCATAAACTCTTTCACACCCATCCTGAACCTTTCATAATACATCTCATCGATTTGAACCTGGCGAAGCAATGCATCTACCTTTGTCCATACTTTAGCTCTCAAAGTTGCTACTTGAGGATGAGAAGCCTTATTGGTCGTGCATTCACACAATGCTTTCCAGTATTCCCAACCCAAACTACTTTGAGACAATGTATGTTTGCCTTTGTCGAGATTGTGGTTCGATAGCAATCTCCTTGCCTTCCCTCCACCCATAGACACTTTTGTAGGAAGATTTTGTGTTGCCCCAGACATTTTCTTATCCTCCTTAAGTTTGACATATGCTCCATGGAATCCCATCTCTGACAGCAACTTCTCAGCTTCTGCAATGCACCGTGTGGATACTTCTTGCGGAATTAAATTCCAAGCATAAACAAGATGCAAATACAACAACTTATCAACTACGCGCAGTTCTGCGTGTTAAGTACACATGTGTACTCTCTCAAGTGGGATGGGCAAGATGGGATCCCACTTTGGATCACTCTTGTCGCAATTGGGAGCTTGTGTTTGGCTGCAAGATAGAATGCCATTCTCCCATTATAAGCCAGCCTTTTGCTTACATTGCAAACACATGCAATAAAGGCATGTGTTCATTGCATTTGCCCCTGTATCACAACCATGCAAGCATTTGAGGGTTTTCAAATCACCAACAAGATGCCATTCAACTTGAAAGATTCCATGGCCATCGACTGTCAATGTTTGCCCTTCCTCTTACCTTCGGATCGTCAATGGGATTCATGTTCTACCTAGAACCCACTTCAATGTCTCATGGCACTCTTTTGGAGTCTCAAATGCTGCAAGCCACCATATATCTTTCTCTGATTGCACTGAGAAATCTTGCTCTACTTCTTCATCCCCTTGAACAAAGGCTAAGGCTTTATTCATGATGCAGAGTTGACTCTCTCTAACTCGTGTTCTTTCACCAATTGAGATTCATCCATTTTGATGAAAAATATGAGGTTTCCATTGCAATCTATACAACAAAAAAGAATAATCATTAGGATAAACATGATATAGGAAATGAACTAAGTAAAGTGCAATGCTATGATGGATTTCCTCTTACCATCTTCTCTCATGCCATAGAATTTGACCATTGCTTGTTGCAGTTTGTCAACATCTAAGTAGACATTGTTGAAAGCATTCATCTCAAAGGTTTGCAAGCCAAATTTCTTTTTACTCTTCGAAGTCATTTTGCCCCTTACGCAATGGTACCCTCCAAGCATTTCTCTTGCACATTGGTTTGTTTCTTGCTGTTCACGTCTCATAGACCAAGGTGTGGGTAGGGGCACTATAGACTTCTTGTACTTTCCCAAAATAGTAGACTTGAAATTTTTGAAAACATATGTGTAAGCTTCATGACTTACACCAAAAGTATCACAAGCTGCAAGCATCTCCTTTGCATCCACAATATCCTTGAAGTCCTTCATCACCTCTTCAGCAACTTGCACATGTAGGCGCTTGTGTCTTGGGTCCCTTAGTATCCCAATGACATTGCTTGACTTTAATAAACTAGCTAGAGCACATGAATAGTCAATATCATCCCCGTCCGTTCTTCCCATCACATCCTCGATGAAGTTCCCAAAGAAGAACACAATAAAAACTGTCACAAAAAGTGTAGCACAAAAGAGTGTAATCTCATTGGAACATTTGATAAGCAACCTTGTAGCCCGGACTCTCCTCTTTCTAGCACCACCAGTGGGTGCCAATGCATCCATGTTATGTAAGTACCTTCGTTTCCTCTCCTTCAATCCCAAAGGTGTTTCTTTCATCTTTTGTACTCGTTCTTCTGCCTTCTCTCGTTCCTTCTCTATGGCTCATCAAATTTGATTGTATATATATCTTTCCAAGCCTTTTTTGGACTCAGCTAGCTTACTGAGTGGCTCTTCTAATTTATGTCCCTCCAAGTCCAATGCATTTCACTCCAAGTCCAATGCTTTGGCTTTATCATGAAGATCCTAGTTCTTCCTTTGAAGATCCTGCATAGAGTTATGCATTGTAACAATGATGCTATTTCCTAAATGTGCTAGCATCTCTGCTTGGGCTCTGCACATCTTGCTTGCTTACATAGCCATTGACTGAGCATTGTTTAACCAATTGCAATAACCAAGCAACCCCGCATGTCCATTTCCAACAAATTGAACTAGCTCATGCATTGTATGGAAAGGAGGGCTCTTTTGGTTGGCAGGATCTAAAGGATACAAGGATCCTTCTACCCAAAGGTCGAGATGCTTCTTTTCTTGTGAACAAAGACTGTGGATTTTGGAAGCTCCCCTCAATCCTAGAATATGTGTGCTTGCATATTCAGCCTCCAACTCTAAGTGAACCTAGTACATGTTGGAGACGTCCTCAAATGGTGCCATGACTAAAGGATTATAGAGAAGGAGAAGGTGTGGAGATGCAAGCTTGAAGGAGTAGCATGCAGAAGAGGGAGGGCGAGGAGGAGGAGGGATGGGGGAGGGAGAACCAATAGTTGAAGAGGAGGAAAGGGGGGCAAACCAATAAGTGTGGAGGGTGAGGAGGAGTACGCATGGAGGAGGAGCAGGAGGGAGGGGGGAGGAGGAGCAGCACTGGAGGAGGGAGGGAGGGGGAGGATAGGAGATGCAGGCATGGAGGAGGGAGGGAGGGAGGGGGAGGAGGGAGTGAGGAGGGGGAGGGGAGGAGAGGGGAGGGGGAGGAGGGAGGGAGGGAAGGGGAGGAGGGAGTGAGGAGGGGTAGTGAGGACGGGGAGGGAGGGAGGGAGGAGAGATCAGGAGGGAGGGAATTCAAAATTCGAATTTTGAATCTTGAATTTTTTGGTTCCCACCTAGGAGTAAGAGTTGTGTAAGAGGTGTAAGAGGTGGGGTCACTTTTGAGCTTAACCCACCTAGGTGAGGGGGGGTTAGGACCTTTTGGGACCTATCTTAGCCCTTTCATTAGGACTAATCCATTTCTTATGAGGCCCTTTTGAGACCCCAATTCTCCCATAATGTCTGTCTTTCCAAGTGAGGAGCGGGATGCACTCCTTCCAAGCTCTGACCAAACCTACCGCCAGGTCTGACCTAACGATCTTTCAAGGGAATTATGAAAGAAGTCACTCGTACCACCAAAGGCCAGCCCAACAACCCACTCCTGTCGACCTGCAATTTTCCAAATGGCTTTTGGTAATGTCGATCCAAGGGGCGTACTTACTGAACAATCGGAGAAGCAATTTGGCTATCAAGGCAACATTTTTTTGTCTCACATTCAGGAGTCCAAGCCCTTCCTGCAGCTTGCAAACCTTTAGAGGCTCCCAAGGGATGTAGTGCATGCACCTCGGGGGGGTCACTCATCATATGTAACCCTATCACGTGAGTTCGACAGAAGGATATTTTTTATTCCTAAAATTAACATAAATAAAAATACAAAAGGAACTATTTAAAATAGTTTTGGAAAAAACTTAAAGATTTGTATAGAAAAAGGGTACATTTTATTAATGAAAAAATTTACAGATAAGGGATTTTAAATATAGGCCTTGAACACACGTGATATAGAGGGTTTACACATAGTGACCCCCTCGAGGCATGCACCATCGGCCAGCTTCCTCTGCCCACAAAAATTTTCTAAAGAGGGCTTCGATTTTGAGCCAATGGATCTTCTTGAAGCTCTAAATGGAGGCAACATATGTAATGTCGGAGAGGCAGTTCTTAACCGATGATTTTCATCTCCAATGAGGACCCCGTGAGTGTGGGATTCTAGAAAGCATCAAGCTCCGTCTATAGCTAGAGCAAGTCATTCGCACTGCGCTCCTCACCTAACCCAAACCCCAGATGGCTTGCTGACACAGGAGTCTCCGTCCCTACAAGAGGAGAAGTCTACTCTGCACCAAAGGTTCAACTGGTTCAAAGACAAGGTCAAGGCTAAGCTCAGGGCCTGGCATGGCATTAGCCCAAACCTAATCTCCTGAATAGAGAGAAAGATTCTCCTAGTTATGCATAGGATAAATCTTGTAGGAATACAAAATTGTCACCATTATGGTGAAATTATTATACACTTATTTTTCAACACAATTAAGTCATTTACCATAAAGATTTCATGTGGAAAGCACCATGGCATGGATCCATATTTTTTCTCATATAAATTGATGGAAGATAAAGTGTATCATTGTCCAATGTGATCTGCCTCTTAAAAGAGGATACTACCAAAAATCTTGTGAGAGAGCATGTAACTTGGTGAGGTTTTGTGACGTAGAAGAGGCTACTACAAAAATCTTGTGAGAGCATGTTACTTGGTGACGTTTTGTGAGAGAGCATGTTACTTGGTGAGGTTTTGTAACATACGACATTCATAGGCTACTACCAAAAATCTTGTGAGGGAAAAGACCCTTGATAAGCAAGATCATGTACAACAAAATTTTGCATGATTTATTGGGCATCAGTTAAATTTAGCTTGAATATAAAGTGACTTATTGCCATTACGAAAGAAATTATGCTATTTTTGTTGTAAAAAAGAGAGGATGTTGAAACGTGAGGCCTTTCCTTAGTCAAATACAAAAATATACAACTTTAGATACAAAACGTATTACAGGTTGGGAAAATTCCATATGATAGAAGCATAAGGTAGTTCTAAGCATTAACAATGAAGTTAGTAATAATATTAACTATTCCCGGTTGGGAAAAATCCATAAGGTATAAGCGTATAAGGTAGTTCTAAACATTAGCAATGAAGTAATATTAACTGCCTCATAAAAGATGCTAACGTGTGAACAAGGATGCTACCCCATAAGTTTGCTGAGAATGTGTTACTCTGCAAAGTTTATGATGTCCTCTGAACTATGCTTAAGGGGGAAGACAACAGTATCGTCAGGATTACTGAAACACTCCCAGCTATAGCTGCCTCCATCTAGGCTTTCAGAGTTCCGGCGATATCAATCACAAATCGATACTTCACGTCGCCTTTCTCCAGCTTTGTCATTGCAGCATTCACTTGGTCTATGGGGATCTTCTCGATCGTGCTTGTAATGTTATGTTTGCCGCAGAAGTCCAGCATTTCTTGCGTTTCTGTTGTGCCCCCGATCAAGCTGCCTCCCACAAAGCGACGGCCTGCACATGCATCAGGACGAATTTACACAACTTCCATGTTTGATAGTTCTGGGAGACGGTCTTTGCAACTGTTGGGTACACATTACTTACCAAAGATTACAGCACCGGGGGCCAACTTTAAAGGTTGGTCCGGTATTCCAACCAAAACCATCTTCCCATTGACGCCCAGGAGGTGCAACAGAGGCTCAAGAGCGTGCACTGCAGATACGGTGTCGATTATGTAGTCCAATGATTTGAAAGCTTGCTGCAGAACATTCCATGCGGACCACAGCTTTCACAAGTCAATTCCATGGAGAACCATGCAACATCATTAAGAACTGGTTAGGGCATACCGTATAGAATTGTATAGCCTACAAACCCAAGTTACAAGTGGCAACTTCACCTTCATCTGGTTCTCATCCTTGCTGACAATAAAACGATCGGCGCCCAACACCTCCTTTGCTGCCTTCTCTTTGCTTGGCGATGTACTGATGACCGTCACGTTTAACCCAAACGCCTTGCCAAACTTCACTGCCATATGCCCCAAGCCTCCAAGCCCAACAACTCCGAGGCTCTTCCCTCTTTCGGTCATGCCAAAATACTTCATAGGGCTGTAGACAGTTATACCGGCACATAGCAGGGGAGCTGCCCCATCCAAGGGAAGATTTGGGGGTATGCTGAAAACAAACCTGATAGAAAGAGAGACAACGTTAGAACTTGAGGGCCGTAATTCACACTAAACATATCCACTGCTGAAGTAAAAAATGCCTTACTTCTGGTCGGACACCATAAGCGTCGAATAGCCACCTTGGGTAGCACTTCCGTCGTAGTATACGCTGTTGTATGTAAAAATTACTTTCGGGCAGTACTGCTCCTGGCACTTCTCGCAAGCATCGCACTTTTCACAAGAACCCACCATACATCCCACGCCAACATGATCGCCTACCTTAAAATTTTTCACTTTAGCTCCAACTTGCGTAACGATTCCAACAATCTCGTGCCTGCATCAGAGACACGAGTATTATACGTTGGATTCGATTGGAGACCAACCTGACCATACCAGCATCATTGCTCGAAAGTCAAGAACATAGAGCATCACTACACTAAGCCGTGAACCGGCATCTTCGGAACCTCGAATATGCACCGTGTTAGCAGCCTGGGTAGCCATCCGGCTAGACACAAAGGAGGGAGACTCACCCTGGAACCATAGGGTACGAGGAGCTTTTCCACTCATTACGAATTTGATGCAAATCGGAGTGGCATATCCCGCAGTGAGTGATTTTGAAGGTGACATCCTCTTCTCCGGTAGCTCTGTCAAAAACGGGCAGCAAATCAACAAGGCGAGCGGATGCAAGCAAAGCCATCACGACCACATGAATAAACTAATAAAGCTGCAGGATAACAACATTTCTACGGGATAAACGAGCTGGCGATTCAACGAGGGACAAGATTTGGCGACGTTAATCCAGCAAGATGATGAGGGAGAGACGAGAGTGTTAGGAGTACTACCTGCGAGTGAACTGGAAGGGGGCAAGGATACCAGAAGAATCCTTGGCAGCGTAACCCAAAACCGCTTGAGCCATGAGAACCGTGAATGGTTGAAGCTAGCAAGATAGAGAGAGCTGGGGTGGCAAGACGAGCACTTTGGAAGTTGCTATACGACTTTGAATGGGGGCACGCTGATGGAAATAGGCCTCGAAGTCGGTTGGGATATTAAAGGCTTTGCAGGGACACGCATCATGCATGGTCTTCTTGAATACTCATTGCTGCGATAATAGTCATTGCTGCGATAGTACATCAGTTCTTCTCTTTGGTTTTACTTCTTCACTTGGAACATGACCCTTCCTCATAGTCCATATAAATGTCTAGTTCAACCTCTAATTGCTTTACTTTACCACCACGAGTTCAATTCTAATTGTCTAGCTTGCATGAGCTTGTGTGTCTAGACTCTTCCAAATATGATCTATAGCAATGCCAACACAGATATAGATATGGATGTGATGCCACGTACAATAATCCAGAATAACAAATACTCCTTGCTCTAGTCACATATGGAAATGCTTTTGCTTCTCCCCAAAAGTATGACATAAGCTTAAGTGTCTTTGAGACAAATCTAAAGCTCCTCTTACATCACACACACAAGTAGGCTAACTCTCTTAGCCCCCCATGCCACCCCCTGCCCCACCTTGCCCTACCCCTAGAAGGAGAACAAGGACAATAAGCAATCTCCACAGATGGAGAGGATATTACATCATCTAGTGCATCATTTATCTTAGAGTTCACTATTGAGGCACAAAGTTGCGACACATTTACACCCTTTGGATCTTCCCTCACTAACTTCCCTTTGACCTTCACATCATGTACAGCTAATATGTATAAACATGTATACATGATATTGGGGACCCATAAAATGGAAAAGAGGTTAGCTTGATGCCTATTCTTACGCCCCATATAGTTTTGTATTGGAGTAACAAAGTCATGTGGATGGGTTTATAAATGGAAATTGGAGAACTTAGGGCTTCACTACATAGCAGCCTCCTCACAAGAAGCATCTCACATAATCTCTCTCTCTCTCTCTCTCTCTCTCTCTCTCTCTCTTGCATCCTACATATTGTCATAATAAACACGTATCTCTTATGCTTAAGAGTTTTTAGAAACATAAACTATTGAAAAAATATACAATGTATTATCACATGTTCTTTCTCATTTTATAGTCCTACATATGGTTCAAATACCTTGTCTTAAACACTTCTTGACCTACTCTTATACCCCTTTCTTTCCTTCATTTTTGCATTCCAAAAGCCATCATAAGTGGCAAACAAATTTGAACCTACCCTGATCACTACTTTTTGGATTTGTAGTATGTGTGTCATGTGCTTTAGAGTTTCACTATCATGATCAACAGCTAACATTACACTAACACTATTATGAAAGAGTGGGCTAGTTGGACAATTGGACCAAAAAACTCAATTTCAAGCCACCTAATGCAAAGCAATGTCACAAGGCAAAGGGAAAAATTAAATAGAACCCCTATCGACCACTTTTGAAATTTATATAATTTATGAGGGCATGCATTCACCATTTTGAAAATTGGACAAGCAATAAGGTGACATATGCCTTTCTATCTAGCTTGCCTTGGCTACACTTTCTACTTCATAAATAATATTTCCAACAAAAAGGAAAATCTGGTTGCTCACTTATTTGAAGGATCCCTTTCTTCAAAAAAGAAGAAGCATGAAACCCTTGCCTATGGTTGAAGTATAAAAGATACATCCTATTCAAGGTTAATAATCCATTGAGGACATTGCACAATAGTAGTGAAAGAAAGGTACCTTGATGTTTATTCAATTATAATGTTTAAAAATTTATCATCTTTGAAGCTTTTTCTTTCTTTTTTTCCAAAAAGGTGGGCATTAAATTAAGCAATAAAAATAACTTTCCTATAACCAAACCCCCAAAAACTATAAGGCATGTGTGTCTATGGGTGGGATTAACTATTCAAGATGTTGGATATTTATAAGCATATGGAAAGAGACAATCAAAATGTGACACAACGCATGTGAAAAGCATTAGGGGAATTTTGGGACTCAAAAAAGGCCTCATAAGGAGTGGATTACGAAATTGGATTAAGGACTAAGGTGAAAGCATGCTATAGTGTCTAAAAAAGTACTCTTTTTGGCAAAGGTTCTAGGATAGATATACTACTAAATTGTGTACTAAAAGGCACTGATAGTTGGATTAGATTTCCACATATCGAGGAGTCCACAATCTACAATCTACAATCTACAATCCACTCAATCAAGGATGATTTTTCTGCACATCAAGGAATCCGCTATCTATAATCTACTCTCAATTGACTATCTTCTCTCTCGTGGAATCACTCGCACATGTTTGAAACCATTGATCTCCATTGATAGTCGACTCTCTTTTCTCTCGTGGATTCCTGTCTCTGTCCATGTAATTATCTCTGCTCATCTTCACTAGAGGTCCATTGCTCTCTCTCTCCCTGGCTCTCTCCATTCTCTATGCAAACTAGCTCTCCCCTTATCTCTCATTGAAGCCCTCGCACTTTGGACCGTATGTTCTCTCTGGCACAAAAACCAACTATGTTTGAGTGATTCTACAGCTCTCTCTCTCTCTCTCTCTCTCTCTCTCTCTCTCTCTCTCTTAGAATGACTTTCTCGTATAGTAAGATTGAGCATGCATGTTTTGACGTAATGTCTTCTTGTGTCATTCATTAATTTATGATTTGCCATTGAAATCGTGCACAGGATGGAGAACTCCGCACTAGAAGTGCCACACCATGAAGGGAACTTGCTCAATGCACTACCACAGCATTGCTCCGAAAGGAATATGAGACACTTGACATTAACAATTGTGTGACATTTCAAGCATACCATAAAAACATGGACTTGAGAACGAAGGTTGACATTTTGTCTAAGGTTATAAAACATTCAGATATGCAAGAGGTTGTCGATGAGACAAATTTTCAAAGCCAATCCATATCAATGGTAATAGTGGATAATCTAATGACATCATTGAGTCTTATAAAAAGAGTTGATAAGTTAGCTATTGTGAAGAGAGCAGCTCTCCACATGGTTGCTAACAATTCAGCATTTAAAAAATATAGTGATGGCAAAGTAGCTCAAATGGGTATATGGAGGTCGAAAGCATAGACAGGATTCCTTAACTTGTGAGGTTGTTCAATGTGTTGTCCAGTTCTGGAAAGACAACACCAGGGTTTCCCCAAACAAAAAGGATTTTTGCAGGCATAGGCTTCGTCCAAAAAAGTATACAATACATCCCACCCATTTCTTGGAGCTCACAGACGTGCATCTTCCTCCTTTCAACGAAGCCCAAGTTACACACTATTATATGGTACTTTTAACAACTATTTAGTACTGTCATGGATAATATTAGTATTGTTCAGATATCGAAGCTAACATTTAACACTATAACAGACTCTATATGAAGCAAATTTAGCACTAAATCATAGAATCACAGTACTAAATACTACACCGGGCACTTAATACATTTATAGTATAGACCATATTTTAGAAATCAGTCCTAGGAATAAAGATAGGACAAAATATATTGTTTGCTCTTTCAAGTTAGTTATTATGACTAAATAGAATACTAGTTATGACTAAATAGTACTATTTAGTGTTAATTAGTAGTGTGTGATGTTTAAAATTGTTTGTATTAGAGAAGGACTTCGAGCGTAATCATTCTCTCCTTGCACTAACCCTGCTACTAGTTCTATTTAGTACTATCTAGTACTATCTCTTGCACTCACAATAAGACAAAGCACCCACAGACGTGCACACAAATGCATTTCCTTAACTAAAAAAAAAACTTATAGGCATGTTTATTTGCACGTCTATTTGCACATCTACAAACCCGTGTATATGCTCTGTATATGTAACAGACAAACGTGTCTATAGACGTGCTTTTAGATGCTCTGTATAAATTTTAAAAAAATAGAAAGACGCATACATAGATGTGCTTATAGATGCTCTACAGAATCTTTTTTTTAATAAAAGCAAAATTTTCTGTGGTTGAACAGAATGCTATGTATGTTGTGTATGCTATGTGGTTACAAGAATCCCATTTCCATATTGTGCAATTCAATTCTTACAACCAACCACATTTTTATTAGCACGAGAATCCAAGCACGTCTATAGCTGACGATTACAATTCTGAATAAAACATTACAACTCCAAAACGTTTAGTTCATAAGGCATTCATTGATAGAACGTTGCACAGGGAAATTGAAAGCCAAAAAAATAAAAGGAGTGTATATTAATTCATAGCCCAAAAAGTGCTTGTATGTACATATAGCACGAAGCCAAGCCATGTCCTGTGGCTTCAAGTACAAAAAATAAGAGGAGTGTATATAAAAGAGAGGCACGAAGTCAAGCCAATGGCTTCAAGTACTTGCCACCATGGGAGCCATTGAAGATTTTCTTATCACTGTCAATGGGTAGACCACCACCATCAACTTCTATGTAGTAGACATCAAAGATATAGGCAAAAGTTACCAAGCCATACTCAGGAGAACGTGGTTGAGGAAGAGTGATGCAGTCAGTTATTGGAAGACGGGACACATGTCTTTTGGTGCTTCAAAGGAAAAGATCCTGGTACAACCAGGTGCCACTGAACTAGAACAAGAAGAGCAAGACATTGATACTCTTTCATCCTTGATATCTGAGTCAATGGAAGATTCAGATGGAGGGGAGGAGTTCTCAAAGGAATAAATTTACATGATGGGGTGTCTCGGACACTGTCACCCATGGTAAATGTATCAACCAGTCCTCAACAACTTGAATCTATTCTTTCTCCAGACCTCACTTTGAGTGAGAAAGATGAGTTCCTAGAAACGTTCAAAGGTTTCCCTAACCTCTTTGTGACTAGCTATCACCACCTTTGCCATGTGACTGCCATAGAACACAAGATAGAGCTGAAGCCCAATGCTAAGCCAGTGGCTTAGAAATGTCAGAGATTAGGGCCCATACAGACCAATGCTTTGTGCTCAAAGTTATAGAATCTTGTAGAAGCTGGTTTTATTTTCCGGTTCACAATACTGAATGGGTTTCACTAGTGGTAGTAGTCACCCCCAAGAAAAACAACAAGTGGAGGGTCTACATCGACTATAAGAAACTCAATGCAGCCACCAAGAGGGACCATCATCCTCTGCCTTTTTAGCACCTCATTCTTGAGAAGGTGAGTGGTCATGAGATGTATACTTTTTGCCACGGTTACTCCGAGTTTTATCAAATCAAAATTACCGAGGAGGATGTGATTAAAACCACATTTGCCACACCCTGGGTGACATTTGCATTCAAGGTGTTTCAATTGGGCCTCACCAATGCTCTAGAGATTTATGCAGATGGTGTTTGCTCCTTATTTGGGAGTTTTTTTGGAGGTGTTTTAAGATGACTTTTGTAAATTCTCGACATGTAAGGAGCATGTCATGAAGGCTAGGATGACCCTCCAAAGGTTCAATGATGCGAATGGTAGTCTCAACCCTGATAATTGCACCATTGGAGCCACTTAGGGGAGGTTATTGGGACATGTCTCATGCGAGGGCGTCAAGCTTGACCCCAAGAAGGTAGAAGCTATTCTTAAGCTCTCCCCGCCAACAACAAAACATTAAGATACTATCAATGCTTCATTGATCAATATGCTGCTTTAACATGACCCATGACTATGCTATTAAAAGATGGGGTTGATTTCTCTTGGGATGAGGATTGTGATTAAGGGTTTGTACAAATCAAGAGTGATCTAGCTTCAAAACCCATTCTATGCAATCTTGATTAGTCAAAGACTTTCTATATCAATCTTGGGTTTGGTGAGCACACTCTGGCAGGTATTCTTCTTTAGCAAGGGGAGGATTGGTTCATGTATCCCATTCGATTTACTTCTCGACAATTGCTTGAAACTAAATGACACTACTCTAAGGCTGACAAGCATGCCCTATCTTTGGTGTTCTGCATTGACAAATTTAAGCATTATGTGGATGGAAAGTCCTTCATTATAATTTCTAGCAATGGTCTTGCAAAGCAAGTTCTTGAATCACCAAATTGTGGGGGTTAAAGGTCACTGTGCCTTAACCCCGGTTATGTACAATACTCAAATACATATATAAATGAATGAAAAAGAAGATTAGGGTGGTTCTGCACCCACCAAAACTTGTGTGGCTCTCTGTCTCTCTCTCTCCCTCTTCCGTTCTTGCTTCCGTTGAGAGCACTCTCAACTGGTATCAGAGCCCGAGTGATCTAGCTAAGCGTGCGTGAATGCTTGAAGCTCAGTAGCTCTGTGGGAGGAAGGAGAAGCTTTGTGGGAAGCTTTGTGGGTGACTTTACTTGCATCCGATTGTGCAGAGACCTTGGAGGAACCTTTTGGAAAAGTCACTTTGGCTTTGTGAAGTGGTTTTGAGAGCCTGTTAAGAGCTTTCAAAGAAAAAGTCGTTTTTTGAGCTTTTTCCTGTTCCGTTCGATGACAGAGACTCCGTATTGACTTGTAAAGGCAACTATTGCTTGCTTTTGGTGTCCACATTACTTCAGGAGCTTGGAAACACCTTCATTCTTGAATCTGGGATCATTTCAGTGGATTTCTGACTCACTGTGTTAGTTCCTGCGTTTTTTGCCTGGGTGTTGAAACTCAAGTTTGGAGCAACCATTTGCAGATCTGTCAGTTTTGGTGGACTCAGGAGGTCCTAAAACTTCTATGTTGCTCATCATTCGCACTCCGATGGAGTTTACAAACAGCTCTGTTTCCCAAAACGTTTTTCAGTCCGTGTGTTGGACCCAGTGATTGAGACCACGGTTTCCAAAACTGTCTGTCCCATTGCGTTTCGGACGCCCAAAAACCCCTACCTATCAGTTCTTGCGCAATTCGGTGGAGGATTTTCAGAGTTATAGATCTCTGTGTATTCGATTTCGTCTCTCTATTATGCATTTTTCATTCTAAGGTTTTGAAACCTTAGATTTATGCCACATGGCAGTGGATAAGTGTTGACTCCCATTTCTCACTCATCGGTTGGGATTTTGGAGTTCTGGCAGAAGAGAGATATTTGCAGATTTTCTTGCTGAGTCCGATTATGCAATGGCGCCCATGTTTTGAGGCATCTCAGGTTCTATTTTCAGTAGCACTCATTACCGTGGGACTATGATTTCTTGAGCATACCTTATGCAGATCACTCTGGTTGCAGTTTGAGCAGTGTGCGCTCATTCGTGGTGATGCACTGATAGTGCTATGCTCTCTTGGATGAGACATTATTGATGTATATGCCAGTGGACAGTGTTTATGCTTGAGTCATTTGGCACTTATTGGCATTTTCTTTTGGGCCAAATTTGCTCATATGGATGCATAGTATATGCACATGAGTCAGATGCTTTGAGCTTTGAGTTTTGGTGATATTTCACTCTATTGTGGCATACACATTTGGGTGCACGTGGTATTTGGTGTGATTCTCTCTTGAGGCACGCATTTGGGATTTTGCTTTATTTGCATCATGGCATCCTCTTCCATGTCTGAAAAGGAGTTTTTCAACATTAAAAAGTTTGATGGGACTTTTCTTTATGGAAAGAACAAATAAGGGATGTGCTTATTCAAAAGAAGCAAATTAAACCCTTGGCAGGGATTGAAGCTAAGCCTGCAAATATGTCTGAGGATGATTGGAATGAGTTGGATGCATTAGCAAAGTCTACTATTAGACTTCATCTTGCAGAGTCAGTTTATTTCACAGTAGTAAATGAGCAGACTACTGAAGATTTGTGGAAGAAACTGTGTGCCACTTATGAGAAGGAAACTGCCTCTAATAAAGTTTACCTCATGAAGAGGTTGTTTGAGCTGCAAATGAAGGAAGGGGTCTCCATTGCTTCTCACTTGAATGAATTCAATATTATTTTCAGCCAGCTTCAGGCTCAGAAGATGAATTTTGATGCGGAGACGAAGGTAATATTTCTCTTATGTTCATTGCCATCCTCATGGGATACCTTCTGTACAGCTGTCAGTAACTCTGCACCTGGTGGAGTACTGAAATTTGATGATGTTGTAGGTAGCTTGTTGGCCGAGGAGATTAGACGGAAGTCTATGGATGGCAACAAGCAGGATGCAGCCTTAAATGTGCAAAGGGGTAGATCACAGTTCAAGGGGAAGTCCCAAGAAAGAGGGAAGTCTCGTAGCAAATCCAGGGCACGGAACATTGAGTGTTACCATTGTGGCAAGAAGGGCCATATGAAAAAGGATTGCTACAAGCTGAAAAGAGAGCAAAAGGATAAGAAAAAGAATGCAAATTGGGGTGCAAATCAAAAGGAAGAGAGTCCAAGGGAGGACAAAGGAAAAGTGAAGATCGAGGAGATCAATGCAGTCACACATGATAGTGACAATGATGTTCTCTTCATGTCTAGTTTATCTACAGAGTTGCTTACCACTTCAGATGATGCATATTCCTAGGATTGGATTTTGGATTCTGGTGCTTCATTCCATGTTACTCCCCATAGGGAATGGTTCTCCACTTATGATAGTGGAAAGACAGGTTGTGTGCATCTTGGAAATGACTATGCATGTGACATAGTGGGAGCAGGTGACATAAAGTTTTCTTTTGCAAATGGGTCTGCATTTGTTTTGAAACATGTGAGACATGTGCCTAAGCTGACCAAGAGTCTTATTTCAGTGGGTCAGCTAGATGATGCTGGTTTTCACACCACTTTTGGCTTTCAGAGTTGGAAAATTCAGAAGGGCTCTATGCTTTTAGCCAGGGGTGCCAAGTGTGGGACTTTGTATCCCTTACATGTATCAGGGGTATTTGATCATGTTGTTGCAATAACCGAGCAGCCAAGCACTTCTTTGTGGCATTGCAGGTTGGGGCACATGAGCCAGAATGGAGTGAAACTCTTATGCCGTTTGGGTTATGTACCGCATTTGAGTTTCTCTGATTTTGAATTTTGTGAGCACTATCTCTATGGGAAGCAGACTAAATCAGCCCATAAAAGAAGGGGAAAGAAAGAGTTTGAAATGCTTGATTTGGTGCATTCAGACGTATGTGGTCCCATGCCTACACGGTCATTAGGCGGGGCTGAATACTATGTGACATTCATTAATGATGCAACTAGGAAAGTGTGGGCTTATGCTATAGCTCGGAAGAGTGATGTGTTCCAAGTATTTCAGAAATGGCTGGCCTTGGTTGAGAATCAGTCAGGTAGAACGCTTAAATGCCTACGGAGTGACAATGGTGGAGAGTATCTCTCTCATGACTTTCAGCATTTCTGTGATACACATGGGATTAAGAGGGAGCTCACATCCCCTCGTACTCCAGAGAAAAATCCAGTTGCAGAAAAGATGAACCGTACCATTCAAGAAAGGTTGCAATGCATGCTTTCCAATGCAAGCCTTTCTGGTGGTTTTTGGGCTGAGGCAATGAAGACTGCAGTGCATGTGATCAATAGATCACCTAGTAAGAGTTTGGATGGTGGTATTCCTGAAGAGGCATGGAGTGGCAAGAAGCCCTCTTACTCTCATTTGCATATATTTGGGTGTGAGGCATATGCACATGTGCCAAAAGAGCTTCAAAAGAAGCTAGATCCTAAGTCTAGGAAATGCATCTTTCTGGGTTATGGTGAAAGTGGAGAGATGGGATATCGTCTCTGGGATCCAGAAGCAAAGAAGATCATACGTAGCCATGATGTAGTCTTCAATGAGAAGAAGATGCATAAGGCACCCATGAGGGATGTGGAAATGAGGAAATTCACTTTCCAGGATGTGAATCCACCTGCATATGTTGATAGACAGCAAGCTGTCCATGCACCAAATGTGCAAGAAATGGTACCACCAAGTACTCCCACAGGTATACAATCAAGGGTAGATGATGGATCATCTATTAGTGGAAATGATGAGCCAAATGTGGCTGATATGCAGGTGGGACAGCAAGCTGAAATGCCCTTGAGAAGATCATCTAGAGTGTCTAGACCGCCTGATAGGTTTGTTCCAGGGGTAGACTATGTGATGCTTACTGATTGCGGGGAGCCTTCTTGCTATAGAGAGGCTATGATGCGTGAGGATCAACGCAAGTGGGAGTATGCTATGCAATCAGAGATGAGTTCACTTATGAAGAATAAGACTTGGGACTTGGTTTCTTTGCCACATGGAAAGAAAGCATTGCCATGTAAATGGGTCTACAAGATGAAGGTCACAGGTGATGATGTGCCTAGGTACAAGGCCCGTTTGGTTGCTAAAGGGTTCAAGCAAGAGAAGGGTGTGGACTTTGATGAGATATTCTCTCCGGTTGTGAAGATGACCACACTTAGATGCATGCTTGGACTAGTGGCATCAGAGGATATGGAGCTTATGCAGATGGATGTCAAGACAGCTTTCTTGCATGGGGATTTGCATGAGGAAATTTACATGGTGCAGCCGGAAGGCTTTGAAGAAAAGGGCAAAGAGCATTTAGTTTGCAAGCTGAAGAAGAGTCTCTATGGTCTTAAGCAAGCGCCTAGAGAATGGTATCAAAAGTTTGATGCTTTCATTCGGTCGCAGGGTTTTAGAAGGAGTGAAATTGATCACTGCCTCTACACTAAAAGGGCTAAGGATAATAGCCTGATAATCTTGGCACTATATGTGGATGATATGCTATTGGCTAGCAAGAATACTTATGAGCTAGATGCATTAAAGGCCAAGTTGCATGAGGCCTTTGATATGAAGGATTTGGGACTTGCAGGTCATATTCTTGGTATGCGCATCACACGTGATCGGAGTAGGAAACTCCTTTGGCTTTCACAAAAAGAGTATGTTACAAAAGTATTACAGCGTTTCAATATGGAGGGGGGGAAGGCAATGAGTACTCCATTGCCTCCATATGTGAAACTGAGTCATACAGATAGTCCCAAATCAAATAAGGAAAGGGCCATGATGGCCAAGGTTCCTTATGCATCAGCAGTTGGGAGTCTTATGTATGCTATGATAGCTACTAGACCAGACATTGCATTTGCAGTGGGAGTTGTTAGCTGGTATATGGCTAATCCAGGAAAGAGGCATGGGGAGGCAGTTAAGTGCATCATGAGGTACATGAAGGGTACCAAGGAGATGTGCATCTTGTTTGGTAAAGGAGACATGCGTGTACTTGGGTACACAGATTCAGACTATGCAGGGCATGTGGATAGTAGGAGATCCACTTCTAGTTATGTGTTCACCTTTGCAAGTGGTGCAGTGTCGTGGATGTCTTGTGCATAGAAGTGCGTGGCTTTGTCTACCACAGAGGCTGAGTATGTTGCAGCCACAGAGGGTTGCAAGGAGGCTATATGGCTTGATCGGCTAGTGGGAGATTTGGGGATTCATACAGGTGTACCGACATTGCATAGTGATTCCATGAGTGCTATTCAGCTAGCACGGAATCCGGTCTTTCATGCAAAGACCAAACACATTGAGGTCAGGTACCATTTCATCAGGGAGGTACTTGAGGACAAGCGCATAGAGCTTGTCAAGGTTCATACAGATGATAACCCTGCAGATATGCTGACGAAGAGTCTACCTAGTCAGCGGTTTGAGTATTGTCGTGTATTGATGGGCATTGGATAGTATGCTCACTGGTTGTTCTCCCTTAAAGGCACATTGTCCTTTAAGTGGGAGGTTGTGGGGGTTAAAGGTCACTATGCCTTAACCCCGGTTATGTACAATACTCAAACACATATATAAATGAATGAAAAAGAAGATTAGGGTGGTTCTGCACCCACCAAAACTTGTGTGGCTCTCTGTCTCTCTCTCTCCCTCTTCCGTTCTTGGTTCCGTTGAGAGCACTCTCACAAATCCCATGGGCTAGTTGGCCAAGTGGTTGGCAGTTCTACAAGAATATGATTTTTCTTTCAAAATTGTAAAAGGGGGTTGTTCCAACTTGAAAAATGCTTTGATTTATTTGGAGGAATGTCCCAATGTAAACCTTATAACAGCCATAGAAATTGGGGATCCATGGTATGGTGGTATCTATAGGTTTTTAACTGCTTTCTCCTTTCGCCCAAAAAGTACTAGCTATGAGAGAAAGAAGATCTGTAGAGATAGTAGGCGCTACACTCTGTTTGATGGGGTGTTGTACCGCTAAGGTATGGATGGGGTACTGATACAGGCCATTGATGCAAATGAAGTACCTAAGGTATTGAAGCATTACCATGATGGATTTTGTAGAGGCCACTATACTAGTGACTATATAGCTAAGAAGATTTTACATCTTGGCTACTATTGGCCGACCTTGTTCAATGATGTCACTATGTACTGCAAACCTTGTGACCATGCCAACTCTTTGGTAGGAAATATTTGCAACATCATCCGGTGATGTTCATCCATCTGTTTCAGATCTGGGGAATAGATTTTGTCAGGCCCCTACCCATGATAGCCCGCAAAAAGAAGTATCTTTTGGTGGCCACTCAGTATGTCACTAAGCGGGCTAAAGTTGTTGCCCTCCCTGCTACAAATAGGAAGGTAGTTTCACATTTCATATTTGAACGTATCTGCACGAGGTTTGGGACACCCATGGAAACAATGTCTAGCCACGGGAGTCGATTATTAAATGAAGTAGTGGAGTTGCTCATGGATCGTATGGGTATTGATCATCACACTTCTAACATCTATTATCCAACATCCATGGGACAAACGGAGTGGATCAGTGGCCTCCTTTGTAAATCCATGGGAAAAATGGCTATAGGATATAGGATCCAGTGGGATCAGAAGGTCACTCAAGCCGTGTGGGCTCACAACATCACCCATGAAACATCTACAGGTCATACTCCTTTTGAGTTGGTGTACGGTACTGAGGAAGCTTTACCACTAGAGATACATATTCTTGCCTTGAGATTGACACAAGAACAAAGGATGATAGAAGATGAACATGTAGAGGCCACGTTGGTACAACTTGAGAAGTTAGATGAGACCCGATGCCTTGCACTACATCAAACGGAGATCCAAAAGAATTGACAAAAGGCCCACATGGATGCTAAGATCCTTTGCTGAGGGAGATGTTATGCTATGTTTTGATAGCAGATTGGACCACCAAATGGATAAAAAGTTCCTTCCAATGTGGACCCGCGGTCCACACAAAGTCATTAAGGAATGTAGCAATGGGTTTGTACAAGTTCAGGAGCTACATGTGCCACATGGTAAGACGGTGATCAACAAGCATTATCTCAAGACCTTCTTTGTACATGATGGTCCCAGGCATTGGAGATGCTACGCATTCCCTACCGGGGGGGGGAGACTGTTATAGATAAAAATGACCAAGGTATAGGGCATAAATATGGGTGTGTGCTTGTATGTGTGGCAATAGTATAATAAAATATGGTGTGCATAGGGCCCCAGGTTGAGGTGGCAAGGCATGACCATGTGCCACCCTTCCACGTAAGAGGACCGATAGGTGTGTTATACATAATCCATGGTAGTTATATTATAAAATGTTGAGGTGGCACGGTTCCTCCATGTGCCACCCCTCTACCTAGGTAGCCCCATGCCTGCATTTAGTGAGACATGGCCCAAGGACCATGGGAAAAGTAATATAAAATAGGTGGAGATGGATATTATCTTGAATTATTCCCTCCATATAGGATAGACCCATGTAGGTGGGGGTTGTAGATAGTCCAATACTACAAGTTAAATAATGGGAAAAGTAGGATGAGGTGGCAAGATTTCTTATGCCAACCCTCTACTTGTCCTCCTAGATGTTTTGTATATTATAATATAGGAAGAAGCCATGGGAGTTTGATACACTATAGGATATAGGGGTTGAATTGAGTGGAAAAGGCTTGTTGCACACAATTGAGAGTGCATACCCACCAAGCTCACATGGAAGAAACCTCCTCTCACACCATGCATGTGGGGGGGGTTGCATTTATTAGGAAAGACTCCTCTTTTGGCTATAAAAGAAGGGGGCTATTCCTTGATGTGACACGCTCATGCTTGTATAGCCACCACTCTAGTATTTTGATTTCTCCATCTTTCCTTTCAAATAAAGCATGACTCTCTTCCCTTGATGTCTCCATCTCTACATTCCACCTCCTATCATGTATATACTCTTCTTCTCTCTCTCCCTTCCCCCTTGCACCATAGTCTCCCTCTTCATCTCCACCCCACTTAATTCCTTTCTGCCTCCCATGTTAATGCTTCCCCTCTCACATTCCCTTTCTACCATGGCTCTTGAGCGTCACCATGTCCAACGTTTGGCCTCGTGTGGATTTCATTTCTTGTTGATAGTACCCATTAAAGACATGTATACATTGAAATATATCTTTATATTTGGGAATTCATTACAAGAGGCCTCATAGGTTGTCTTTCTTCTTAGCTAGTTCTATTACATCGAGAATATGGGTGTTTGAATCCCCTAGTGGACTCCTAGATGTAAACCTAGTGGCAATGGCACTTACATGCTACTCTCCTACTACCAATGACATAGTTGTTGCCATTAATTCCTTTCCATGAATGTTCGATTCAAATGCATTGATAGAAACTAGGTGGCATACTAAAATGACCTTGTCGGTGTTCCAAGTGATATTAGAGTATCCGATGGCAAGAGACAATGCCTTGCATTTCAGCAACTGTGTAGGCCCTCGAGGAGAAAATTTTGTTGTGGAAGACCACGAGGTGTTTTGCCACTTCCCCAAGGTAATGGGCTAAAGAATGAACTTCACCAAGGTAATGGGCTAAAGACCACGAGGTGTTGTGCCACTTCACTAAGGTAATGGAATAAAGAATGAACTCGCTCAAATGCAATGTGAACATTCCCCTGTTGAGATGAGAATTCATCAATCTCACATGTCTCCTACAACAATTCAAAAAACATTAGAAGAATAACAAAATAAATTATAAGGGAAGACCATCAAAAGAATAAACAAATTATAAGGGAAGTGGCACAACACCTCGTGGTCTTCCACAACAAATTTTCTCCTCGAGGACCTACACAGCTGTTGTTGAAATGCAAGGCATTGTCGCTTGCTATCGAGTACTCCCATATCACTCGGAACACCACTATAGCTTCAGATTGGGTGTTCCAATATCACTCAAATTATAAGGGAAGACCACTACAGTGTCATCGGGGAGAATAAAGATGAATTTCATCTCCCATGAAAGAAATTTAGTGCCTGTATTTCCCATGAACACCGTTTCCAAGAGGTCATTCACATCTACCATTCCAAGCCCTTCCTCTATAAGATTATCACAAAAGCATGCCAAGTGCTTCACAAACTTGGATTCATCTAGGAATAAATACTTAATGTAAGCTATCGAAACCCATCTCTTTGAAGACTCGTCAATGTATATGCACAATCAATGAAATTCTATTTCCTGTAGTTGATGAGATCTGTGAAGTCATCCTTGGCTCGCATATATGTGCCTAGAACATCTAAGGTCCTATCTAACACAAAAAATATCTCTTCCTCACAACCTACAAATGCAATTTGCGAGATGAAATCATGGAATGTAGCTCTTGCTAAATCCATGGCAGATAGCGACTGATGGAGTGAGATAGTTTTAAGGGTGGAAGTTTCTATGGCTCTCTAAAAGTGAAAGTGAGAATTTAATTTAAAAATGTCTCTTACCCTTTTATATATATCAAAACCCTACAAATTAAAAATATCATTAAATCCCCAAATTTTTTGGAAAGCATTTACCATGAACGCATAGGGAAAAAACATCAAAAGAAATAACACCTCAACTTGAATGTCCTTTATCTTTTGAAACAAGAACTAGGATTTGGAAAAACAAAATAATGTTGCAATAGTCAAACACATTGTTAACCATCTTCAAAGTTACAGGAGGAATGAAATTGGCACTATGCACTTCTCTACACGTCAGCCGATATTTTCACCAGTTAAGGTAAAGTTGAAGGACTCTAACATGCCATCCTCCATGACCAATAGCTGTTCTAACACATCCCTTAGAGTCCATTTCGATGTGACATTCACATGCTTGACATTTCCCTCATCAATATCAATAGACAAACTTACCCCCATATTGTCTTCATTGTTAGAGTCAAGGGGAAGCCATTGGCCATTTGTTTTCTTCTAGCGCATGTACTGAAAAGCTAAATACAACATTTGGCATGATATATGATATCTAATAACCATATTTTCCTCACATGCATGACATTGAAACACATCACCCTTTTGTTCACCTAACCTAGTTCCCCAATTCATCCCAAGTAAATCTTCAAGAGCATTTTCATCTAATGCTTTGTAGGGCCACATACTTTTGCTCTACGCATATGCTTATTCTAAATACAAGAAGTAAAAAATGTGCAAAGGCATAAACCAAGATAACCTTTCCCATTTGGATCCAAATGTGAACTTCATGGCCATATCCACATACTTTGCAATCTTGTCCTTGTATGATTGCAATGTCCTCAAGTCCACAATGTTGTAATCCATGTCTTGAAGTTGTGGTGGTGCAATGCTTTCCAGACAACCATAGCTTGATGATGTCCTTGGAGTGATGTATGTTTCATTATACCAATACACATTGCTATTTTGTAAGGAGGCCAACTTCTCCCTAGCATGCATTTGCTTACCTAAATCCTCATGAATCGCAATGAACTTGCTTATGAATGACCCAACTAGTTCGCACTCCTTGAAGTCCGAAGGGAAAACATCTGCCATGAATAAGAGCTCTTAGAAACCAAGCACAAAATTTCCAAATGGACTCATTACACTTACAAGTGAAATAGGTACATAGATAGAAAGGCTCACAGTGTGATGGTATCCTAGATTGATTGAATGATGGAGGCAACCGCATATCATTTCCCATGTAGACATGTTGCACCTTTGCGAGCCATCCCTTCTTCCCAAACTTTAACTTCAAGATGCACATGAAAGATATCACTTCTCTTGCTCTTGGGAAGCTTATGTGGACCTTTGGTCAATCCTTTCATGACTATCTAGTCATACAAGCTATAGGTGCAAGGCATCCACTCATCCAAAGCATTTTTGGTGGAAGACACAAGAGGTCATAGCATTGCATGACCTATTGAAGAGGTCAGAATAGTAGGAATGGTACTCCTATAGAGGGCAGTGTAGCTGGACCAGAATAGTGGACCAGAGAAAGAGGACAGACCACCTAGAGAGGGGGGGGGAATCAAAATTTGCCCAAGAGAGCCCACCTCCTCTTGAATACCATGTGGGGCTCTTGGGGAAGGTGCACATGGAAGGAGGGTAAGGCATGGGTTACAGGTTGGGGGATCATTTGGGTGGTCCCTATTGTAAGGGACACCACCAACAGGGGCTCTTTGCAGGCCTTCCCAACCTCCACCTCAACATCCCATTGTCCCACACCTTGGAGCACTCTCATTGATACACCCTTGGAAACACTAATTGGAGGCCCTTTTGACACCCCATTTCTCCCCTGATGAGTATATCTTCTAGTGCTTCTAAGTTCTATTGCATCATCATTAACACCAAAAGTATTAAGTTTTAGCTACTATAGATCTTGATGATATAGGAGATCTAGGGTTGAATCAAAAGGTCTAAGCCAAAGTGCCCTATCTAAGGATGCCTACGGTACTCCACCTAAATCTCCCTCATTTTTTGCAACCAAGATTGGTTTTAAACTGATCTTACATAGATCAATTTTAAACTGATATTGAGAAGGACCTTGGCACGACCCTCCTTGAGAAGGCCCTCCACCTCAAAAAGGAGAGGACCATTAACATTGGTTTTAAGTCTACTCTTGGGCATATTAGTTTTAAAATGGATCTTGCATACATGTGCAAGGAGGGTCCAAATGAGGGTCTTCTTAAGATCTTATGCAAGCAAGGCTTAAATTAACCATGATACACTCAAGATCAACCATGATCGGTTTTAAAATAGATTTTGGATAAATTGGTTTTAAAACTAATCTTAACAAGGATCTTCAATAGACTATTCTTGAGAAGAATCTACTTACTTCTACACAACCTTAGGGAGCCTAATAAGCAATATGCATGATAGCATATAAGTTTAATAGAAGGGTTTTTAATTTCTTGTGGAGCTATAGAATATTTTATATATATATATATATATAAAGGTCTATAAGGGGTACCTAAACATCATTTTGTTTAATTCACATGATGCAAATGCATTTTAGATAGTGAACACCCCAAATACAAATCATTAGTTAGTACAAGGTCTCTAGCCCATAAACCCAATCAAAGAGGCTTACTACCTCCCTTGAACTCACCCCATTTAGGATGACCATGATTTCTTTTAAAGAAAAACTAAGCTAGATTGGTTTTCAAATTGACCTTAGGCAAGCTCTTGAGAAAGTCCTCCTTGAGAAGGCTCTCCCCTTCTAAACAAGAGGGCCACCAAGGTCAATTTTAAAAAATGGCCTTGGATTGTTCATTTTTAAGAATGACCTTGGGTAGATCGGATCTACAACTAATCTTGGGTATATCCTTCACTTTTCTTGAGGCTTATGCATGCTAGGAAGAGGATACTTATCCATGCTTTCTCTTTCAAGGAGGACATTCCCATCATATTGATTAAGCAAAGCCATGATACAACCATGACACCGAAGATTTGTTTTAAAGCCAATCTTGTGTAGATCGATTTGAAGACTTGTCTAGGGTATATTTCTAGGTTATATAAGCTCAATGCGGGCCTTGAACTTGTCAAGGTCTTGCAAACCATGGAAATTGGATATGATACACCCAATATTGATCATAATCAATTTCAAATTTGATCTTGAAGGACATTTTAAGAAGATCCTTTAGGCTCCCCGTTCAAAAAATAGGAGCCATCAAGTTTAGTTTTAAAACCACTCTTGGGTTTGCAATCAATCTTGGATCTCATGGTCAATCTTGAGTTTCATGGTCGATTTCCTGGCCTTGCTTGAGTAGGAACTTGAGAGGAACCTCCTTGAAAATCCCTTCCCATGCCAAAAGAGAGGAGCCACCTACATCGGTTTTAGAACTGAAAACTTGGGTACCCTACACCATCGACTTTCTAGAGTAGGGAAATTCCCAAGACAGCCTTCTCAAGGACATGCCTCTATTTAGGAGGATCTCTAGGCTCATTTTAAAACCAATATTGACCTGAACACATCTCCTTTTTTAAGTAGTAGGGCTTAGCCAAGAAGAATTTTCACAAGGACATGAGAAACCTTTTGAAGCTATTAACTTAAAAAAGTTGCATGAAAATGATATTTGGTTGATAGTTATAGGTATTATATCTCACCCAAGGGATTTGAGAAAAATGGCATAGGGGTAAAGTTTATGCTCCAACTCTAATGGATGTGACCTATATACTAAATCACATGTTACGATGGCTCAATGTTGTAACCCTTGGGTTATGCAACATGCATAGATGAACTATTAGGAAACTTCCAAGTACAAGATCAAAGTACTAATATTTGCCTAAATATCATACCACTTTGCATAGTAAGAAGATACCATATGGTATATTACAAGCATAGGGAGGAAATTGAAACAAAGAAGAAGAAGTGCAAGCACAAAGATGTTCAACACTTGTCGGGTGCTTTTAAATTTATCTAAATTGTAGTATTGCCAAATTGTAGACCATACCATTGGTTTGCAACTAATAATGGAATTTAAGGCATGAAATTGGAGGATCAAATGGCCTGTATCTTCAACATCTTCACTAATTCTATACAGGTTCATTCAAAGGTGTTTTCACACTTGTTTAGCTTTGATGGGAGGGATATATTTTGCGATTCATGGTTATATTTTCATGGAATTTTCAAAACTCATACTATAGGTACAAGGAATAACATAATGCTAGATGGACAAAGGCAACAAAGGAATAATTATACAAGGCTAGGATCATGTGGAGATGTAGTGCCTATCTCAATTTCTCAACAAAACCTTTGTAGTGCAATCAAGTTCAAATTGGGTGCAACTAAGATACTTGAAATGGCTCAATAGGAAATAGCCACAACAAATTAAAATTCAAAGTAAAACACATCAATAGATCATATCAATTACCAATATCTTTGACTAGAATGCTGAACAGACATCGATGGATGCATATGGACATTTTTCTAGTACAAAGTGGATCATACGCAAGAACATTGGATGGCAAAGCATGGTGGAATAGAGATGTGGAAAAGGGATACCCTTGGAAAGCCTTTCTTGCCAGTTGGGAACCAATGGTGTTTCTAATGTGTTGTACATAAAAGACGGTGCGCAAGAAGTCAATTTTTAAAACCAATCTTGGGTCACTCGGGTATCCTTTGTACAAGTCGATGATTCTCAATACAACAAATCGGTGCAAAATGAAATGATAGAACTACTGCATAAAATCATAAGGCCGAACACTTGTATTACACAATATATTCAAGAGACTACATTGTGCATCAAAAAACCAAATACTAGCAGATAGCATCGGTCTAAGAGACAATCACTAGATCATGAGTAGGTCAAAGATGCTGTCGAAATCAAAGGAATGTTAGAGAAAAGGCATCTCCTACAAAAATATATCCTATTTACCCACATACACATGCAAAATATTGTCATGCAATTGCCACGTGGCTCTCCCCTTAACCTAACTTCCCTTGGAGATAACCCATACATAATTTGCCTCCCAACATGCCCCTTAAACTAAGGGCCATGTTGCAATTACCACAAGCAAAATATCCTCATGCAATTGCCACATGGCCCCTTGTTTTAACATAACTACCCTTGGAGATAACCCATATAGAGTTTGCCTCCCAACACGCCCCTCAAACTGAGGATGGGTGATCTCAAAGTATCATGCACTAAGCTTGCTACCAACAAATTTTAGAGGATCCAAAACAAAAGGTCTTGATCAAGTTGACATGCAAAAGAAAACCGTACAAAAGCCAAACATTTCTCACAAAACCAAGTGAGTATTTCAAAGGCTTCTGCTCAAAAACTTACTAGAGACCAAATTTGAGAAAGATACTAGAAGATTATCATCAACAAGACTTATTGGAAACATAAAAACTAGAAGCTAACTTGCCTCAACCCTACATGGTATTTTTGGAATGGCTTTATTCCAAACATAAGAACCTAGAAGGTGAGACTATCATCAAAATCGATCGCTTTCACCTTGCACAGACGCGCAACGTGTTCCACTGCATGTGATGCTTCCTTTCCTTTCATTGCCTCCTTGTTTCTCTTTTCAGTGTCTTCTCTCTTTTGATAGCAATACCCTTCACGATGACTAGGCTTTCTGCAATATCCACACTGAAGATCTGCTAGTTGGTTGTCTTTCTTCATCGCCTTATTTTTTCCGGTGGGAATATTGGAGATATATGCACATTCTATGTCATAGTCTTCATTGAGATTTTGACATCACTCATCGTCCAAGAGGGTGGCAATAATCTAATTCAAAGACATTCACAGTTCACACGTAAAATCTTGATAATACTAGCATAAGCACGTGGAAGATTCGAAAGAAGAATAGCTTTAATGTCATCATCATCTACCTTCACCTTTAGGTCAAGTAATTGATTCAAGATAGCTCTCATACAACTCAGATGCTCATCAGGAGTAGTATCGTCCATCTTTAGGCTAAAATTCCATGTTTCAGAATTACCTTTGAGTTCTTGAGTTGAGGTCCAAATAGTGCATCAATTGCAAGCCAATTCTCTGCTACATTGGTCGTTAAATCAAGATCATGATTATACTTCGCCCCAAGAGCTCTTCCAATGATGCCAAGTGCTTTTTCATTGTGGCTATCCCACTTCTGTTTCTCAAATTCACTGGTCTCTTCTTCCACTCCCAACCCTTCTCCATTAGGTAGAGCCTAGTTCCAAGCTGCCATGCAGGAAATTTTGCACCAATAAAGATGACCAAGTTGACTGATGTGCCTTTAGCCTCCATCATTGATCCTGCTCTAATACCAATTATAGAGTACAATGACTCTTAATACAACAAATTGATGCAAAATGAAATGATAGGACTATTGCATGAAATCACAAGACCAAGCACTTGTACGACACAGTATATTCAAGAGACTATGTTGTGCATCAAAATACCAAATATTGGAGGATAGCATCGAGCCATCATATGGTGTTTGCAAGAGAGAATCTCACTAGATCATGAGTATGTCAAAGATGCTGCCGAAATCAGAGGAATACCAAAGCAACTGGCATCTCCTACAAAAAGCTAGCCTACCTACCCACATGTCCATGCAAAATATCCTCATGCAATTGCCACATGGCTCCCCCCTTAACCTAACTACCCTTGGAGATAAGTCATACAAAATTTGCCTCCAAGCATCCTCCACCTTGGGTCAAGCCCTCACCTTTCAAAAGAGAGGAGTCACCAAGATTAGTTTTAAAACCGATGTTGAGTGTCCTCCTTCATGACCAAGGCTCTATATTGCAAGGAGGAAACGTGTAGCCAAGATTAGTTTTTAAGATGACCTTATGCCAATCCTCCACCTCACATGAGGTCCTCACCATCCAAAAGGGAGAACTACCCAAGATTCATTTAAAATCAATCTTAGGTGTCATGGTCAATTTCATGGCCTTACTGTTGAGAAGGCCCTTCTCTTGTGAAAGAGTTGTTACCAAGCTCTCCCTAGCAAGAAGGAGAGGTGCAACCAAGATCAATTTTAAGGCTGATCTTAGGTCGTCTCCTTCCAAAATAGAGGAGTCACCAAGATTGGTCTTAAAACCAATCGTAGGTGAATAGATCATGGGTGTAATAGTCAATTTCGTGGACTTTATCTTGAGAAGGCCCTCCCCCTACAAATAGAGAGGAGTTGTTCCAATGTCATAGCTTTTTTTAACATTAAAATATAGGTTGGCTTTTATCAAAGAAGAGCAGTCACACCCCTGCAAAGAAAGATCTTTTTACGTACTAGGCCAGCTCGGAAAGGGTACACTGCCCATGGCCTAGGCTGCTAGGTAGTAGAAAGAAGTCTACAAGATATCTTATCCCATGTCATAAAGGCAACTACTCCCTAAAGAGTCCTTCTCTGTCATAGTCACACTCAAACCCAATAGACATGTTTTCAAGATGGCATGGGTTTTGTGCCCACTAGGACATTGCCCTTCAAACACCAACTTGCTCTTGACTTCCCACACATCCAAAATGTCCACCACTCTAACATATGGTCAAATAGCCACTATCGTTGGAGTGAACCCTACCACTTCCTCTAGAATAATAGCTCTCCACTCGCACAAGCAAAGGAACTCATCAAACCTAAATACTTATTGCTTCCAAACCACTCTGGTGATTATACATTCATATAAGGGCTGACTATCTTGATTTTGTGTTTATATATTAAAAAGGAAATTTTCATTTGATATATATATCTAACTAATTGATTTTGATTAAGTCGTTTAATCTAGAAAGAGTACTAAACTATATATATATATACATACATACATACATGCATATAATAAAATGGTGATCTTGATTTTTTTAGTTATGCATGTATACTTTTCATGATAATATTGTATTGTTTTAAATTATATATAGCTTTCCGAGTGTTTCTGATTTGTCCTATATTTTTTAAAAATGTTTTAGTTATGTATTTTTATGTAAGTATCTAATTATGGATTTAAATGTGCTTTAGTAGAATTTTTTCGTTGAGTTTGCTTGATATTAGCTTCTTTGGGTAAGATAGATTGGTTAAGAATAGTATAGGTGTGTGAAGTACATTATATATATATATATATATATGAGGTGTATATGAGATGTATTCTTCTTTTGTTGTTTTAGTTATGTCTATTTGAATAAATTTTAGTTAATTAATTATATGGATTAGTGTGTCTGGGTTCATTAGTGTCCCCGGATTTGTAATCACAACAATACTCCCATCGTCTTTTAGTGTGATGTTATATGAAGTGTCGTATTTTAAAATGAAATGTCAATGTTTTGTGATGCATCCTTTTGTTTTTATATATTATATGAATATTTGGTATTGACATAGCGTCGTACTTGGCCTTTCGGCACAATGGGGCTTCCAGTGATGGTGGTCACAACACTTTTAGCAAGAAGAGTAGAGCTACCGTTTTTAATGGTTGCAAAGAAGCTCCTCCAAGTCCTTCTATAGTAGATTCATCTCTTGAGGAAGAACAGTTTCTGGTAACCGAAGAGGACCAACCTCCACCAGAGCCTGTTCCTTCAACTCCTAATTGATATCATATACTCAAACCCTTCCATCCCTCAATTGATCTAGAGACACGTCAACACTTGAAGACACGGTTATGACAGAAAGAGAACCCTTGTGAGACTAGAGGTGGATATCAAGATCCGAATCCCTCCAAATTTCCAGTACAGGATGAAGATGTTGTCAACCTAGAGAATCCCATTCGTAAAGCAGCAACAATTTTAGACAATCTATTGCAAAGCTAGCCAAGACTGACGAGTCCATCCAAAATACATGTGTCATAGATGGACTTGGACGGAATTCAGAGCCCTTGATGCAAGCAACCCTAACATGTTCAATTTTCCTTGCTTTCACTTTTTTCCAATCCCCAATGATAGCCAATCTTGTCGACTAACTACAACAATTTAATGATACTTACGACTTGTTTCCCAACCCCACACTAGTCGCTACAATCCACGTTTTTTGTCTTATCATCATTTTGCTCTAATATATTCTCGAGGCCACAAACAGGAGAGCGTCACCTCTGCCTAGACTTCGAAATTCTCTTTGATATGAATGAAGTGCCATCACACAGGCAAGACGTACGCATGTACCTCCAAGTTCGAAATCTACATGGATTCAATATCCACAAATGCATGAGACTTACTTCTGGAAGCTGCAGCCCAAATTTTACAAAACCTCACCTCTCACCTCGATGACTGCTACTCACTCATGCAAGCAACTATAAGCTCCATGTCCTACATCAAGTGTGATCCAAGGATGGATCACATGTAGGAAGAGGGGATGTTAACTACCATGATTAACAAGTACAAGTACTCGTGAGCACTACCTTCAATTGGTTCTGTCAAAGGAAAACAATTGTCAAGATGAATGAATGATTAATTTGCAACACCTGTGATGGAAGCCCATGTATAGGAAAGTTCGAGCAGCTGATTGTACATGTCAACGTGTACACATGCGTGACTATTTAGTTTCCAAAGGTCAGCCTTAAAAATCGCCATACCACCAAAACTCGTGTAAATCTCCACATTTACCTATTAAAATATCAATTGCATTTATTAATCAAGGCCTATCTAGTGAACTGCTAAAAAGGAAAGACTTAGCTCTTCTTATATTGCATGCGTTTCTTTATGTGTATGAAGTGTTCTAGAGGAATTCACTCTCAATCAGCATAATAATAAATGAGCTTCCATTTGTTTCAATTACAATCAGGCTCATAGCTGATACCAAGCTATGTTTTGCGTAAGCATTCCAATTTGAATAACACTTGCTCTCCCACCACAGTGGCACAGATTTGACCACTGAGCAGGTTTAGACTACCAAAAGCATTCAAGTCCAGCGACCCCAATCCCACCTCCTTATTCTGTCCTGCTTTCAATAGAAAGACTTTCAGTAAAACTATACTTTTGCAGAAACACAAGAAAAAAAGGGAAGATATAGACTTACTCTAGCATAAGACCTTCTCCATGTCCATGAACACATCCTTTATGATACAGCCTGCCAAAAAATTTGTTTCATAACTAAAACCAGATTAATGCTATGGCCTCCATATGGAATGTTCAAAAGTCCAATTTCACACTGACGTGCCACAATAAGTATTCCTCTTGTGTTGGTTGGAATTCAACCCCACTCAAAAGACAATTGCAGCCTCATTCCTGCACATGGTTACAATCAAGGCCACATGTACCACTTCCATTTTTCCTGACGCTATCTCACATTCATTTTGATGTGGCCATCACAAGTGTTAGAACACATAAAAATTGGCAGCAAACTCTTTACTAGACAATATATAAAATAACTTTGGTTATCAAAAAGGTAATCAGTAACATGCATTTATGTTACCTGACTGTGAGCAATTTTAGGCAGCAGTCATCTGAAGAAAAGTTCATGCACTGTCCAAAGATCAACAATAGCATTCATTGTAGCATTCAAACCAGATAATTTTCAATATATAAACTTTTGGTAGCTGAGAGAAAAAGTTACAGAAAGATACATAGCTTTACAATGCTTAATTCAGGGCTTGATTCAATACCTGATCCAATGACCTTTCCGCATCCCATTCTTGTGAGTTGATATCCTGAACAATGTGCCCTCGTATTCTCAACTTATTGTCATTCTCAGATAGCTGGTCACTCCTGCACTTGGTTCAGTTCTAGAGTTGGATCCACCACTAATTCCAATTTTGGAACATGCCTTCCTCCATCCAGCATTTATTCAATGCCTTAAATTTCATAAAGATGTCAATGTGCAGGTTCATTCTCCCTCCCACAGTGAACACATGTGACAGGAAAGGTTACAGCAAGATAAATAGATGCATGGTGAGAGATAGCACTTGATCTACTTGCCAAAGGAGCCAGTACGTTGCTGTCCCTCATGTTCTCAACTTATTGTCATTCTCTCTAGCTGTTCGCTCAAGGCAGCATCTTCATCCAGCTCTATAGTTGGCTCCACTACTAGTTCCAATTGGGGAACATGCCCTTCCTCCATCAAGCATTTATTCAATGCCTTCAATTTCATAAAAACGTCAATTTGTGGGTTCATTCTACCCCCCACAGTGAATTCATGCAACTTGTTTTCTATCTCAACCCAGGACATCCCAGGCTTTCTCCATGCGCCAGCACTTTTCCTTAGCTCTTGTACTTGGTCAACCTCATCCCACCTGTTCGCATCAGCATAAATGCTTGACATGAGCATATATCCCCGAGCTTCAGATGGTTCTAATTGAATAACTTCATCAAAGCACTTTCTACCTAGGTCCATATTGCTGTATGTTCTGCAGCTAGTAAGTAGAGACATCCACCCAACAATATTTGGTGGAACTGGCATTGCATTGAGTATATCTTTTGCCTCACCTAATCGTCCTGCCCGACCAAGAAGGTCCACCATGCAGTTGTACTGTTCAATACTTGGTGTCATGCGATACTCTTCAGTCATAGATTGGAAATATCGATGGCCTTTCTCCAGTAGGCCAGCATGACTACATGAAGAAAGTATACTTGTAAATATGACTTTGTCTGGTTTCAAGCCTTGGAGTTGCATGTCTGCAAAGCATTGCTCCACCAGGTTGAAGTTGCCAAACATGGAACATCCAGAAATGATTGTACCCCACAACTTCACATCTCGAATGTGCAAGTTGTCAAACACTTTGTGTGACTCCACTAAATTCCCACATTTAGCATACATATCTACAAGCGAGGTCCCAATCGCTATATCTGAAATTAAACCACTTTTGATGACAAGGCCATGCAACTGCCTGCCCTGCTCTATGGCTCCTATGTTACCACATGCTTTCAGAGTGCACAAAACCGCCGCTTTGTTGGGTACAATGCCTTTCTGTTGCATCTGTTCAAAAAGTTCAAGAGCAGCAAGACTCCGTCCTTGCTGAGCATACCCTGTCATCATTGCTCCCCATGACACTACATCTGGATCAGGCAATTCAGTAAAAACCGTGTATGCCTCCTCTATGCTCCCACATTTAGCATACATATCAACAAGCATGTTCCCAACACCTACATGCATGTCAAGGTCACTTCTGATGATCTGGTCATGCATTAGTCTTCCCTGCCCAATGTCTTTGACACTCCCGCAAGCTTTTAAAACACATAGAAATGTGACTCTGTCTGGCTTTATGCCGCTCAGCCACATTGCACTATATAACTCAAGTGCTCTCTCGGCTGTTCCTAGCTTCGCATGTGCTGAAATGATTGAATTCCAAGTATACACAGTTGGCTTCAAAACGTTTCTGAAAGCTTGGTGAGCTTCCTCCAAACTTCCACACAACGCAAAGAGCCGGATCAGGTGATCGCCTAAAACAGAGATTGAGTCTAGTCTACTGCTGACCATAAGGGAATGGACTCGCCTGGCAGCTTTTAGATCTCTCTCTTTAGTACATCCCTGCAGAAGACAATAGATGACGTCCCGTGACACTGGAATATTTTGTTGGTCCATAAGGTCCACAACTTGAAGTGCATCCTCAATGCATTTCTCTGCTATGGAGGCCAAAATTGCAGTATCATCTGAAATCCTTTAGAAAGCACGAATATTATGTGGCATACAATAACAAGGCGTTTGTCAGACCCAAAATGCAAGTTTAAAAAACATGCTTGAGAACCCAGCAAGCATTACTCCACAATCAGCAAGCCAGACAGTTCAACCTTCTTAATGGCTAATAGTAAACTCGAGAAGGCAGGCATTTTATACCTGCAAGAATTCCTTAACAGTCCACCAATCTCCACGGTAGAGTCTACAAACAGCTGTGCCGACGCATGCCCTCTAGAAAATGCCTTAGATTTCCTCCATGTATCCAAATTCACTTTTATCCAAGCATTACTCTGAAGATCCTTCACTGTGTGCATATGCATAAAGCATAAAACCTGAGTTTTATGTGACAGAAAACATTATTAGATCCTTTCGAAATATCAGACTGAAAAACGGCATAATCTCAATCAACCCAATTTTCTCTTTAAGAGAAACGTACATTGGTAAACCTCTTCGTATGCCAAAGTAAAGAACACAAAAGATTCCGCCATCCTGATTGGCTCTCGATCGCCGCTGTGATTGCAGCTTGCATTTCAACAAGACGAGCATAAAAAAGCCGTCGCCGACCAAGTAGAGCCCGAACTTCAGCTTCTCAAACAGTTAACGTTCTGGAGGCGTACTTCCAAAATTCGATACTATAAAGTTGGGTCTTGCTTTTGGCAGAAACTAGAATTCATTTTGTGGACAGCGACGTCGCGAGCGTCAATGCTCTCAATTCCTGTTACCAAAAACCTCATCATCCCTGGATCAACTTCTATGGAGTCAGGGGTGACATTCTTCATGCCAAAACGAAGCACTTGTGGGCACTAACATGGAAGATGAAAGGTCAAATTAAAATTTCTTTTTGGTGAGAATCAAATTAAAATTTCACCAAAACGAAATTACACCATATACGTCCCCACTTTTGAAGTAGAAAATATTAATAACTTGTAAAAGGGAAAGGATGAAAGCTTTGGAGGGAGGAGTTCCCGGGGCTGAGAAGTGGCTAAAAACCAGCGATCAAAACGAATAAAGGTCCAATTAAACCATAACCTCTAAACAAGGTGGCAAACCATAGCGAATAAGTCCTGATTTTGAGAAAATATAAAGTAGAAAATATTACAATAAAGTTTTCTATTAACTTGTAATAGGGAAAGAAGGAAAGGGAAAGAGAAAAGATTAAGTGAAGGTGAATAAATATGGGGAGAGGGAGATGGGTCAAAAGAGTGGAGATTAGGAAGGGGATGGACCATTAAATATAAGTGGGGACATGAGTGGAGACACCTCATTTAATAAAAGGTGGTGTAGCTAAAAGACAAATCATGTAAAGCCATCCTAAACATCATTAGTATCAAGTAAACTTGCCACTAAGTTAAATTTTAAACTAACACTAAGCAACATTAAGAAAGTCAGCTTGACTTTTTAAACTAGTTTTCCAACTTTGGTCTTAATTAGAGGAAAAAATCTCCATCTTTCCATAGACCCTTAGCAGGGCCAATAAAATGGTGCTTTACGTACTTAAGGTATGCACACTTCCCAATATATCAGGAGGCACTTCCCACCCATACTCGTGCATTTCCCACCCATACTCCTGCACTTTAGTTTTTTTTTAAAGGGTAGCATCGTTATTTAGGACATGGTTTCTAGGGTTAAGCCATTAGGCCCATAATCATGCTTCGACATGTGTTGCTCTTTCACCTCCACAATTATTGCCATTTCCTTTTGTGAGAGATTTATTCACCCTAGGAGGGTCTCTAGTAGATATGCCACCTTGTTCTTTTTTGGGTGGGCAAGGAGTGGTACATGCTAGAGACAAGAAGGGGGGGGGATATAAGGGAATGTGTTACATCAATTATAATACCAAGGCCATGGTAAAGGCAACAAACCATGAGTACTTGTATTGTTGGGTTTAGAGGGCTTGAGCCCAATGCGAGGGCTAAAGTGACAAGGGTCGATGAAGGGACACATGGCATCACAAGGAAAACTCACATAGCAGCATTGGGCTAGGCGGGGGAGTTCTTCAAGAAGATTTATAGAGAAAGAGGTAAAGGACAAGGGCTATGAGGGAGAGCTCAAGAGCTTGAGTATAAAAGAGACCTCAAGAACCCAAGGGTAGGAGGATAATCCAGCAAGGTGGTTGTTGTCTCGTTTGTTTTAGAGTAGGTTTTGGCCTTCTTGCTTCTTTGAGTTATTACTCATTTTCGATCTAGTAGAGAAGCCTTTGCAGGATGCTAGATGCAAGCTTGTTCCTTATCCAAATTTTGCTAAAACATTAGCTTGAATTTAGAAACCTTGATGGTAGCACAATCACATGAATAGCTCAGAATTGTTGATCTATTGCACAAGGATCTGTTGCCTCTATCCCATGGCCTCCATAGGATGAGCAGGGTGTGCAGGGTTCTGAGGCTTTTTGTCACCTACAGATATATCGGTTCCATCGTTGTTGTAGTATATGTGTAGCTTAAGATCTCAGGTCATATTCCGGTGAGAGATGTAGGCTCAAGTGTGAGAAGCAAACATTGTACATGCTTGTGCGAAAGGAACACTCTTGAGGGAATGAAACCTTTCGCCTCCATTGGGTGTTTAAGGTTGAGAAGGAGTTTCAAGGTTCAGAAGGAGTTTTAGGATTCAGAAGGAGGTTCTAGTTCAGAAGGGAGTTCAAGATTAGAAGGGGGATCCAGGGTTTAGAATAAAGTACATGGTGGAGAACTCGTCTTCCTCATAGATCATGGAGATCAAGGGTTGAAGAACTAATCTAAGAGGGGAAGCATAGGAGTGTGGGACAGAAAGAGGGTGTGAGAGCATGGGGGTGGGGGAGAGAGAGGAGAGGGAGAGAAGGAGTTACAAGTTTGGAAGAGAGGGGAGTAGGAGACAAGGTTAGGTCATGCTTTTGGACGTGGAGTGCAAGGGAGCATGGACACTTGGAGACAATTGCATAGAACACCAAAATAGAATAATGATCGGAAGAGTGTGGGCTTCATTCCATCATGGGATATTAATACAAGTTGGAGAGGTTCTCTCTCTACGTGTAGAACTTGCATTTAGAAGTTGCATGTAGGAGTTGCATGTAGGAACTACATGTAGAAACTGCATGTAGAACTTGCATGTAGAAGATGTGTAGAACTTGCATGTAGAACATGCATGTTGGATTCCTAAGAGAGATTATTCCTAGCCTCATGCAAGTACAAGCAACACTTTTTTGCTACTCCACACAGTGTCACACATTTTGTGCTACTTGAGTCCATGTTGACATAGAGTTAACATACCCCCAGATCCATTTTATTACCCATCCTTAGGTTATGGCCTATTGTGATCATGGAGTTGGGATGCCATGCGTGTAACCCAATGGCTGTGAAACTTGTGGGGTACCTGTTTATCATGTTGTGATGCCTTCACACCATACAATTTTTGCTCTATTTCCACGAAGCATGTACCCACCATCTATTCAAAAAGAGATACATGGCGTGCTTCTAAGGAGATGACTCTTTGTTAGAGTCTACCTATAATCTGATCATGGATCCGGCCATTGGGATTGAAACTGAGTGTAAGCAAATGGTGGTCGATGTGGTTGGGGAGCCCAGAATGTATTCCAAGGTTTTGCAAAAGATAGCACTTTGTCATGGATGCGGTCAATGTTGCCTTGCATTATTGCATCATGCTATTAAAGTGCTCGGATTAGTGTGCCTTGGATGTTCCATTCTACTCCAGAGTATAGCTCGATCATTGGCTATTTAATGGTGCGATCCTCACCCAAAGTGTGTATGTTGGCCTCCCATCTGTGCCGTCATGGAACTACATAAAACTTGGGATGGGTTCGGAGGCATGGAGGTACATGGAGGTATTCATTCAAGAATATCATATCAAAGAGCTTGGAATGATGCCAATCGATTTGGGGATCCAACTTGCAGATCCAAGCTTTAGTAATCTAATGCTGGCAAATGTTGACTGGGAAGTTGCTCAAGTTCCATCCGCCTTGAGTTTTTATATCTAGATATTTGCTTGATGGGGTTACTTGGAAGTGGTATTACATCATAATCATACCCATCATTGGAATCTAGCATGGGAGTTCAATTTAGATTATCCGGATCTTGATATTCAAAATCAAAGATCGGATCCGTTGGTGCTGATGGGATCTCAAGTGGTGTCGGAGTTGATGGCAGTGCATGGAGAGAATCTAGGGACATGGGGGAATAATATGGAAGGATATTATTTGTGGGAGGGGTATATGTTGGGAGGGGGGGGGACTGGGCAAATGGATTGAGCAACTTGGTAATCCTCGGGGGTAGGATTAGCAAGGGTAGGGAAAAAGTTAGGACTGAGGGGCTCATAAGTTTGCGACTATTGGGTGTGTTGGAAGTGGTGAGAGGCATGAGCATAGAGACAATGAAGGGAGTAGAGATTTGACTAGAGCTCAAGAAAGGTTAAGAGGATGGTAGAAGCAAGGGAAAATGAGGTTATGTGCTTGGCATAGAGAGTGGTTAGATATGGCAAGTTAGTTGTGAGATAGGACATGTCGTCCTCCGACACTTCTTTTTCTTTGTGAGATGGGATCATTATCTACTACAAGGGTGGGATCTTGGACATGTCATGCCTTGTAGATAAGAGTGATGGCTTTTGTAGGAACAGCAATAGACCACCAATGGCCCTGAGGGGAGGACTTCCCATGGGGCATACATATGCTATGAAAGCATCCGCCCGGAGTGCAGTAAACCCAACATGTGTGGACCGATAAAATATATTTCTTTCATCTTCCAGAAAGTCTTGGGAAATTTGGCACAAAGTTTCTACCCTTATGGAAACTTCCCATTTTATGTTTGGATGAGCAGAGTTGAGTTGGAGTTGTTTCCATTGGACGAGTGCTCATGCTCTGATATGATCTTATACTTATAGAGCAGCCACAAGCACTTGGTACAACAAGGTCGTGCATTGTAGTGGGACTTCATTTATTGTGTCATCCATTGCCTCCACTAGCAATTGGAGTTCAAACTTTGAGATGGTTATCTTGTGGGTTTAGCAGCTCATCATACTTTTCCTTATACTTATGGTAGATGGATGTGTATGCACCCTTAAGCTTTTTCATTTGCAACGTGATATGTTCTTGTTGAGGAATGGCTTCATTGGTATTTAACCACATAGTGGTTGCCTTTGTACTGGTGGCAAGTTGGCCTTTTAGTAGTTGGCATTGCCTTGAAAGCTCCTCAATGCTAAAAGTGTGTGTTGCCAAATATTTTTGCATCTCTACAAGCTTTTCTTGGCAATCCTGAAGTGCTTTTTATTTTTTGATCAAAGTTGGGCGATCTTGTACAAGCTCCTCCATTTGCTAAGCATGTACTGAGGTCAAGTGGTCATTGGAGATCTGTAGGATTGCCGTAGCATGAAGTGTAGTTCTCAGCTATGTTTGTCTCTCGTGGAGGTTGGAAGTCATATCCGACACTATTTTCTCATGAGCTTCTAGAGCTTAGTTCATTTGCACTTCTTCAATCTCTTTCTCAACTATTTGGGCCCAAAATCCCGTGAGCTTTATTGTAATTCCATGGAATTGGTCTTGGATGTCTACTGCAATCTGTCATTCCAATTCTCGAGCATGCTCCTCCTTGTCCAAGCTAGTGAATAGTTTTGACATTTGAAGTAGACGGCTTGACAAAACCATTGATACAATAGGTGCCTATGCATCCATCCTTATGTCCCTACAGTATTGGGGGGGGGGTTGCTCCATTGCTAGATCTGACACCTGGGTGCAGTAGTCATGTTGTTGATCCTGCACTAGATCCCCTTGTGACTCATATACTGGCAAAAATCTATTGGTTGCAAAAACTATGCACCGAGCTGTAGCATCCCTTGGGGCAATTCCTCATTTTCGACCTCCATCGTAGGGAGTTCTTCTTTGTCATCCTCACTGGCCAATGTGTTATCAGGAGAAGATTTTGATGGCTCCCACACAGATGACAAGAGGATGCCCTGATCCTCAAGAGGTTGTGGCAACAGGGGTAGAGTCATTTCCCTTTCTTACACCTCTTTACTAATGATTATTGCCAATAAGTGGGGAATTTTACATTTTTGGCCAGATTAACCATCGAGTTTCCTTATGAAGAAGATGACCAAATACTGGATTCAATCTTGTTTTAGCTACCCAGTGAGCAAAACAAATGCGCGGAGTGGAAGGGAGCGATTCTTGTCACACTTGATGTCCAAGATTGTGGATAGGAATGTAGTTTCTTCCTTGAGTCTAGGGTTGATGATTGTGTAAAGTAGTATTCCATCCCTATGGAACTTGGTGCGCATGGCAAGGAGAGGCTAAATTTGTTGAAATTTGGCATCGGCAAGACTTGAGGGTAATTTGCCCCTTTAGTTGAGAACAAGAAGGCCCTTTTTCTAAGAAAATAATACAACGTCTGTGCTCAACAGATAACAGGATCTCGTACGCAAGAGAGAAAACAAGATAGTATGGAGAATCAAAAATTTGATTACTATAGAACTGCTACAATAGATGGCGCTGCCTCCCAACCGTGCACTCCTGTGAAAGAAGCTTCGATGGCATGCTAGAAATAGTAGAAGACGGAGGCTAGACGCTAAGGAATCAGGGTTGTTGTAGCCAGTGATGAAATGGGCTTCACGGGCTTGCTCTTATATAGCCACTAGTCATAGTCAGTTAGGCTCAATTGGGTGGCCGACCCAGTCCGCCCAAAACGGTCAAGTGGAGGTCGGTCCCGAAATAGGACACCGACCATACAATAGAACCAGTGCGCAAAACAAAGCAACTAACCTATAGTCTCCGTTTGGCCCACAACCATCCGAGATCATCTGAGGCTCCAAACGGGCCCCGCAACCCGAGATTGGGCTACCCCAGGGAAATGCTCCGTCTACCCTCAGTGTGGTCAGTCAAGGGATGCCTTCCTGCACTTGCATGTAGCCTAGTTGGTGGTGTGCCAAATCTATCTGAAGCCATCTAGCCATCACGCCACACATGGCCCCCATCTGGTGTCCAAACCAGGACCTACCGGATAACCGAGCTACTCAAATGTCTTCTCCTCATATGGGGGGCTTACAAGTAGAGTTAGTTGGTTCCCACGTAGTTACACGAGAGTGGAGCATTGATATCTAACACTTTTTATCACTTTACTTATCGAGTATAAAATTGAGTGGACTCTAATTTACAGTGATGGTGCCACATTTACCAGCTTGTGCATCCTTGGATTGGTGTGGAGAAATTGTTGGATGTATGTGGTCATGGTAGGAGCTGCCTTCAAGGATTGTAGGTGCCCAAACAAACATCCAAATCCCCTACCTTTCTTTAGGAAAGCTTTTTGCATCATTTGAAAGTGCATAAGTCAATGGAGTTGGCCACACTTAATGGATGTGGCCACACAAGCTCCAAGGACTCGGCCTCATCAATGGTTGTGTAGGTGGATTGTGATTGGGGCTTTGTTGGTACATCTTCTACTTCTATTTCATGCATTGAAACCTCCTCAAAGCTATCACTTTAAAAGACAAATGCATGCAGTCACTTTGGTTGAGAGGAGGTAGACGGCTCCAAACTTTGTTGGGGGTCTCGTTGTTGCTAAGATTGTGGATTCTTTCATCGAACTTTCTTTAGCTTTGGCATTGCTTCCAGTCCTGCATCCATTTTTGATAGGGTGTACCCTTGGTCATTAAACTTGTAGATTAGATGGTATGCAGGTATGACAAGTGTATGTGTCGTGTGAGAGAGGTGAATTTAGCTCATGCTTTGAGAGTCTAGAATGAAAGTATGTGACATAGTTTTTTTATTGATGCAATTTACTATGCACCTATACAAAATCATGTGAGTGACATGACCTAATAACTAGGTAGGGACTAACTATATGCTTATTTTGATGGAATTTAATAGGGTGGCTAGGACTCACGAATCACCTCTAAGCCCTAGGTCAAAATCACTTGGTTTACCTATATGTGGGAACACGAACCTATACCAGTGAGTGCGCGTGTAACCATTTATTCCTAACTAAGGGAGATTTCGGGTTCCCAAGTCTTTTATTTTTTTAATGATGGCTTGCAAGTTGTAGCAGATGAGTTGCAAGTTGTCATAGTAGTGCTTGAGAGTGCTCTCAATGGAAGCAAGAATGGAAGAAGGAGAGAGAGAGACAGAGAGCCACACAAGTTTGGTGGGTGCAGAACCACCCTAATCTTCTTTTTCATTCATTTATATATGTGTTTGAGTATTGTACATAACCGGGGTTAAGGCACAGTGACCTTTAACCCCCACAACCTCCCACTTAAAGGACAATGTGCCTTTAAGGGAGAACAACCAGTGAGCATACTATCCAATGCCCATCAATACACGACAATACTCAAACCGCTGACTAGGTAGACTCTTCGTCAGCATATCTGCAGGGTTATCATCTGTATGAACCTTGACAAGCTCTATGCGCTTGTCCTCAAGTACCTCCCTGATGAAATGGTACCTGACCTCAATGTGTTTGGTCTTTGCATGAAAGACCGGATTCCGTGCTAGCTGAATAGCACTCATGGAATCACTATGCAATGTCGGTACACCTGTATGAATCCCCAAATCTCCCACTAGTTGATCAAGCCATATAGCCTCCTTGCAACCCTCTGTGGCTGCAACATACTCAGCCTCTGTGGTAGACAAAGCAATGAACTTCTGTGCACGAGACATCCACGACACTGCACCACTTGCAAAGGTGAACACATAACCAGAAGTGGATCTCCTACTATCCACATGCCCTGCATAGTCTGAATCTGTGTACCCAAGTACACGCATGTCTCCTTTACCAAAGCAAATGCACATCTCCTTGGTACCCTTCATGTACCTCATGATGCACTTAACTGCCTCCCATGCCTCTTTCCTGGAGTAGCCATATACCTGCTAACAACTCCCACTGCAAATGCAATGTCTGGTCTAGTAGCTATCATAGCATACATAAGACTCCCAACCGCTGATGCATAAGGAACCTTAGCCATCATGGCCCTCTCCTCTTCTGATTGGGGACTATCTGTATGACTCAGTTTCACATATGGAGGCAATGGAGTACTCATTGCCTTCCCCCCCTCCATATTGAAACGCTGCAATACTTTTGTAACATACTCTTTTTGTGAAAGCCAAAGGAGTTTCCTACTCCGATCACGCGTGATGCGCATACCAAGAATATGACCTGCAAGTCCCAAATCCTTCATATCAAAGGCCTCATGCAACTTGGCCTTTAATGCATCTAGCTCATAAGTATTCTTGCTAGCCAATAGCATATCATCCACATATAGTGCCAAGATTATCAGGCTATTATCCTTAGCCCTTTTAGTGTAGAGGCAGTGATCAATTTCACTCCTTCTAAAACCCTGGGACCGAATGAAAGCATCAAACTTCTGATACCATTCTCTAGGTGCTTGCTTAAGACCATAGAGACTCTTCTTCAGCTTGCAAACTAAATGCTCTTTGCCCTTTTCTTCAAAGCCTTCCGGCTGCACCATGTAAATTTCCTCATGCAAATCCCCATGCAAGAAAGCTATCTTGACATCCATCCGCATAAGCTCCATATCCTCTGCTGCCACTAGTCCAAGCATGCATCTAAGTGTGGTCATCTTCACAACTGGAGAGAATATCTCATCAAAGTCCACACCCTTCTCTTGCTTGAACCCTTTAGCAACCAAACGGGCCTTGTACCTAGGCACATCATCACCTGTGACCTTCATTTTGTAGACCCATTTACATGGCAATGCTTTCTTTCCATGTGGCAAAGAAACCAAGTCCCAAGTCTTATTCTTCATAAGTGAACTCATCTCTGATTGCATAGCATACTCCCACTTGCGTTGATCCTCACGCATCATAGCTTCTCTGTAGCAAGAAGGCTCCCCGCAATCAGTAAGCATCACATAGTCTACCCCTGGAACAAACCTATCAGGCGGTCTAGACACTCTAGATGATCTTCTCAAGGGCATTTCAGCTTGCTGTCCCACCTGCATATCAGCCACATTTGGCTCATCATTTCCACCAATAGATGATCCATCATCTACCCTTGATTGTATACCTGTGGGAGTACTTGGTTGAACAATTTCTTGCACATTTGGTGCATGGACAGCTTGCTGTCTATCAACATATGCAGGTGGATTCACATCCTGGAAAGTGATTCTCCTCATTTTCACATCCCTCATGGGTGCCTTATGCATCTTCTTCTCATTGAAGACCACATCATGGCTGCGTATGATCTTCTTTGCTTCTGGATCCCAGAGACGATAGCCCATCTCTCCACTTTCACCATAACCCAGAAAGATGCATTTCCTAGACTTAGGATCTAGCTTCTTTCGAAGCTCTTTTGGCACATGTGCATATGCCTCACACCCAAATATATGCAAATGAGAGTAAGAGGGCTTCTTGCCACTCCATGCCTCTTCAGGAATACCACCATCCAAACTCTTACTAGGTGATCTATTGATCACATGCACTGCAGTCTTCATTGCCTCAGCCCAAAAACCACCAGAAAGACTTGCATTGGAAAGCATGCATTGCAACCTTTCTTGAATGGTATGGTTCATCTTTTCTGCAACTGGATTTTGCTCTGGAGTACGAGGGGATGTAAGCTCCCTCTTAATCCCACGAGTATCACAGAAATGTTGAAAGTCATGAGAGAGATACTCTCCACCATTGTTAGTCCGTAGGCATTTAAGCGTTCTACCTGACTGATTCTCAACCAAGGCCAGCCATTTCTGAAATACCTAGAACACATCACTCTTCCGAGCTATAGCATAAGCCCACACTTTCCTAGTTGCATCATCAATGAATGTCACATAGTATTCAGCCCCGCCCAATGACCGTGTAGGCATGGGACCGCATACATCTGAATGCACCAAATCAAGCTTTTCAAACTCTTTCTTTCCCCTTCTTTTATGGGCTGATTTAGTCTGCTTCCCATAGAGACAGTGCTCACAAAATTCAAAATCAGAGAAACTCAAATGCGGTACATAACCCAAACGGCATAAGAGTTTCATTCCATTCTGGCTCATGTGCCCCAACCTGCAATGCCACAAAGAAGTGCTTGGCTGCTCGGTTATTGCAACAACATGATCAAATACCCCTGATACATGTAAGGGATACAAAGTCCCACACTTGGCAACCCTGGCCAAAAGCATAGAGCCCTTCTGAATTTTCCAACTCTGAAAGCCAAAAGTGGTGTGAAAACCAGCATCATCTAGCTGACCCACTGAAATAAGACTCTTGGTCAGCTTAGGCACATGTCTCACATGTTTCAAAACAAATGCAGACCCATTTGCAAAAGAAAACTTTATGTCACCTGCTCCCAGTATGTCACATGCATAGTCATTTCCAAGATGCACACAACCTGTCTTTCCACTATCATAAGTGGAGAACCATTCCCTATGGGGAGTAACATGGAATGAAGCACCAGAATCCAAAATCCAATCCTGGGAATATGCATCATCTGAAGTGGTAAGCAACTCTGCAGATAAAGTAGACATGAAGAGAACATCATTGTCACTATCATGTGTGACTGCATTGATCTCCTCGATCTTCACTTTTCCTTTGTCCTCCCTTGGACTCTCTTCCTTTTGATTTGCACCCCAATTTGCATTCTTTTTCTTATCCTTTTGCTCTCTTTTCAACTTGTAGCAATCCTTTTTCATATGGCCCTTCTTGCCACAGTGGTAACACTCAATCTTCCGTGCCCTGGATTTGCTACGAGACTTCCCTCTTTCTTGGGACTTCCCCCTGAACTGTGATCTGCCCCTTTGCACATTTAAGGCTGCATCCTACTTGTTGCCATCCATAGACTTCCATCTAATCTCCTCGGCCAACAAGCTACCCACAACATCATCAAATTTCAGTACTCCACCAGGTGTAGAGTTACTGACAGTTGTACGGAAGGTATCCCATGAGGATGGCAATGAACATAAGAGAAATATTGCCTTAGTCTCCGCATCAAAATTCATTTTCTGAGCCTGAAGCTAGCTGAAAATAATATTGAATTCATTCAAGTGAGAAGCAATGGAGACCCCTTCCTTCATCTGCAGCTCAAACAACCTCTTCATGAGGTAAACTTTATTAGAGGCAGTTTCCTTCTCATAAGTGGCACACAGTTTCTTCCACAAATCTTCCGTAGTCTGCTCATTTACTACTGTGAAATAAACTGACTCTGCAAGATGAAGTCTAATAGTAGACTTTGCTAATGCATCCAACTCATTCCAATCATCCTCAGACATATCCACAGGCTTAGCTTCAATCCCTGCCAAGGGTTTAATCTGCTTCTTTTGAATAAGCACATCCCTTATTTGTTCTTTCCACAAAGAAAAGTTTGTCCCATCAAACTTTTTAATGCTGAAAAACTCCTTTTCAGACATGGAAGAGGATGCCATGATGCAAATAAAGCAAAATCCCAAATGCTAGTGCCTGCAAGAGAGAATCACAACAAATACCAAGTGCACCCAAATGTGTATGCCACAATAGAGTGAAATGTCACCAAAACTCAAAGCTCAAAGCATCAAAAGATGCATCTGACTCATGTGCATATACTATGCATCCATATGAGCAAATCTGGCCCAAAAGAAAATGCCAATAAGTGCCAAATGACTCAAGCATAAACACCGTCCACTGGCATATGCATCAATAATATCTCATCCAAGAGAGCATAGCACTATCAGTGCATCACCAGCAATGTGTCAAAGCTATCCCTCAACATAAAATAGCATCCATGTGCAAAGCATCCATAAAAAATAGCATCCCACAAGGCAATTTAGGCCTATCAGCGCATCCAACAAGGACCGCAATGCATCCAAATGGCCTATAAATCATCCACTACAACCCAATGCATACCACGAATGAGCGCACACTGCTCAAACTGCAACCAGAGTGACCTGCATAAGGTATGCTCAAGAAATCATAGTCCCACGGTGATGAGCGCTACTGAAAATAGAACCTGAGATGCCTCAAAACATGGGCGCCATTGCATAATCGGAATCAGCAAGAAAATCTGCAAATATCTCTCTTCTGCCAGAACTCCAAAATCCCAACCGATGAGTGAGAAATGGGAGTCAACACTTATCCACTGCCATGTGGCATAAATCTAAGGTTTCAAAACCTTAGGATGAAAAATGCATAACAGAGCGACGAAATCGAATACACAGAGATCTATAACTCTGAAAATCCTCCACCGAATCACGCAAGAACTGATAGGTAGGGGTTTTTGGGCATCCGGAACGCAATGGGACAGACGGTTTTGGAAACCGTGGTCTCAATCACTGGGTCCAACACACGGACTGAAAAACGTTTTTTGAAACAGAGCTGTTTGTAAACTCCACCGGAGTGCGAATGATGAGCAACATATAAGTTTTAGGACCTCCTGAGTCCACCGGAACTGACAGATCTGCAAATGGTTGCTCCAAACTTGAGTTCCAAGACCCGGGCAAAAAACGCAGGAATTGACACAGTGAGTCAAAAATCCAATGAAATGATCCCAGATTTAAGAATGAAGGTGTTTCCAAGCTCCTGAAGTGAAGTGGACACCAAAAGCAAGCAATAGTTGCCTCTACAAGTCAATATGGAGTCTCTGTCTTCGAACGGAATAGGGAAAAGCTCAAAAAACGACTTTTTCTTTGAAAGCTCTTAACAGGCTCTCAAAACCACTTCGCAAAGCCAAAGTGACTTTTCCAAAGGTTCCTCCAAGGTCTCTGCACACTCGGATGCAAGTAAAGTCACCCACAAAGCTTCCCACAGAGCTTCTCCTTCCTCTCACAGAGCTGCTGAGCTTCAAGCATTCACGCACGCTCAGCTAGATCACCCGGGCTCTGATACCAGTTGAGAGTGCTCTCAACGGAAGCAAGAACGGAAGAAGGAGAGAGAGAGACAGAGAGCCACACAAGTTTGGTGGGTGCAGAACCACCCTAATCTTCTTTTTCATTCATTTATATATGTGTTTGAGTATTGTACATAATCGGGGTTAAGGCACAGTGACGTTTAACCCCCACAGTGCTTGAGTCTGATGCCATTGAACATCGATTTGAATTGCAATCCATCCAAAATTTCTAGGAGCGCAGTGCCAATGGGTTGATCTTCTTGAATTTATAAGGTTCTTGGGCTCGATACTTTGGTTTTCCCTTGTGGACTTTGCATTGTAGAGCAAGACAAGGTTGCCTCCATTAATCTCCTTATCCTTGAGATTCCTATCAAACCATGCCTTCCTTGGTCTTTTTTATGTTGTCATTGCATGGTAGGCTCTTAATCTCATTTCAGTATGCTTCTCAAGTTGGAGTAGTCGTGCTTCTTGGGAGTCTATCACCGAGGTGCTCCTGTACTACCACGCATAGACTGGGGATAATGAATTCTAATGGGACTATTGCCTACAAACCATATACTAGTGGGAATGGTGTAAAACCTTTGTTTATCTTAAAGTGGTTCTGTAGGACCATAAGGTAGAGTTGATCTTTTCTGCCCACATTCAGAGCATTTGGGTTCCACTACCTTTGTCAGAATGATGCTTAGGGTTTTATTGATAGATTCTGCTTGCTCATTCCTCTAGGGATAGTAGGGAGTGCTCTTCCAGTGTACAACCATGAATCCTAAGAGAAGTTCCCAGATCACTTCATTGACAAAGTGTGTTCCTTGGTCATAGACTATTTCCAAGGGGCAACCATACCATGTGATCACATTTTCATAAAGGAACTTGGAAGTACTTATGGCCTCATTTAGTGAAATAACATGTCGCCACAATGATGTATCGGGATTCTGTTCCTTTAGCAGCAGGATGTATGCATCCTACAAAGTCAATTCCCCATTTTTCAAAGGGTTGTTGCACTATGATTGTGGTTAGAGGCTTGAAGTCTTTGTGTTTGGGTTTGGCAGTTCTTTGTTATACATCACTTTTTTTAACGAACACATAGGCATCATTACACAATCTAGGCCACCAATAGCCAGCTAAAAGAATGTTTTGAGCTGTGGCTTCTCTAGTGAAGTGTCCTTTAGTAAGGCCTTCATGCGCTTTGCAAATGACGAGCGGGATTTCATGTGGCATGACGCATCTATGTAGGATTTGATCTATACATGTTTTGTACAGTTAGCCTAGTAATGAGTTGATATGGTGCATCTTTGATTATAAGTTTGTAGGCTTCCATTGGCCGTAGCTCTGGTGGGAGTCTTCCCGTCAATAAATATACTATGATGCCAATACACCATTCTTGGATGAAACAATGTGGCATCAGGCAAGTCATCTTCAACACCAATGGGTTCTTCTCCAGATCTGACATGGGAAAAGTGATCGGCAATGTAGCATTGAGGACCTTTTTTTCCCACTATTTTGAAATCGAATTCTTGAAGCAAGGAAGCCACATGATTATCGCACATGGACGATTCACAAGATATAGTAGTGCTTGATGGGTTGGTGTAGGATACAAAAACATTTGCCAATAAAAATGTGTTGACACTATAAACCATTGCTAGTGGTTCTCTTTCACTGGTTGTGTAGTTGATTTTGGCATCACTGAGCTGGCAACTACCAATGTAAATTGGTTAACCCTTCTTGTGATCCCCACGTTGGTAGAGTATGCTACCAATTGCATACTTGGAGCCATCAACGTGGACATGAAAATGAATATCCCAATTGGGAGCCATGAGGATCGGTGATGTGATTAGGCATCACTTTAGAAGCTCAAAGGCTTGGTCACACTCCTCCGTCCAAAAGAATTCTACCAACTTGTATAGAGGATGGGCTATCATGGCATACCGCAAGATGAATCTTTTGTAGTAGCTAGCATGACCCATAAATACCTACACTCCTTTTGAATTCTATGGAGGTAGTAATTCCATGATGATTTTGATTTTGTCTATGTCAGTCGCAATCCCATGTTGAGAGACGATCTATCCCAAAACAACTCCATCGGTGACTATGAACTTGCATTTTGTTGGATTTAGGGAGATTCCATACTCCCTACACTTGATGAGATTCACTACTTTAAGGCACTGCAGGTGGTCTTACTTGTTGGAATGGATGGAAAAGTCATCCAAGAATACTTGTAGAAACTTATTGAGCAAAGTCTTGAAAGCGGTAAACATGACTCTTTGGAATGTGATAAGGCATTGCATTATCCGAATGGCATGACTATGTAGGCAAAGATTCACCATTCTATTGCAAATGCTCTTTTAGATTGGTCTTAGGATCTATTTGCACTTGATTGTAGCCACTAAATCCATTCAAGAAGCTATATATTTCCGATCCTACAAACCTTTTCTAATATTATTTCTATTAGGGGCAAGGGATAGTGATCTCTAATGGTGGCAACATTCACATTCTTTAAGTTCACACATATCTATAGCTTCTTGTTATGTTTAGGCACAATCATGATGGGGGAAACCCAATTGGTGTGCTCTATCTCAGTGATGAATCTTGCATCCAAGAGCTTTTAATTCATCATATACCATGGTACCATATTTGGGATTTGTTCGATATGGTCCACATATCTTAGGGTGGGCACTTTCCCTAATAGGATTGGTGTGTATAGCCACTTCTAGTGAATTTTATTTCATCTCTTTGTATGATCATGCTAGGTAGTTCCGATATTCCATTAGGAGTGCCTTGAGTTTTGTTTCTTATTATTGGATTTGTTTCCCAATGAGCACTAATTTTTCTTCCTTCAAGATTGAGATTGATTGTTTTGGTTTTTGCTAGTCCCTCATATACTAGAGTCTCACCAAGGCTATCACTTTCTTGTACTTTTGACTCCTGTAGTAGTCCTGGCATTGCTATGGGGGCACTACCACATGTATAGTGCTTGAAGTAATTGGGTACTTCACGAATATCCACCTCAGATTGTTTTGAGATGGTTGAACACGTAGTATCATCCTTAGGTGCCTTAGTATCACCATCAATCCTTTTAGTACCTTGGGGCATTTCTTTTGCTGAAATGTCAAGTTCGCTCTTTAATCTCACATGCGGTTCGAATTTCCAAAACTTTTTATGTTGAGAATGGTGGGGTAACTTTTCCACTAGAAAAGTATTACCAAGGGTTCATCTATTGTGCACGTTCCTTCAATACCTTCTAGGTCCCATTCAAGTTTGGGAGGCTCAGTTATTGGTGGTAATGGCTTTGGTGAGGTACAACTCCACAATCCTTTGTTGCACTCTTTCAAACTCATTGTAATGCTCAAGATTAGCTTTGCAACAAATCCCACGTTCAGATTTCTTCCAAGATCTCCTACTATTATGTAAGTTTGGAGGCTCAACTTTAGGTAGCTCAATATCCATGAGAGCATGCAAAATGGCTTAATTATCGTCGAAGACATGGTCTTCCAATTAAGCATTTTTATCCCCTGTCTCAAGGTCCCATGGTCCATCAAAGCCATCATTGTCAATGATATCTCTTCCAGATCACTCTCCCCTTCAAGGTTGTCCATAAACATTGGAAGTGTAGGATCAGTTGAACTTCAGGCATGAGAGGTGATCCTAGCTGCATGATTTTTGCACCAATTTCTAGGAGGGCTAGACCTAGTGCATGGCAATTGTTGATTGTCGTGCTAGTGCTTGGATCCAATTGTTGATATTACTTTGTGTGTCACCTACCAAGACAATTTGTTGTAGGAGGGGTGATTTCCTGGATGCGGAGGTATCACCCAATGGTCTCAGCATAATGGGTTTGATTGCTCTTATCCCCACATTGATTCTCATCACCGTGTCCCAATTTTGTATTGTGAGTCGATCTGTACCCCAATCATGGAGCACTGGTGCTTCTCGTAGCTAAGGGCATCTAATTAAAACTTGATAGGAAGTTTGGGGCAGATCCAAGGCTATGAACTGTAAGGGAAAAGTGTAGCCTTGCTACCTTTGTGGATATCCCATCCACTATGCCCAAGGGTTTTGTGCATGAATCATGTGCAAGGCGGATATTAATTTTATTTATTTATTTATTTATTTTGGGGGGGGTTCACACAAATATTTAAGCATAGCACATGGGTTCAATGAAAGGGATTTAAAAATTCTTTTTTTAACACTTTTTTAGCATATAGAAGGGTACCATTTAAGCATAGCACATGGGTTCACTGAAAGGGATTTAAAAATTCTTTTTTAAACACTTTTTTAACATATAGAAGGGTACCATTTAAAGTGGGTATTTATAGATTGAATAGAAAAAGGGTGTGCTTTATTCATGAAAAATTCACAGATAAGGGGTTTTCAAATTAGGCCTTGAATGCACGTGATATAGAGGGTTTACATATATATAGTGCCCCCCCCCTCCCCCGGGTGTTAAAATGAGCTTTCTTCATTCGTGGGAGACCCCATTCATCATAGAGATCTTTTGATAAAACATTCACAGATGCACCTCCATCCACAATGGCTTGGACCTCATCATGTGCTTTATGGATGAAAGACGCGGTGATATTACTTATGACATCTCTCTCACCCAATCTGACTGGGATGTCTTCTATCTCTTCCACTGGTGGAGGGAGATTCGTTGATTCAACCCATCCATTAAAACTCGCCCAAAGGTTGGGACAATTCTATAAGAGGATTCCAATGGCAAAGCAACTCAAGATGCTCGAGAGGGATGTACCTTCTAGATGGCATAGTGGAGCATTGTGTTGTGGCCCTGGTTGATGCAACAGAGGCTCGATTATGGTGCCAAGACTTGGTTGAGCCAAGCCAAGGATTGGATCTTGCACCTGCTTATCATCTTTAAACTAGACTTGGGCGTTCTCCACCCATTGTCAAAGTGCTTGAAATTGAGCCATCTCTAATTCAACATCAGGATACAGAGCATGTTTTACATGTGGATCTGAATTGGAGTTAAAGTACTCGGTGCTTCTTTGCATTGGCAAAGGAATTGGCGCTTTGCTTTCTTTTGGAGCAATTTTTTTTCTTGGATAGGAGTTGATAGCTTGGAAGTCACTTCTTCTTGCTGCGTGATGACATTTACTGATTGTGACAGAGTGGTTTTGGCCCTACACTTTGTTGATCAACCCCAATTATGCCTATTGGAACATTAGGCTTAGCCTCATTTTGTTGCAGGGATTTGAACTTGAGGGGAAAATCCATGCAAGCATGGCCGATGACACGGTCTCTACAAAGTGGTTTCCAAAGTAGCGGGGCTACCACGATGTGGTTGAACTTGATTTGCATAGAGTGGTATCAATCCTTCTACTCCTTCCACATAGTACATTGGGTACTTAGACTCATGTTCAAATTATGGATCCACGTCCTTGGCTGAAAGTTGTTGTAGTGGAACAATTGAAGGAGGGGGATTTGGTGCTCTTGCATATTGATGTGGAATTCTGAGCAACTGTAGAGCTTAGGTTTGGACTGGTGCTTGGGAAAATTGGTTGCCTATATGTTGGAATGGGTGCCGATTGATATTTTAGAGGTTGGGGTAGGATGTTTTGCATGCTAAACATGCAATTGCTCTCATCGTGCCCACCGACTACACAAATATGACACCATAGCCTTAGATGTAGATGTGATTGTGCATTGATCCTTGACCTCAAGATGGGGCATTCATTTGCCGTATAGTTTTCTATGAAATGCAAACACCATACATTTTTGTGCCTTGGATATGTTGGAGGGTGTGGTTGAGATACGTGAAGCTTTTGCTTGCATCATTTTGTCACTTAACTTCATGGTCATGGCCAAGAAGCGACCTTCATCAAATGTTTCTGCAATTGATTTAGATTTTCCTTTTCATGAGTGTCTAACCTTGCCATCATCACTATCAGAGTCAAGACCTGTCATGCCTTCAATATCCAATGTTGCATGAGCAGCACTGAACATCCCGTAGCTTGCTTATTTTTTTCATTTCTTTGTGAATCTCTTTTCCAAACTGATAATGAACTAGGCCACCAAGTATCCCAGCATTGTTCCAGGAGAGGCAATATCTCAATCTACCACCCAGAGCGGTCATTCGAGAGCATCTTCCATGTGAGCAGTGGGGGCGGTTCCAGCATAGAAAAACTAGATGCAGTGTGGTTGGTGGACTTGAAAGAGACACACCTGAGGGAGGGACACTAGTGATGATGATGCGCTCGACGAGCAGGTGTGCGGGTTTCTATTGGTGCGAAACCAAGCAATACCGATGGTGTTTCTTTGAGCTAATGACAAATGCATCATTGAGCGATGATGAAGATGATGAAGAAGAAGAAGCCCAAAGGTCGAGCCTACAGGACAAGCCTACGAGCGGAGGCAGTACAGCCATTGTTTTGTTGGTTGCAGTGGGGGTATCGTGTCGATCCTGATGCAATCATCAAACAAATGTACTTTCTTATTTGGCTCCGGATAAAATGAGTGCATTATCTACTTTCCGTAGTGCCTGTGGCTTAAGGAGTTACAAGCAACCATTGGTCTCCATTCTACAATTTTATCAACACGTTGCCCTTTCTAACAACCTTCAACGCTTCATCATCGCCTAAATGAACAACTCCAAAATCACCTTGAACATAGTCTTGAAAATATTTCCTATGAGGTCTAGCATGAAATGAAGCCCCTGAGTCCAATACCCATGCATCAGTGATAGTATCTAATGAAAGAATGAAGGCGTCTTGCAACACACTACCTGCTACATTTGCTTCCTGCATATTCTCTTGTTTTCCATCTTCTTTCTTTTTCTTTTATGACCAGCAGCCTTTCTCCAAGTGTCCTTTTTTCCCACAATGCTAGCACTCCAGGTTCCCTTTGGATTTGGATTTGCTCCTTCTTGACTTATCAAAATGTCATGGGCTCTTTCCTCTCAAAGCATTACCTGATGTTTCACATGTTTTTCCGTCACATCTCCTCTCTAAGAAAAACACCACCAACATCATCAAACTTTAAAGTTTTAAACCTAGAAATAGAGTTACTCACAGCCATGACCAAGCTATCCCACCTTTCTGGCAATGAGCACAAAAGCAAGAGAGCTCGAACCTCCTCAAACTTTACTCCTACAAACCTTAGTTGGCTTTATTCTATTGAGAGGATTCAAATGATCAGCTATAGACCCACCTTCTACCATCTTCAGATTGAATAGACACCTCATAAGAAATACCTTGTTAGAAGTTGATGGGTTTTCATAGAATGTATCCACTGTGCTTATCAACTTCTTTGTTGTCTTCTATTTGAAAGTTGAAAGCCATTGATGCTCCCAAACACAATCATATTGTTCCTAGGTCCTTTCTATCAAGAACCTCCCAGATATTCACAAACTTTTTTACCTTGCCTTCTTTTGTCATTTCTCCCACTAGAACCAAGCACCTCCTTCTTAACCAGTTTGTGTACATTGCTCAAATAAATGCTCTGATACCAATTGTTAGGAGCAACGGGATAATGGAGCAACAATACATTAAGCAAAATGCATAAATTTGCTAGCTCCACCATGCACTAACGCTTTCATTTATCTCTATTTAGGTGGGTTCCACATAAATATGAGCATGTTGTTAGGCTATGACCCTTATTTAAACAAGTTCAAGACTCTTTCTCCCAATTACTTTAGAAAGCAAAATCTTGTATGTAGTATCAACACGATCCTTCAATGATTAAGAAACATAGATATTGAAACTACATTGATGTATGCTACTCAAACCTTTGAGTCAATATAGATTTGTGACACTTCATATTCAAGTCAATGCTGCCAATTTTCTAGATTGAGTAGCTTCCAAATCTACTTCAATAGCACTCTATTTTGGGTGGCAAAATTAATAAATATAGGATTATTTTATGTCTTCCAACAAACGACTTTCATAGTTTCTTTCTTGATCTTGTTTCTCTTCTAGGGTTTTCACAACGGCTTCAAAAACTTGCTATAACATTGCAATCTTCATGTATAGAGAACATTGTAATCACACATTGTTCAATCTAAATTTTAATTTCTATGCAACATTTCATTGACTGTATCACACCCTTTTTCAAACTTTGAGACTACTTGGAGATCTTCCTTCAAATCTACATGTAGGTTCACCTTTACATTCTTCAAAGGTTTGAGACATGCAAAGATCAATTTTTGAAGTCCATTCAGATTTCCATGTAGGCTACCACATAAGCTTCAATCTTCAAATTTGTCTAAATACAAGTCTACACATATAGTTATGCATGGGTTTGCATATTCACATGTTTTTTCTTGCTCCTAGAAAAGATGATTGGTATCACGTCCCTTGATGTCTGAATCATATCTTCTCCTAGATGTAGCCTAGCCATTTTCTTTGCTCAAGGATGCTTCTTGCATCTACATGCAAGCAGCCCCTCTCTTTCTAGCTGGTTACTCCCTTGGGCTACTCCTTTCAATTAGGTTGTTCTTCATAACCATAAGCTAGATTTTCCCAATTGTCATTTCATTTATTATGGGTAATTCCATTCCTTGTGGAAGGTGGGCTCATCACATTCTCCTTGTGATGTCTTCTCTCTTTCATAGGCCATCTTCTTAAAATGCTCATGGAACTGTTGATGGGCCTATTTTTGGAGCCTGAGAAATCACTGTAAGTATGGTACATGTTGTATGTATCACATGTAGGAGCACCAATAGGGAGGTGGGATTAGCACTGCTAAGCTATATCTAGGCTAGCTTGGATTAGCACTAGGCATAGAAGCTAAGAAGTAGCAATACAAAACCCAAGAGAGTTTTTTGTTTTTCTTTGTAAATAATCACGAATATCTTAACATGATTTAGAGGAGAGACCGTGATTACAAGAAGTGATGATGAAGTGCTCATGACCACTCTCAGATAATTGGCATACCCACGGCCTTCTGATTGTAGATGTTGGGAAACTAGCTACAAAGTGCATGTGTACCATGGTGGAGAGATGGGGGCTGAGGGAAAGCCCTATAGATGAGCAAAGTCTTTATGACAAAGGTAGTGGTTGCATGGATGCTAGGCGTTTTCATGAAAAGCCAATAGTAAAGGGTCGGTTAGCTACATAATGTCCTATGGATTACTAGGAGACATCATTTGCCAATTTGAAAAAGGAGAGGTTGCATGGGCATATCAGCTAAAAATAAATATTTCTTGCATGACAAATTGCTTTTGGAAGTAGTTGTAGTGCCAAAAAGATGAGGAGGTTATGGAGGTCCCAGAGTTGTTTTGGATGAGATTCTAGCACAAGAGAGCCACGGAAGCTACCTTATACATGCAATTTTCACAAACCCATGAGCAATATAGAGACCATATCTTGAGCTACACATCGAATTTCAATGTGCTTTCTAAAAGAAAGCTATAGAGTATCTCAAGCGATACAATTTCGGATTTTGGAGTGTGTCAATCCAACTCTCCTATAGAAAAAATTATCACTTCTACTAGGACTACTAAGCTTGAGAGATATTGCGCCGATTTTTTGTACTAGTTTCTAGGTCTTGTTGTGAAATTGTTGTGGTATTTTGTGTGCACATGCGGGAAGATAGTGGTGTTGTATTGTGGCATAAGTTTCCTATTTTTTCCCCTGAGTTTGGTATTGGGATTTTGAAGTTTGTCGAAATGATCTTGGTGCCAGAAATAGCTTTCTATCGGTTGCTGCTGCAGTTTGCTAGCTTGCAAGATTATTGTCATGTTTGTCCTTGTGATTTCATACGTTGAGAAGAAGCTGTTTGGAAAGTTTTATGAAGAGTTGAGGAAATAGGTTCTAGAGAAATGGTGGCAACTTGATCTACAAGATTAATACGGAGACACTTTCAAAGGGTTTTGTGGGCACCAGTTGTCCAGTGTGAGTGGAGAGATCTGTGAGGGTTTTCCTATAAGTTTTGAAATTCTTTTTCCAATTTGTTGTGTGATTTGCTAGGCAGTTTTTCTTCTTGTTTTAGATCTCTTAGAATTTATGGTTCATGAGAGGTTGATGTGTGCACCATGTCTAGACTTGACATATCTTTGATGCTATAAAGGCAGTTTCTTATCACCAGCACAGTATCTCCCGACTACCATGTAGGAGGCAAGAGTCTAGATTCAAGATCTAGACCAAACCATCCAGTATTGTGGACACACTAAATATTCGCATAATAGCCTCGGCCACTCTTATATTGAAAAGAATTTGGCTTTATGAAAAGCTTCTTGGCTAAATATAGCCAATTGGTCTTTTGCTAGTATTCAATTCTTTTAGTCGTGTTAGCCTACCTTCTTTCATCCCAAGGTCCCCTAATGCCACCACTAAATTAAGTCCACTAATCTGAGGACTAGCGTTTAGGTACATAACATTATTCCTCTCTTTTGAGCATCTACTCTCAAAACAAAATTGGGAAATTTCTTTTGCAAATTGGCAATCAATCCTTGAGTTGAGTACTCCTTAGACCTATCCTTCCACTTAGCTTTGAATCTCTCAAATTAACTTATTCCTAAAGTTCCTTTCCTTGAAATTGGTAACTCTTCTAGGTTCATGTGTGGAACATAGGCCAAATCCTCAACTTGCACAAGTAGACATCCCTAGTGTCTCTTTCAGTCTACTGACATATGAACACCATGTAAACATCTACATGTGGAGGAAATTCTAGTTTGTATGCAACCTCATTAATATTTTTTAAGATTAAGAAGGGCCTAGGACATAACTTTTCTGCCAACCTTGAATGTAACATTTTTTAATCTTTTGGTATGTGCAAGTAGCTGAATGTTGCCTATTAGCATAAGATCATCCTATTTCTTGAGAACTCCCTATAGATTCTCATGCAGTTAGTAACATCTCTTGCATATCTTGCAAGAAATATTTAGCTACATCCTCCCAAATGCACTTCAATCCAACTATTAAATGAGACCAAGGTTGATATCCATGCAAATGGCCTAAAGCCAGCAACCATATGCTTAGCACTATTATAGGTGAATTCCACCATTGGAATGTTCAATAAGGTGCTTTATACTTCTTGAAAAGGCTCACATGGAATGCATTATGAATCTTCTAATGCTCTTGTAAATCTAGCTTATAGGCTACCTCATTGATCTACCCTATGGTCGTAAATGGACCATAATATCTAGTGGATAGCTTTTGATATACACATTCTTTACCCTTCGTCTTTTGGAGTCAAGCCTTTTCAAAGTTGAGGCACACCCAATCACTAATTTGAAGCTCTAGCCACCTCCAGTGCAGATTCTTTTGTTTTTCTTGGAATCTTGCAATTTTTGTCCTGAACTACACAAAGGCTGTATCCAAGTCTCAAACATATTGATCATCAAATCATAAATTCATCTTTTCTCCTCAGGATGGGCAATAGAATTGCCTTACCATAAATTACCTCGATTCTCGTGGAGCTATGGACAGTATTATTGTATGCAAACTCTACCAACAGAAGATACCTTCCCATTTCAGCCTTTTGGTCAACCACATAACATTTCAGTAAGTCCTATATTGTGGAATTGGCTATTTTTCTTTGCCGATTAGATTGGGAAAGAATGTAAGAGAAAGTCCTGCTTGGTTCCTATATTATCAAATAAAGCTCTCCAAAAAAGGATGGTCACTCTAGGGTCACGACCACTTACTATGGACTTAGGCATACCATGATGTTTAAGAACTTGTGCCATGAACACTTTAGCCATATGGTCAACCTTGGTAGTCTTCCATACATGAATGAAATGTTCTTGGTTGTTGCTGAATCTATCAACGATCATCCAAATTCCATCATTTCCCTATCTTGAACTTGGGAGATTGAAAATAAAATCCATGGTGATGCTCTCCCAAGTGGAAGAGGCATCAATAGACCAAGCGTCTTATGCCTCTTATTTCACTTTCTCGCAAATTAGACATTCAAAAACAAACTAATGAATATCTTTTTGCATACCTGGCTAAAAGAGCTTGTGTAGTGGAAGCAATCCCTCTATGTTCTGCATAAGGTGGAGCATGACACACTTCCTAAAATTTTCAACCTTAATATCCTGGTAACACACAAACAATCATCTTTCATAAGATATTCTTCTTTCAAGAAATAATGGCTAGTTGATTCACTTGCTTGCAACTTTTGCATAATTTTCCCAAAGTCAAGAGCTAGTGCATATTGTGCTTGCATTTGTTCTAGGCCCTAGTGATAAGCAATAATAACATTATTCACTTGGAGCCTTTGAGATAGGGCATCTGCCACTCTGTTCGACACTCCTAGTACATAAACAATTTGAGAATGGAACATGGATAATATCATGTGCTTCTCAAAAAGCTTGGTCTAGGTCAAGGAATACTTAGGACTTTAACGGTCTGCCTTGACCATGTCAGCCCCCAAAAGATAGTGCTTCCAAATGTTCAAAGCATGAATTGCAATAAAAATTTATAGTTCATAAACATGAAAGTGCTTTCAACATCATGTAGGCCACCACATGCCCCTCTTGATGTATAGTAGCTTGAATCACAATCCAGATCGAATGGTTTATACAAATCATGCATGATAAGAATGGGCTCAATGGTCGATTTCTCCTTAAGAGTGTTGATGGTTGTTCTTTAACATTCCCCCCATCTGAGAACAACATTTTCTTAGTCAAACGATTCAATGGGGTTGCAATATGAGAAAAATGTCTGATAAACAACCTGTAATAAGAATAGAGACCTTAAAAACTACGTATTTCATGCACGGTTTTCAACTTGGTCCACTCCTATGTAGCTTGGATCTTTGCAGGTGCCAAGATCCATTTCTTCCCCATCGATATGACCAAGATAATGCATCTTACCTAGGAAATTTTTGCTTTTGTTACCATTAATATAAAGCTTATGATTGCAAAGCTCCTAGAAAGCTATGGCTAAATGCTACCTATGCTCTTCTATGGATTTAGAAAACACAATAGTATCATCAAAAAAGTGCTCGTAAATTGTCACTTGGCCTAAAATTTCTATATATCATCCTGTTAAAAGTGGCTATTGCCTTAGTCAATCTGAAGGGCATGACCAAGAAATTTATGCACTCCAAAGGTGGTACGAAAAGCTGCCTTATGCATGTCCCATGGATGTATGCAAGCGCTTGAGGTCAATCTAGCTAAAGACTGTAGCACCTCCTAGTGTATCTAAAACGTCATCTATACAGGGAATGGGGAACCTGTTCTTGATTGTCATTTGATTCAATGTACGGTAATCAACACATGCACAAAAAGAATCATCCTTCTTCTGAACCAGCAATACTCGAAGCAAAAAGGTGGAGTTCGGCTGGATTAGTCCTTTTGACAGCGAATCTTGCACTTGTGCCATTATTTTCTCCCTCAGTGTTGCGCTCACCCTGTAAGGGGGTTAGTTGAGTGGTGCACTCACTAGAATAAGATCAATAGTGTGATCTTCCCATCTTTCAAGGGGCGGAAGGGTATCTGAAAAGATTTCTTTGAAATTTTTAAGAGAATTGAACATTGTTCCTATCCAGGGAACTTGATTCAATGTGCATATCCATTTCTACCTCTTTAAAAAACTCATATATGCAAAAATTGCAAATTTCACTAACTTAGCAACAAAACGGTTAGATACAAGGGGAAAATTTTCCCCCTCTTCTTTGCAACAATCCAATTATTCTTTTCCCCATGGTCAAAAACCAATTCTCTCAGGCATCAAAAAATACACCTCCTTCCTGTGAAACAAACATATACCAAGCACCACATCAAGATGCTTCAAGGTAAGATGAAAAAGTCCTCTTGTTCATTAGAATCTTGCACATGAATGCAGATTTTCTAATCATAGGATTGATAGGAACTCATGGAACATATGATCCACATCCAAAGCCCTTCCTAGTTATTACCAAGTTGTAAATGTCCAAGTAAAGTACAAAGTTGACCATTTATTTGATCATAATTAAAGAGTTCTTCATTTGGTTTCATTATGGTCAAAGAGTTATTTTAGTTGGTTAAAGTATTGATTTTGATCAAAGACACTTGACTTTGGTCAAGAAGGCCTAACTTTGGTCAAGGAGAGGTGGTTTAGGCCAAGAGGGGTGACTTTCTTCAACCAAGACATTCCAACCTTGGTTGGAGAGGTTTGGTTATAATCAAGGTGCCTTGACTTTAGTCAAATCTCCTTAACTATAGTCAAAGAGGGTTGAACTCAATCAACCAGAGAATTAATGTTTAGCGTGTGCTTTGGGGGGATGCCCACAGAGACTAGGATTAGGAGTAGTTTAGAGTTTTTTTTTGGGCATGCAAAAGCTAACAGTTAATGGGTGCCATGGTGGTGTGCTTCATTAAATTGATGCACATACCAAGAGGGGTCAAAATACCCTATTTTCATGGAGCTAAGGGATAACCTTACCAAAGCAAGTGACCATGGGAGTTAGAAGGCCTGGAAATACCCAACCCAAGGCATGAATTAGATAGTGGCTAGAATTGGGACTCATGGCATTTGCCAAGAGAGGAGAGCTCACCTCCCATTGGATTTTCCAATCAGCCTTGAGCTGACAGCTTGTTAGTTCAGGGCCCTAGTCTGTGTGTGAGAGAAGTAATGTGTGTGTGTGTGTGTGTGTGTGTGGAGAGAGAGAGAGAGAGAGAGAGAGAGAGAGAGAGAGAGAGAGAGAGAGAGAGAGAGAGAGAGAGATTTCTGAGTTTGTATTCAAAGAGCCTTGAAGTTTGAGGTCACTCTTGTGGATTTTATTGTATTGGAATCTGTTAAGAGTAGTTGCTCACCCATGGCTTTGCCACGGAAGGAAGGCAGCAGCCTCTCTCTCTCTCTCTCTCTCTCTCTCTCTCTCTCTCTCTCTCTCTCTCCCCCCCCCTAATTCATCGATGCTTCAAAAGCCTATACGCTTTTGCTTCTTCTAATCATGTCGTATGGGAGATAGCAATAACCAAGCCCTCGTACATTCTTTCATCAACGTTGATCCCTTTAGCTCGCATTTTGTTGATTAATGCCCTTGCGACAGAAACTCTTTGTAAGTGTCTTTAGTAGGCCTCAGTCAGTTGTATTTCATATCTTTAAGAAGCTGAAGGGCCATGTGGACTTTGCTTGCCTTAATGATGCGAGATACGAGATTATTGTACATGGTGCCGTCCCCATTGACTGCCAATTTGTAGAAGAGATCGAAAGCCTCCTCCACTTTTCGGTGTCGAAGCAGCTAGTGATGACGATGTTGTAAGAGTCGGTGTTACACGAGCAAGAAGATGGACTACATATGGCGAAAGAGCCAACGGGCAGTGTAGAGGCAACGGTGGGATAGAGGGAGGAACGGGCTCGAATCCTTTATTGAAGGCAAGGTTGAGGACTGAGTTCATGAGGTCAATGGAGAGGGAGGCAAAGCTATAGAGCAAAAAGGAGGGCATGGCGGAAATCAGAATTCGTGGAGCTCCGAGAGGAGGCAACATGAGACACTAAAAAGGCATCAAAGGGTTCATATCAAGTTAATCTAATCCAATGTCCGAAGATTGTCCAATCATCCTAGAAGGAATTGGTACATAGAGGAGAAGGGCCATATGAATGCCACATGGTGCTACCCTTGAGCTACACGTCAATTTTAAAAATAAGATATAAGAAGAATTGGATTACACTCTTGTGGAATTTATTGGCAGTGCTATACTAACATTTTTGTTAAAAGAAGTGTCCCACGTCTTTTCTTGCCAAGTGATCCCCTTCTATTTTAGTTTAATCTCTCTCTCATAGCAGAGTCCCGCGGGGACTTAGGGCGTGTGCAGGCTCCATTAATGCACAATTGTGATTGGCTAGTCAATTTTCAACTAGCCTAGTTGGGTGATTTTCACCACTATTAGGCTAGTAGAAAATCGACTAGCCAATCAAATAAGGGCATTAATGAAGCTTGCATACTCTCTAAGTCCACGCGAGACTCTATAGTCAAACGCATTTTAAAGCTCTCTCTCTCTCTCTCTCTCTCTCTCTCACACACACACACACATAGAGTTTGCAAATCTCTTTGCATTTTTAAGGGTTCATTTTAGCATTCCAACTTTCCAATGGTTGGCTTCCACCACAAGTTCTGCAAATTAATCATCCATTCATCTTGACAAACGTTTGTGTTGGGCGGAACCTAAGCGGGTGCTCAGGAGTACTTGTATTTCACTTGATAGGGTGATGATCCAGAACTTTGTAGGAACAGCTGAATAGGATAAAGAAGCACTAACGAAATTTCAAGAGGGAGCGTGGCACACACGTCGAGCAGATGGTCTCCATGATCATTTTGATGTAGGCTTGTGTATTGACTTTCATCATTACAATTCCATTGGCTAAGCACAGTGAGTCAAGGCGACTCATATTACTGATCAATTTGAGGATTTCATCTTCGATGCTGGGAACTTACCGGTGACATTTCAGTGAGAGGAAAGTGAATCGCAGAAGTATCTTGTACACGTCCGTTGCAAGATCAATAATTCGATCCAATGAGAAGCTAAATATCTCTTAACAAGAAACAGCAGATTCCTACAAGCTCCTCTGTGCGACAGCCATGAAACCCACCACCCGTGGTCATCATCCATTGCCACAGCGGATATTTCGTTGGAACGGAACGTGTGTGGTGCAAAATAATTCTCACCATTTGGGCTGAGACAAAATTGACGGCAGCCCGCAATCCCAAATCATCTCATTGAATTGATAATTGATAGATACTTTCATCTTCGGGCCAAGCGTAAGGTGGAGAGGCGTCATACATGCACGGAGCAGTTTGCTAGACCACTGGTGTGCATCTGTACTAATGCGGGCAAAGCCTTTTGATGCACAAACTGCGCATGGACAATGGAACGAGGAAGCTGACGAAAGCCTTCTTCAATTCGTGGACAGAGACTGAAAGAAACAAGCCATGTTGGGTTCACCTGACCAGACCAAAGTCAAGGTTTGGCACCAGATCTTGGTATTTACCAGACATCCTCCACTATTGTCTACACTGACAGCCAGAGTGCTTTGGCTATTGCGCGTAAATTTGCAGTAAGCCCCCTTGTGTGAAAAAAAAAAAGGAACAGGTCCTAAAAGGACAGCAGTCCTGAGTGGTTACTGCCTTGCATGATAGGCCCAGAAAGAGGGTAGGTTTGAGTGTTTTAATTCCCAACGAAAATCTAAAGTTGAGTACACAGCAAACCTTTGACATAAGGAGAAAACTGCCCAAAAATAAAGCTGTTTATGCAATAAACCTCTTGCTAAGGGATTCTTCAAATTAGATAGAAGGTTTTGTATACATTAGTGTTAGAGGGCTGACAGCTCAACTAGGTTGCAATGATGTCCTCACTGGATCATGCTAACTCATCCCATGAAGACTGATAGGGTCAGGCAGGAAGAGGGCATGCAGCCTGATAAAGAAAACTCCTTTAGGCAGTTGCCTGCCAGCTAGCATAGGCAAGAAGGGATCCTTTGTTTTGCAGATTAGAACATCCTCTTGCAGAGGAAGGGTCAAAGAAAGTTTCTTTGGGAGCAACCTAGAAGGAGATCAGCAGCTTCCTCAGATGATGCATCCATGAAGAGTAAGGAATCTCACCATGAGGGCAAGAAAAGGAGGAAAAGAGATGACCATGAAGAGAGATCTCATTCCAAGAAGAGGACAACCAGGCATCATCATAGACCCTCAAGTCCTTTATCTTCTTCCACTTCTACCTCTTCATCTTCATTTACTTCATCTACCAGTATCACTAGCGACATTAGTATTAACATGGAATCACCCACAATACTAACCATCTAGCACGGCCAAACACATGTAGTTAGGCGTCCCCAACTAAACCCCGCAGGGTCACCTGTGCCCAAGGCTAGAAAGAAAGGGGTTGCAGCAAAGGCCTCTACGCTTCAAGAGTTCGAAGGAAGTAAATCTGTCAAATTTGTCACGTTTAATGGCCAGTATGGTCATCCTGAGAAGGCTATGCACTTTATCAGGCAGTTTGATGCTGCATTTGGTTTAATAGCTTGCATCAGACAGGGACAGGCAATGCATGGTGGAGTGCCCAAACTACAGATGGCTCAGCACCAAAGAAATAGAAGGGCTTCAAGAAAGCTTTCTCTAAACAAGGACCATGTCCTCCTTCATTGGGAGAGCTTGCACATGGATGAAGGGGATACAATGTTAGTCTATAACTAGAAGTTTTGGGATGCCTATCTGCAGGTCACTCCTTCAAAAAGATCTCCAAGAGAACCCAACTCAGGAAATATAGGTAGGTCTCAATCCAAAGATACAAGTTGTGGTAAATACCCAGTCTTGCAAGACCTTGCCACTGTGCCATCTAGACTACATGAAAGGAAGAAACCTGATTTCTTTAGGTCAGAAAAGGAATTCCTAAAGCTGAGAAAAAGGGATTTCAGCCTCAGAAGCCAAGGGGCACTCAGATGCTGAGAGCATATAAGGGCAAGTTCCAATTTACCTCTCCACATATTATTGTTTTTCGCAAGGAGGGAAAGTGTTTCCGATGTGGAAATGAGGGTCATGTGGCTGCCTAGTTTCCTGAGAGGCCTTGTCTCAAAAGAGCAAAAGAAACCATAGGGATCGCCTAGCCCAGTGGTAGGAGTCCCGGATGTTTTGGGATGTGTTAGCGACCTAGAAGCATAGAGAACTATGCCTTGCATGGGGAAAGATTAGAGACGAACAGGCACTCATTTTGTCCCAAGAGCAATTTTATATTAGAGGACTTAGCTCCTAGACTAGGTATCAAGACTGAAGAATTGGGCACGGCCTTGGATGCCAATCAAATGTTTTATGGGGACCTTGTGCTAGTTACTCCCTTGATAGGGAAACTTTGTGTGCATGTACAAAGCTATTGGATCAAGAAGACTTCTTCATTTTCCCTCTTAAGCATCGTGATGTAGTTTTGGGGAGGCTCCAAGAATAGACGGGAGACTATTCCCCTTGTATTTGATGTTTCTGCTAGTAAAGCAATGAAATCTGCAGTTTCAGCATACATGGTTTTCATTAAAGAAAGAGATTTAGAAATGCATGCTGATTTGAATGATGTTGATAGAGAAAATTTTCAGTTTCTTGATAATTTTAAAGATTCTTCTTAGATGCATTGCCAAGCGAGTTAGGCCCTGAGAGACCAGAAAACCATTGTATAGAATTGATGCCAAGTAGTGATCCACCCAATAGACCACCTTACAGGGTCAGTGCCACTTAAGGAGAGGAGATTATGACTCAAGTACAAGACTTGCTATCCAAAGGGTTAATTCAGCCCAGCTCCTCTTCTTTCTGTTTCCTTGTACTTCTAGTACAAAAGAAGGATGGTTCCTTCACGGATTTGCATTGATTATCGCGCACTACACAAAATGACTATTAAGAATAGATTCCCTATTCCATGCAAGATGATGTGCTAGATCAGCTTAATGGAGCTTTAGTAAAAGTGGTTATCGTCAAGTCTGCATATAGCCACAAGATGTGCACAAGATAGCATTCCGCAATACTTTTGGTCTGTATGAATACTTAGTAATGCCATTCGGGTTGACAAATGCCCCTACTACCTTCAATCGAATGATGGATCGAATCTTCTGTCCTTATAGGTAATTCACTGGTACCTTCTTTGATGACATCATAGTCTTTTCCAAATCCGAAGAAGAGCATTCGGGTTGACAAAATACCCCTACTACCTTCAATCGAATGATGGATCGAATCTTCTGTCCTTATAGGCAATTCACTGGTACCTTCTTTGATGACATCATAGTCTTTTCCCAATCCGAAGAAGAGCACAGAGAACATTTTGCTATTGTCTTCTAAGAGCTACTAATCATCAGCTCTATGCTAATAGCAAGAAGAGTAAATTTTCCTGGAAGATATCCATTATCTGGAGCACATCATTTCCAAGAATGGAATTCAGATAGATCTTGCTAAGATTCAAGAGTGTTCATGAAGTCCGTAGCTTTCTGGGTCTTTGCTCGTACTACAGAAGATTTAGCAGGTATTTGTTGACATAGCTGCCCCACTTGATGACTTGACTAAAGAGAATGCAGCCTTCAGATGGCAGAGCCACAAAGGCCAGCATTCAACACTCAAAAGCAAGCTGACTACAGAACCAATTCTGTAATCCCAAATTTTTACAAACCTTTTGATGTGGATTGCGATGCTTGCAGAGAATGTGTTGGGGCTGCACTCCATCAGAATGACCATATAGTGGCTTATGAAAGCCGAAGACGACGGGATCTTGAGAGAGATGTGGGAATCTATGAGAAAGAATTGCAAGCTGTGATTCATGCCATTAATACATGGAAGCACTCTCTCTTGGGTGTAGATTTTACTGTAAAGACTTATCATCAAAGTCTAAGATACTTCCTAACACAAACTAAGCTCTCGAAGAAGCATATGAAATAGGCAAATATGCTATCAAAGGCAAATATGTATCATCTTCATATTATCCATACACTAGGAGCTCATAACAAAGTGGTTGATGCCTTGTCTCAAAGATCCCAGGTCAATAATGTGACCATTGCTTATCATAGGGAGAACAGTATGTCAGTGATCCATACTTTGGAGAGATAATGCAGCAAATGCAAGAGAGATAATGCAGTCAACAAGTCAGTATTCCATGAAAGATGGCTATTTAATGAAGGATGACTAACTATGCATCACCCGAAATATGAGGCGAAAGATTTTGGAGGAACGCCATGCACCTCCATATGCTGGGCATAAAGGAATTACAGCTACTACTCAAGCTTTCCAAGGTATTTTTATTCGCCAGCTATGTGTAAAGATATACACAAGTTAGTTACAAAATGCCTTACTTGTCAAAAGGTCAAGTATGATAGACGGAAGGCACCTTGCCTACTAATGCCTCTTCTTTTGTCTCATGCACCATGGGAAAGCATAGCAATGGACTTCATTTTTCATTGCCACACGACCAAATACTAGAAATGATGGGATGTGGACTGTTATTTACAGATTCAACAAGCAAGCTCATTTTATTCCAGTACGGAAGACGAGCAAGGTAGATCATATGGCTAAAGTTTTTATGGCTTACATCTTCAAGCATCGCAGTATGCCTAAGTCCATTGTCAATGACAGAGACCCCAGAATGACCATCCTATTCTAGAGAGTCTTATTTGATAATATGGGGACGAATCTAAATTTTTCTTCTTCTTTCCATCCCCAGACAAATGGTCAAAGTGAAGTAGCAAATTCAATATTGCTAGAGCTACGTGGCTGACCAAAAAATCAGATTTGGAAAAGTACCTTCCACTTGTGGAGTCTGCATACAATAATACAGTTCATACCTCCACACATGAAGCCCCGTTTGAGGTCATATGTGGAAAGGTGATTCTGCCACCAATCCTGAGGACCAAAGATGAGATATTTGCAGCTCATCAGCATGTCAAAGACCTCTGGATAGCATTCAGCCAAGTGCGAACAACAATAGAAAGGTCTCAGGACAAGAAAGCTATAGATAAGCATATTAGAAGGAAACTAGACCTCAAGAGAGGCTATTGGATACTTTTGAAATTTGAGAAGGCCCGGGCTCCGCAAGCTTAAAGGCAAAGAGAACGTATATGCCAAGCTATCTACCAAGTACTATGGCCCTTTTCATCATAGTGAAATCAATAAAGTGGCACACAAGTTGCAGATGCCAGAGCATTGAAAGATTCATAATGCCTTTCATGTGAGTCTTTTGAAGAAATATCAGGGACCGGAGCCTACAAAGCCAATAATGGAATATCCACTAGAAGTGGATGAGCTAGAGGAGATCCTTCAGCGAGAGCAGATTGTGTGCCATATAGTACGCAAGGGACCTTAGGACAAGGTATTTTATAGATACCTTGTGAAGTTTAAAAATTATTGAGCATTGAATGCCAAGTTGATGGGTGAAGACATGTTGTCTGATTATGCACAAGTTCTGGGTATTTAGTTGAGGTCAATTGATTAGAAAGCCAAGGGAATGTTACAAAGTAAAGTACAAAGTTGACCATTTATTTGATTATAATTAAAGAGTTCTTCATTTAGTTTAATTATGGTGAAAGAGTTCTGCGATCAAAGATACTTGACTTCGGTCAAGAGGGCCCAGCTTCGGTCAGAGAGACTTGGTTTAGGCCAAGAGGGTTGACTTTAGTCAACCAAGACATTCCAACCTTGATTGGAGAGATTTGGTTATAATTAAGTCACCTTGACTTTAGTCAAAGCCCCTTAATTATAGTCAAAGAGGATTGGCCTTGAACCAAAGAATTAATGTTTAGTGTGCACTTTGGTTTGCTCGGTGGGGACACCCACAGAGACTAGGATTCGTCTAGAGATCATTTTTTGCATATAACCATTAATGGGTGCCATGGTGGTGTCCTTCATTAAATTGATGCAAGTACCAAGAGGGATCAAAATACCCTATATTCATTCTCCCTCACCAAAGCAAGTGACCGTGGGAGTTGGAAGGCCTGGAAAGACCCAACCCAAGGCCTGAATTAGATAGTGGCTAGAATCATGAGTAATGGCACTTGCCAAGAGAGGTAAGCTCGTCTCCCATTGTATTTTCTGATTTTCTCATGTTTTGTAATCAGCTTCGAGCTGCAAAAAACTTGTACTCTGTAAATTTCTCTTCGGTGAAATAAAGTACCTACGAGGTAGTTCATCCTGTTGGTTCTGAGCCCTACTTTGTGTGTGAGAGAGAAGCAATGAGAGAGAAGAGAGAGAAAGAGAGAGAGATTTCTGAGTTTTGTATTCAAAGAGGTTAGTAAAGTCTGAGGCTGGCTACATTCTGTTGAGAAGAATTGGACGACACTCTTGTAAATTGCGCCTAGAATTCGTTGTCATTATTCCATCTTGATCCCAAGTTGCAAGGCTAACTCTTCAAAAATGAAATTGTCTGTAGCGCCTGGGTCAAAAAGGATCAACACATTCTGATCTCTCACTTTGCCCTAGGAAAGGTAAAGTCTTTCATCCACTATCCCCAAAACACTGGGGATATCTCCTATGAGAGGCCTCGACGGTTCCTATGTGTTAGAAATCAACCAACAGAGGGTACGCATAGCGGAAGACTAGCCCAGGAGCTCACACATTGTGTGGTGTGGGTGAAATCACAAACTTCTTTACTTAATGTGCTTCACATAGATGTGCAGAACAGTAAATAGACAATGCTCAGAAGAGATATTGGACCAACAAAATATTTCCGTTCAATGGACACAATACAACAGAGGGCCGAAGTCCCACCAAACCAAGGTCCTATGTCCTCACCAAAAGATGCTGTCCTACGATCTCCAAGACACTCCTAGATCCCTGAGTCTGTGTGCTCCACCTCAAGCTTATCTATCCGTCCACGATCTCAACACCTTACTGCCCTGGTAGACAGCCTACGCTTCAGCCCCAAGTGAGCTACGTCTGCAGCACCTCTGGCCCTTCTTTGCCTCCTGGATGTAGGCCACAGGATGACGCACTTGCTGCTCCTTTCTGCTCGACTGCTTGCTGAACTGCTGGATGTCATATGAGATGCCCCCACAAAACCCACTGACCAGCACCCTGCTGTCCGACTTTTCTGCCCCTCCAACCGACCCCACCAGCCCTATTTTATGGGGCTGTGTGCTGGCTGACCTGGTTGGCCAGCCGACCAGCCAGCCCAACCCTATTTAAGGGCAGAGCACTGCCCATTTGCAGGCATCTTTGTTCCATGCAAGGCCAAGCCTTTGTGGACTGCCTACCGTGCCATGTGCCAACCCTGTTGCAGGCTCCAGTCTGCTCCATCTGATGTACCATCTGCTGGTCCTGTTGCAGGTCATAACCAAAGGCCTCCACATCAGTGTGCTTTTTCCCTGGGATAATCCCCGCCATGTTTGCTGCGAGGAGCTGCCCCTGTGGCAGTCCCCCCCTCTCTCTCTCTTCTCTGGGAAGATCTTGCCCAATGTCTCCCTCCCCCATGCTCTCCTCATTTGGGGGCTTACAGATGGGGAGTTTACCTTTTCAACACTATGGTTTTTCTTGCTCCCTCGGACCCGAAGGCCTTTCGAGGTTGTAGCAAGAGAAAGCCAACCTCACTCTCTCTCTACTCACTACTAATTGAACTAAGAGGAATAACGCACTCAAAACACAAGTGGAACTAAGAAGTGAGTGTGAGAATTTGAGGAAAGTATGTAAAAGGGCTGAATACAAACTGTAATAACTGAAAGACTAAGTACTGTATGGAGGGACTAAAGCCTCACTGCAAAAGGAAGTAGAAGTACTGTGGGGAGGGAGCTGAACCCTCGCTGTAGATCTGTGTACTGAGGGCTGCTATGAGGCAGACCCTTGCTGCTGCTGTAATCCGGACTGAACCGGACTGGAGAAACCCTGTCGATGCCGTGGATGGGCGAGATATGATGCTCCCTGATCCAGACCTAATCCGACCTTGAAGGCTACTATTGGCTGAAGCTGAATCTGCCTTGGAATGGGCCCTAAAGCTGGATGAAATGAATGGTCAATGCAATCAATTGACCAGACCAATCAAAAGTCAACGAGTTGACTTTTCACCTGAAAAGTCAACTCCGCATTTTTTGACTTGCGTTGTCTTCTAAGGCTGTCTGGCACAAAATTTGCTAGCGCTGCAGCCTGTAGGCAGCATGCCACAAGTTGTGGATGCCCATGACAAGGGCCACTAGGTAGCCATGTGCCCTTCTTTTCCACATCTACAACATCTTCCTTCCTTTCCAAAGGCCTAAATCTGCTCACAGGTGAAGCGAGCTCTTCCCTTAGAGAGCCTTTGGTTCTAGTTGCCTGAGGTTGAAACCCTTTCTTTTCAAACTGAAGTGGCTGAAATCCTTCCTTTCTGGTACATGCTTGTTTTTTCTGGAACGTGTTTCTTCTCTTTCTGATATGAAAGTGAGTCCTGAATGCATGAGGTCTTACATCTCTGAATTTTCATCGAATTCACAAAAGCTTGAATATTTGGCAACAATCCTGCCTGATACTTCCGAGTCTTGGGTCAAATATCTTGGAACGGGGTTACCTATAGGTATGCATTCAAAATCTTTGCTTAAAAGACTCCACCATTTCCCCTCCCTCCATCCCATGCAATATGGACTTCGTCCACAAACTGTTTTGGGAGAAACTGCTGCTAGAAATACTGATGAACTATGGTGTCAGGAACAGTTTGCAGTTGAATTCAACAGGGTATTGAACGAGCAAGGGAGGGGATTGCACAATGGGTGTGAGGTTTGAGGAGCCGGTTGCTTGAGAATTGAAGGGTGTGCTGCTGTAGCAAGTCAGTGAAATGGTACAAATCAGTTTGCAGCATCAATTCACAGGCCTTTGCTTTGTGAAGGTGTCTTGCTGCAAAAATGATTGATTGTTGAAGCTAGAACCTGCCTGGATCAATTGCGATTCAGGAAGAGTGATAGAACAATCAGAGGATAAAGAAATCTAGAAGAAGGTACTCTTCTAGCCCCTCATTGACTTCAACAGGTTCGTCTAGGAGATGCCATAAATCTCACGTAGAGGGAGGTATGACATTGAGAACCAGATGGCATCGAGGCTGAAGTGGAAAGCACTCCAAGTCCAAGAAATTCAAAGAGGGAGGTAACCTCTGTCTGCATACGGGCAGACAGAGAAGGCTATGCAATTTATACGTTAGTTTGACGTGGATTTTGGTATGGAGAACTATCAAGAATCCTCCAAAACTCCAGATGGTGAGTCTACACCTTACATGTATCTAGTGCTTGGTGGAGTGCCAAGCTGGTAGATGGAATTGCTCCCAAGATGTGGAAGATGATTCCTACCTCGAAAAAGTTCAGCAACTTGCACACATACCAGGCACCATTCGAACTGCATATCTGGCATCGATTCACTGTGTTAAGGGCTGCTTTGATGCCAACTGATGCATCCACACTAGGATGTAACCCTAAACACAATCCAAACACAATCAGCAAAACATAATAAAGATCAACAGGTGACTCACCTCCTAGCTTACCCCGAACACATGGGCTAGAGTTCAGACTCCCACAAGGGTATGCCCATAGCTCTGGTGTCACATATCACCAGAACCATCAACAAGGGACCTTCAGCATAGTGTCTGCTGATCTGCCATGTAGAAGGCCGGAGTCTAGGCTACCAGACCATCCAGTGGTCTGTGCACACTGAATACTCACACAATAGCCTTAGCCACTTTTTCCTGGCTAAACATAGCCAATTGGCCCTTTGCTAGTATTCAATCCCTCTAGTCCCACTACCCTTAATCCCAGGGCCACTAGCCTTGCTGGATTTAGTCCCCTAATCCGAGGATTAGCATCTAGGTACATAACACTTAATGCTTTGAGTGTGGGAATTAGAATATATCAGTTCATGTCATGTTGAGCCGCAAGGTCTTCTTTCAAACGACACAAGGAGTGAAAGGTGTATTTTCCATAGGCTAGGCACAAAGAGCATCATATTTGGAGATAGGATACTCTTCACATCCTTGAAATAATGGCAGTTGAAATGTAGAATTCCTCCCTGTTCACTCTGCTCTCTGCAGAGAACACGTCTCACCCCAGATCTTGAGCAATAATACTGATGCAGTAATTAACAGCTTGTAATATACATCTTGAGAAGGCCCCGTAAGACATAAATTTCTTTCCTTTAGTATAGATTGTGATAATGACACAAACTGCAGTCTTTAATCAACCACATTACCAGATCATAGCCTGCTGCCTGACCAGTGCCAAGCGTCAAGACTTTATGTGTTACGTTCTCACCTGATGGTAGATATCCCTTCCTAAATGCACCTAAACATTTTGAATTCTTCAATTCCTTGGAAGAAAAAGCTTTTCCAAAGCCCGTGATAACATTTCATTTGTTTTCCTTCCATTCCTGCTTATGATCTTTAGTCCTAAGACCCAAACTCTACGTTTGAACTTCCACAGTACCCATCCAATGACTGCATTTCCCATCAATGCAAACAATGCGAGAAACAAAGCTGTATCACTGGAAGAAGTTTATATTCTCCATGTTTTTCTTCTATCGTTTGGATACTCTCTGTTCCCATCTTCTGAACTCTTTACATCAGGAAAGACCCATTTGACCACACATTTTCAAGACTAAGAAATCATTTTTGCATTTTTAAGTAAGCGGTTTCACCTGGCAAGTGTAAGAATAGCCAGATGACAACACAACTACAAAGGTTTAAGTTCTTCAGTGAACTATATTTTGCAAAGCCCAGCTGGGCTCATTCTCTAAATCAATGTTACATTTTGTTAAAGCTATGCAAAGACGCTCTTCACACTCGCCGCAGAGCTCACATCAAGTAACTTGAAAGAAAATAATTATAAACATCTTTATTAGACCGAATCAGAGGTAACCAGGGGTTCTCAAATACAGCCGATTATTACAAGCGTAGATCACAGTCAGATCCGCTCGGTCTAGACTTAGAAAACAGAGTCGCAGCTGCCAGTCAGGTTCTCATTATGGCCTCATAATCAGAGTGCCAAACATATACTATCTAGTCTAAAAAGCAAAAGAAGTGCCCCTGCATTGTATTGTAGAGAGCTGGAAGTTGTCACATCTTGGACTTTTTGGCGATCTTAGACCACTCTGTGTGGAAAGCACCAGGCTGGTCGACTCTCTCATAAGTGTGTGCACCAAAATAGTCCCGTTGAGCCTGTAAAAGGTTTGCAGGCAGCCTAGCTCGCCTGTAGGTATCAAAATAGGCCAAACTAGTACTCATACCAGGAGTGCTTACTCCCACGCTGATGGCAAGAGAAACTACTCGCCTCCACGCTTCCTGCCGCTCCACCATTTCCTTAGCAAATTCTGGATCCACCAACAGACTGGCCAGCTTGGGATTCCTGTCATAAGCCTTCTTGATTCTGTCTAGAAACACGGCTCTGATGATGCAGCCCCCCTTCCATATACGAGCTAGCTCCCCCAGATTCAAATTCCAGTTCTTCTCTATGCTCTTTGCCCTTAAGATATTCATCCCTTGGGCATAGCTGCAGATCTTAGATGCATAAAGCGCTTTCCTCACATCATCAACCAGCTGCGTTTTGTCAACATTCTTGGTCGTCAGGATGTCCCCAACACCAGCTCCTCTAAACACCTCGGCTGCAGCCTCTCTTTCCTCTTTCAAACCACTCAAAAAACGGGAATCAAGAGAGGAAGCTATCGTGGGGGCAGCAACGGAAAGCTCAGCTGCTTGTTGTACAGTCCATTTGCCGGTGCCTTTCATCCCCGTCTTATCAAGGATTTTATCCACCATCTCACCGTCGCCCTTGTCATCCTTTACTCCGAAGATGTCTGCCGTTATCTCGATCAGAAAACTTTCCAGCTCCCCTTTGTTCCACTCTGTAAAGGTAGCAGCTAGCTCTTGATTCGTCAAGCCCCCCACGGATTTCAGCACATCATAAGCTTCAGCGATCAGCTGCATATCTCCATACTCTATACCATTGTGCACCATTTTCACAAAATTACCAGCACCTCCCTCTCCGATATAAGTCACGCAAGGGCCATCGTTGACTTGCGCAGCCACCTTGACGACGATGTCTTTGATGTACTTGTAAGCTTCTGGAGTGCCTCCGGGCATGAGAGCCGGGCCGTAGCGGGCACCATCTTCCCCCCCTGAGACCCCCATGCCGAGGTAAAGAAGTCCCTTTTCTTTCACTGCTGCTGCCCTCCTTTCCGTATTCTCGTACCATTCGTTTCCACCATCAATGATGCAATCGCCGGGCTCCAAGAACTTTGTAAGAGTGTCGATAGTCTGGTCAACAGGAGATCCAGCCTTTACAAGGATAATGACAGCTCGCGGTTTCTTGATTGACAGAACGAATTCTTTTGGATCATAGAATCCCTTCACTGGCAAATTACCCTCCTCTTTAGCTCGTTCGACGGTCTCGTCCACTTTGTTGCTTGAGCGATTGTAAACGGAGATGGGGAAGCCCTTTTCAGCAATGTTGAGAGCAAGGTTCTGGCCCATGACAGCAAGACCAACGAGCCCAATTCTGGAAAGCGAATCGGCCGCCATGGCTGAGGGAAAACGGTATGCCAAGAGGAGAAGTCGGATCAAACAAGACGAGTTAGAGTGGTTGAAGATCAGACAACCGAAATCTTTGCTGAATGCTCGATTCTCTCTCTGTCTCTCGCTCGCTCGATCGATCGATCGCCCAACGCCCCCGCCCTCCGCCCCTCCTTGACCCCCTTCTCTCTCTCTATCTCTCTCACTCACTCACACACACCAACACCCTCTCTCTTTCTCTCTCTCTCTCTCTCAGAAACACACCCAAATCACTCTCTCACTCTCGCTCTCTTACTGGGCCTGCTCAGCACTGAGTTCCAGAAGAAAAGGTACCTCAATACGAGAGCTCAAAAGGCAGAGGTGGCAAGAGAAGACGAAAAGTTCGATCGCGGAGAGCTTGCGGTACTGATAGTATGAGATGAACGGGGAAAGGATGAGCGCGAGCGTGCAGATCGGAAGACAAGGAGGAGGAGGGCAGAGGAGGGCAATTGGAAGAGAAAGAGAGAAGAAGTAAAAAAGCGTGGGTGCACTGGACTTTCAGCCTACCAGAAAGAGAGAGAATCTAGAGAGAGAGTGTGTGCCCTCTAACACGCATCGAGTGACGTCACCTCTTCTGACCACTCGCCGGTCGCCACGTGTCCTGAAATTGGCTTTCCCAAGTGTGGACCAGTCTTTGCTCACGAATTTGTTGGGAAAAAAAATTTTCTAGATTTTTTTTTTGCCCAATAAAACAAGCGAGTACAAGTACTCTTCACGGGAGGGGGACGCCGAGAGAGAGAGAGCGGAAGGGGGGAGAGAGAGAGAGAGAGAGAGAGCGCGCAATAAAAATAGAAAGAATCCATGTGGCAAAAGGCGGCTTAAGTGAAGGTGTTCTCATATTCAGAAGGGAAAAATCGTATTTTTCTTTTTTTGGCCTGCCGTAGGTGAGGACTTAGTCGCATTCATGCTAGGGAAGATAAAATTAATTTTTCTCGTATTTTTTCCAGCCCTGGAAAATACTTGAACCACGTTGCTGCTGCCACGCACCATGCTTCCATATACCTTCTTAGGCTTGCCATTGGGCACCTTTCCATTGGTCCAAGCAACCACCAACAAATATCGTTGGGGGATGCCTCAAATGTTTGATGACACGTGGGGAGGTCCCATGCATCGTCGATTTTTTTGGTAACGTTCGTCTCCAAGTTGGAAGACAGATCCAGCGCTATTATACGTATCACATTTGCCAGCACCGTGAGGCGCATGTCGGAGATCACCAGCGAGTTCAGGAGTTCGAGCCCTCTAACAGAGCCAGGCCTTTGCGCTTTCTTCTTCGAATGACACGCAGGCATCTCAGGACTGCAAGGGGTCGAACAAAGGTGCATGTTGGAGGTCACCAGAGGATTGAGGAGTGCAAGCCGTCTAATAGAGCCATGCCTTTCCAATTTCTTCCCTGAATGATACGCATACGTCTCACGCCAGCGGATTCAGGGGTGCGAGGTAACACTGGTTTATGACCCATGCTACAAATGTTCGATACAAGGCCGAACACCAGCAGATTCAGGGGTGCGAGGTACCACCGGTTTGTGACCCATGCTATGAATGATTGATACAGGGCCCATGCTATGAAGGTTCGATGTATAAAGCCATAGCCAAGAGGACACACGTCACAAAGCAGCCACACGAGGTGACAAACTCGTGAACAATTGAAGGACTTCCAATGAAATAAGGACACGTGTCATTTATCGGTGGCACGCGCTCACCACCTCATGCACAATACCACAAACTCGTGACAAGACTAAATTTAGTATCTCTTTAGATTGACCAATCAAAAAATACAAATTCAAACAAGATGAACATAGTTCAAATGGCCTGCCTTGTTTTTTGGAGTTTTTATGCTAGATTCAATCAATGGCAGGAGATTGCCTTGGTTATGTTGTCATGCATAGGACAGGGACGAGTAGACGAGGGAGTGGTTAGACCAATATACGAAATATGTTCCGTGCGGTGTGTTTGGTGTATGTGAGTTTTCCCAAATGTGGTCAATAATGCTTTTATACATTGTTGTGGGCACTGTAATGAGTTGTTCCATGTTCATGGCTCCCATGAACTGCAGAAGACTGTGCTTGTTTGCACTGTTTATCGTGTAGTCGATGTTGAAGTCTCCCACAATGAACATTGTTTTGGTTAGATGAATGTCACTTTGTAGTTTTTGCAAGATGTGAATGAGGGTGCTTGTTTTTACCTTTAGTGGTTTGTAGATGTTGATAATGGTTACTTGTTCGGCTGTGGGCATTTCCATTTCCGTGAGGAGGCACCACAGCCTTGGATGCAGATTTCTTTTGAATGTCTGATTTGGATGTCGCTCTTGAAGTATGTGGCGAGTCTTGACCCTTGCTTGTTGTAATGTGGCGGAATCCAAGAAGCCCTATGTTGTCATTTTCTCTAGCGTGTGTTTCTTGGAGGCACAGTTTTGTTGCGTCCATGATGGCCTGTGAATGATTGATGTCTTCGTTGTGGGCATTGAATGATTGCATGTTTAGACTTTGTAATGTTTTCGTTCCTGTGTTTTTCCTAGGCAGTCTTTAGAAAAAGGCCACTTTAGAGAGAGTGGAACAGGAAAGAGAGAGAGAGAGAGAGAGAGAGCAAAAATAGAAAGAATCCATGTGGCAAAAGGCAGCTTAAGTGAAGGTGTTCTCACATTCAGAAGGGAAAAATTGTTTTTTTTTTTTTTGCCTGCCGTAGGTGAGGACTTAGTTGCACCCATGCTGGAGAAGATAAAATTAAATTTTCCCGTATTTTTTTTGACCCTGGAAAATACTTGAACCACGTTGCTGCTCCCACGCACCATGCTTCCATGTACCTTCTTAGGCTTGCCATTGGGCACCTTTTCATTGGTCCAATGGGTCAAACGTGCGCACGAAGCCAAGCACCCACCAACAAATATCGTTGGGGGATGCCCCAGACATTGGTTGACACATGGCGAGGTCCCATGCATCATCGATTTTTTTGGTAACCTTCATCTCCAAGTTGGAAGACAGATCCAGCGCTATTATGCGTATCACATTTGCCAGCACCGTGAGGCGCATGTCAGAGATCACCAACGAATTCAAGAGTTTGAGCCCTCTAACAGAGTCAGGCTTTTGTGCTTTCTTCTTCGAATGACACGAAGGCATCTCAGGAGTGCGAGGCGTTGAACAGAGGCGCATGTCGGAGGTCACGAGAGGATTGAGGAGTGCGAGCCGTCTAACAGAGCCATGCCTTTCCGGTTTCTTCCCCGAATGATACACATACATCTCACACTAGCAAATTCAAGGGTGCGAGGTAACACTAGTTTATGACCCATGCTACAAATGTTCGATACAAGGCCAAATGCCAGCGGGGTGTGAGGTACCACTGGTTTGTGACCCATGATACAAATGATCACGATACAGGGCCCATGCTACGAAGGTTCAACACGGGATGTCGCAATTTGCTCCCATTCAAAGACGAATTCGCTGTTGGTGCATACCTGGAAGAAGCGTGCCATACTCATCATGTGAAGGGATGATGAGCCTTTCATTCGTGTTACCAACTCTGTCTTAGCACCCATGACATACTAACCTTGCAAATTCCTCACTCTCCTCATGCTTATAAAGCACACTGGTACATCGTTGTGTCATCAGCAGTCTTTGTTGCGTCGCTAGGGAAAATACATCTTGTAATCATTCGCACGTTGGCTATCACGACTATGGCTACCGAAGACCAAGAGAATCAAGTGTCGGGAGAGTCTATGGATACCAGTAGTGGTCAATTTGAGAAGGGTTCGTAGAGTTGTTCGTTTTGCTATTCGCAATTCTTTCGTTCTCCAAACATGACCCTTTTGCAGACATGATGAGCATCATGGAGCCCAAACCTGATTGTCCTGATGAAGCAATGTCTTGGCTCGAAGATCCGTCACTAGTGAGCATGATGACAATATTTTTTTGGCCTGTGACAAGCATTATATGTACTTAATATTGCCCTTACTCAACCGAATAACAGAAGCTGCCGAAAAGTGGAATGCATCCAAAATCATTAGCTTGGAGAAAAACAATAGCAACTTTGAAACACAGTAGCGACCAACAACAGAAGGTATTAAATTTCAAAGCTTTTTTATGTCACGTGTTGTTAGGATTTGGCTCTCTTTCGTCGTTGCTATCTTTCTCGGTATCTCTTTTACTGGGTTTCGTGCGTCCCATCTGTAACAACGCCCAACTCTCCCTCTCGTTGTCACTCATGGGATATCGAATGCATCACCGATTCAATGTCTCCATACCTCTCTCAACAGCGAACATGTCCCAGTTCTAACTCAGCCCAACACTCCCTCTCGTATTCTCTGTTTTGGTATTGACGCAATATCTTCTTGCCGGTCTTGTTTCGTATCTAAAACTACGCGTTCTTGGCATCCTATTCATGGCAAACTGTAGGTCCTCTCGTGGGTGAGGTGGAAGCTTTGGTAGATAAAGGTTTTGTTTCAGTATTCGATGCCTATGTACTGAAAACCTCTCCTCACCTGCTCCGTGTTTAGTTGTAAATGTCCCTATTTTGTTCACCCCACCAAAGCTTGTCCCAAAAGATGGCAGTTTGTTGAAACACTCACCCATCAAGAAGCCCACAAAAAAGACTTTGAAGAGCTACTTTCATGCAGTAGCTGAGGAAGCATACACCGAAGGTTTTTTTGCTTTTCAAAATATCACCTTTTCTTCGACAAGTATTGCAAAGAGCTTGAATTTCCCACTCTATTTTATGGGAGAAAACGTGCTTATGAAACCACCTCAATGGTCTCTTATCAAGACATTGCCAAGTGGGAGATCAAACATATGGACTACTGATTCGCATTCTACATAGAAAATCTATTCTTCAAAATGATGAAAATATTGGTCCAACAAGTCATGTCCACATGTTGGGTACGGTTACGCAAAGCGCAATTGCAAGGATTGAAAATAAATGCCGAGACAGCAATACTCGACACAAACATTGAACAGTTGCTACAATCCAACATAGGGTACAAAGATTTCAAATGCATACACACCTCTACAAACTACAAACACAAACTAAAACAAAATGTCTTTGCAATGTTGCGCCAACTTGGCCCACCAACTTTCTTCATGACTCTCTCTGCAAGCAGCAGAGAAGCATTAGGACCCATTGAAGACATGCATACAATCATTGTCTAAACAAAGCACAGGCCCTAGCAAAGAGCACACCCTTCAGCACATATTCAAGTCCGACCCTATAAGCACAGCTCGATACTACTCCCACAGGTTCCAAGAATTGAAAACTTTGCTTCGTCAGGACAACAACATATTGGGACTCCTGCAAGACTTCTTCTTTGTGACAAAAAAGAGGAAGCCAGCATGATCATGGTTTGTTGTGGATTGAAGATGCTCCAACTCTTGGGAAAACAAACGACGAAGAGATCGAGAATTTCCTAGACAGAAACATTACTACAAACAGCTCCAAGCTTTTGGAACTACTGAAAGACATATAGACACACAAACATAGGAAGACATGCACAAAGAACACTCGGCTATGCAGGTTTGGATTCCCACGGGCACCCATGAGACAAACGCGCATTCTACGCCCTTTAGAGGACCAAAATGAGCATTAAAAAAGGAAGGCGCAATACAAAACAATATCGAACATCCTACTAGACAAGTGCACTAGACAAGTGCACAATGACGTTGGACTATCAAACATTCCTAGGTGAAATTGGCTTAGAAGAGAAAGATTACATCAAAGCGTTGCACTCCCACATTCACCCACCCCAAATGATATTATTGAAAAGGGAAACGAAGGACATACACACCAACAATTTCAACGAGAACATGAAAGCCTATGGGGGCCAACACAGACATCCAATCCATTCTAAACCCTCACGGTGCCGCCTCATACTACACTTCCTACATGAAAAAATTTGACAAAGAGACACGTGACGCAGTGAAAGCAGCATTGGCAGAGAGCATCTGAAACAATAGCCCAACCAACGAAAAAAATTCGCAACGTCGGGAATGCGATACTAAACACCCACCACATAAGCGCCTAGAAAGCAGTATATCTATGTCTTTCCCTTCCTCTTTTAGCCGCTACAAGGGAGTTTGTTTCCATAAACTCAAGCAAGCCAGAGGACTGTACATTGCTCCTGAAATGAAGGGCTGACTTGCAAACCATGGACCCAACAAGCATAGACATTTTCTTCCCTGACATAATCTCAAACTACCTGAAGCGAGGGCTAGCCCTAACCAACACATGCCTAGTTGCCTACGCAAGCGAATACACAGTTAAACAATGGGTCACAAAGGCAAGAAAGAGGCCAAGAATAATACACTACAATAATTACCTTGAAAACCCACTTGGTACCAATGGCATGCTTACCTGGTGGCAAATCCACAACATCCCAAGTCTGATTCTTCTCAATGGACTGCAATTCATTGTGCATGGCATGCATCCAATTCACATTATCCTTTCCTTCTTCAAAAGAGTCAGGTTCTTCTTCATCAACCAATTGGTTGAAGATATGCTTCGGGCATATGTTTCTAAGAGACAGTCAGCAGATTCGTGCACATGCCCAGTTCACAGCATTGGTAGGTAGTGAAGAGAGTTTTCAGATATCTCAGAGGCACTCAGGATTTAGCTCTCCTCTATGATGATCAAGGTTCGCTTACCATGCATGCTTACATGGATAGTGACTAGGCAGGTTGTTCTGACACCAGAGTGTCACATACCGATAATTGTTTTTTGCTTGGCAATTCATGTATCTCTTGGCTTAGCAAGAAGCAACCAACAGTTGCCACATCTAGCTGTGAGGCTGAGTATAGGGCAGCCTTTACTGCTACAATAGAGTGTATCTAGCTTCGATAGTTACTTACAAATCTTGGTATTCACCAGACATCCTCTACTATGGTCTACACTGACAGCCAGAGTGCTTTAGCTATTGCGTGTAACCCAGTGTTTCATGCGCAAACCAAGCACATTGAAGTTCACTATTGTTATGTTCGAGAGCGGTTGTCAGCAGGAGACATAGAGTTGTCCTATCTTCCCATAGAGGACAACATAGCAGCTATGTTTACAAAGCCACTTCCTCGTCCCAAGTTCGAAGTCTTCCGATAGGCTTTACACTTAGTTCCCTTTGTTACGTGATCTGACATACCTTGTACATTCAAAGGTGGCTATATCTGTTTAAGATGAACATGTGCCACCATGACCAGAAAATACCAGGTATTCTGAGACGTTTCCAGAATACTTCAGCCCATACCATGGAGGGGGATTTGTAGGCCATCTTCTACTAGTTCTAGTGATGCCCTATGGGCCTTGGTATGTGCCTTGTAGGCATAGTTATAGGCACTTAGTTTATTTTGTGCCTTTTATGCCACCTAGGACACTTAATCCTATGTGACACATAGGACACTTAGTCCTAGGATCTAGCTACAAGTACTATGTACTTTTCTTTTCTTATACTCTAGTTGACATGATGGTTGCTCTTTTTCGACTCTTGTACCTTGTAATTGCTCTCTGAGTGCCAAGACCGCAGAGCTACGACCAGGAGACGTGCCAGGACTGCACCTCTGAGTGGCCGACAACACTCTATTGCCGACTTCATGCCTCCACTGCCTCATCCATCCTGATATCTTGCTATTGCTAGGGATGATGATGATATTGATGATGATGCTGAGATTGATATATAGTCGACCATCGACATGACTATGTTGTACTTAGGACTTAGTACTGCCATTCTGCACCTGGCATGACATGCACATAGAAAACATTGCCACAATAAATTCTAATTAAGAAATGTTCAATAAGATCACCTCTTGTACACAAGCTCCATCTAGCAATGAATCAATCACAAACTTCTCTACAAGCCAAGCAAGCAATTTTGAAACAAACATGGGGAAGTTCGACATTCAAAACGAAATGTAAGAGCATACAAGCAAGAAACAACAAACATGCAACATACAATCCGGGCTCAAGGTAGGAATGATTGTTGAAATATTCCCGGGAAACTTGGACATCAGTGAACGGAATATTCAATGCAGCAGAGGGAATATAAATCGACAGCCAGAGCCCACGATAGTCCTGTCGTCCTCACCTCCTACTGATGGCATCCCTCTTGGCTACCGAAAGATCCCCTAGTCCCCCTTCCTCTCCGCAATCTTGGCCACCTCTTCCAGCTTCTTCCACCCCCGTTCCACGAAGCTCATCTGCTTATTCTCCGTGAGCCCACGATCATCTTCTCGAATTCTCTTGCCAGCTGCCGTCTCCATTTTCCTGCCAGCTCGTCGACTAGAAGCTTGCCTTCCTTCTCTCCAAAATAGCCACGTCACCTTTCATTAGCCACCTTACCTTTACCTTTTACCACTCTCTCTATCCTTCCTTCAAACTATAACAAGGCCCTTAATGACCAAAATGCCATCCTTTAACACACCAATGCATGCCACAATCACTTAGCATCTAATCGCCCACTGACCATCCACATATGATGAACACAATCTTGACCTTGGGTACCATGAATTGCTCAAAAGCTGCTCACACAAAATCTGATTGAACGCCAGCAAGCACACACACAAGTTGAACATCACACATGTACATATGTACAAGACAAGTTTGGGGTTTTCAAAAATCTTCACACAGTGTCTGACCCTTTTGCACAGAGGAGAAGGAGAGGCTTTTGGCTGGGGATCTATACTACAGTGGAGCACGGGTCATGACGACTGTGTGTGCAATGAGGCGACTCAATCATGGAGGGGGAGAGGACCAAAAACATTGCAAATTGAGAGACGGATAGCTTCTAGAAGACCGAGGCTGTATAAAGAGCAGGAGAGCAAGAGAAGCTTTGAAGCCCTGAGCTTCGCATGAGGGAGAAAGGAACATGAAGATGGAGGGAGAAGGGATCATCAGTTCCGAGGATGGAGAGCAGGGTGGTGTGACTATAGGAGTTGGAGGCTCCCAGATAGCCGGTGAGCTCTGAGTTGGCTACTGCTATTCTAGTGTCACTACTGCAGGTCTAGAGGTCTTACGGAGGGGGATGTGATTGTTGTTGATGTAGAGGAGGTCCATGGTCACTACTACGGGAGCTAGAAGACCTTGGAACTGACAAGGAGGTGTCGAACTACAACTCCGTATGCACTATGAGTAGAAGAGAAGCCACAGGAGGTCAGGCCGTAGCTCTACTAAAGGTGCTTATTAGAAGAATCAATGTGCAAGGGAGGATCTCAAACGTTGTAGCAGTTTCTTCAAGCTTGGAGAACCTTGGACATCATGAGACAAGAGCTCCAGGTGCTAGAGAAGCTACGGTCACCTATTGCCTAGAAGACGTGAGGATCTATTATGCGAGAGATAACCGGTCTAAGGCATTACTACAGAGTTGGATGGAGCTATGGCGATGCTATCTAGGTGGGCTGATGCTTTTGGAAGGGAGAGGAGCTTGACAACTGAGTGGTAGTAGGAATTGGTCATGGCTGGAGGATCATAGCGACAGAGAGGCATGGCGGTGATATCATTTCTGCGAGCAAGAGAGAGCTATGGAGGGGAGTTTTGTGATGGAGGTCGTGGGTGACATAGATGGCTGTGTGTAGCTCCATGCATAGCTTATAAAGATGTAGTGCATGGCTGGTGATGAACTATTGCTTAGTAAAAATTTGAGGCATAGCTGTGAATCATTTTCTGCTGGCTGAAGGAATGTTGAGACGATATGAAGCTATGAGCTTGGTGATTGAGAAGGAGGTACTTTGGATGTAGTATGAATCTTAATGCCTTGTGAGCCTGAACCTAGTCATTAGTAGGGGCTTGTGATGGGCTGTGTGGTCCATTGGGTTTCTTTCTGAGGTTGTCTGGATTTTGGAGGAAATGAGGCTAGAGTGAGTTGTATCAGAAGGTATGTAAAGAGACGATGATGTTGAATGAATGCCTTTTGCCTTGTGATTGTGTTGTTCGGTTGTTTTAAACGTGGATGAGGGTGGCTGTGAAGGCGGATTAGGCTCTATTGCTTTTGTCCATCCACGTTTTGGTGCCTCCACGGAGGACTGTGCACTTCAGTTTACAAGTGTGAAGTTGTGCAATCAGTTGTAGTGTTGAAGAGCTGAGAGAGATGGTAGAGGACTTTCCAGAGTTTTGGGGGATGCCATATGAGAATGCAGTGAGATTCCTAGAAAAGATGGAATTTACAGCACTTATGAAGGATAGGGCAACCCCTCAGATTTTGTTTTAGATCATGAATTATTGCTTGCAAGGAGATGCAAAAGCATGGCTGCAAACTTAAGTGGTTACCTTCAGGACTACTCATCCTCAGCAGCAAAATCCGAAGTACACAGTGGTGAGAGCAGCTTTTCTTGCACGGTTTGCACAATCCAGGAGCCCTAATGAAGTATGGAAGGAGTTGTGCAAAATTCAGCAAAAGGATAGTCAAGATGTGGATCAGTATCTGATAGAGTTTGGTAGACTGTGGAGTCTACGGTGTGAGGCTTTGATTCCTGAAGTACCCCCGCAGATGATAAAGAGAGACCTGTTTCTGGCTGGTCTGGAGCCTACCCTCCATCTGAAGGTGAAGCTGAAGAATATTGATAGTTTTGAGGATGCAGTCAGAGTGGCCAGAGAGGAGGAGTGGAAAGTCAAGAGACTGAGGCAGCTTGGCATGCAAGAGGAGCCTAAAACCCTGATTAGAAGCCCAGAAATGATTAAGGCATATGCAGAGAGAGAGCCGATGTCTATTCCTGTGTAGGATGATTCCCTGAAAAAGGATTTGCATGAAGCTATGGAGCTAATGAAAACATTCAGCCTAAATTGGATGGAGACTGCAAGAAGAAGCAAAGGTCAAAATAACAGCAGAGAGGCTATGGATGGAGAAGGAAGTTCAGCTGGTACAAGGAGAGTACCAGATTATGCGATGAGCTGTAAGCTGAGAGATAGATTTTTTGAGTGAGATAGAGAAAGAGACCATCTCATCAGAGGAAGAGAGTCAGTTGTCTTCATTGTTGAAGGAACCTGAAGATGTAAGGGAGCTGGAGATCATTGCACTTAGTATGAATGGAGGCTTGTCAATTGCTATGGAGGAGGGTGTTGCTCAACCAGATCTGTGTGAGGTGGTAGAGGAGAGCTCGAGAGAAGGGGTTGCTGCCATAGATGGCAAAAAGTTTGAGAGCCCATTAAAGGCAACTAAGGATAAGCCTGTGTGTAGATGATGATCATGCTCCAGTGTTATGTGATGATGTGCCTATGATGGCTGAGTGCAATCAGTTTGTGGTTGACACTGTGATTGTGCATACCAAAGAAGCTAAGATTTTAGGTTCAACAAGTGACGAAGAAAGAGGTGAAACTAGCAATGAAGATGAGAGCTCAATCATGTGTGACAGAGATGAAGGTGATGTGGCTATTACTGATAAAGTAAAAGACCTACAGTTAAAACACTTAGTTTGGGTGGGACCAGCAAGTGTTGATTGTGTGCATGCAAACTGTGATGTGGATGATGAGGTTAAGATTCAGTGTTTACAGGATGATGGTGATTCAGTTGATGAGCTGGATGGTGTTCTTGATGATGCACTGGATGATATGTTAGCACTTATCTATTTGAAAGAGAATGTAAGCACCAGTATGCATGTTGAGCAAGATGGAAGTGATGGTGTGGTTGATGATCAGCTGGATGCTTTACTTGATGATACCCTTGTGGATTTTGCATGTGTGGGAAGGATGTGTTTGAGCAATGACAAGAAAGAGTATGCTGATATGTTTGAGCATTCTTCAGGTGGGAAGGATGTTTGTTTGCTCCTGGGTGATCTTGATAATACATGTGATGGATTAAGTTTTGTAGCTTACAAGGTTGAGGCGATAGGGTATGCTGAGAAGTCCCTAATCACAGATTATGAGCTGGTTGTGCCCGTGAGATATGTGTGTGAGGTAGTGACCTCAAAGGATGTGACTCAAATGAAGCTGAGTAAGACTCATGATACAAGTGTGATGGCTAATAGCCAATGGAGTTGTGTAATGTCTTGGCAGGATAAGTTATGGGATCCTGGAGGCTTAGTGAGGATGTGGGTACATGGAAAGAGCTGGTGGCTACATCAACTTGGTGTGTTGTTGATTCCTTTTGATCCAGGGGGATGGTGGATTATGCATATCTGGCAATGGAGGCTTCAAAGTTTTCCTTTTGATCCTGGTGGTTTGCTGATGTTTTTCTTTAGCTACTAGACATGAATGTCACAGCAGAAGAGTGGGGTTGCTAAAGGTGTGTGAAGATTTTTGAAAACCCCAAACTTGTCTTGTACATATGTACATGTGTGATGTTCAACTTGTGTGTGTGCTTGCTAGCATTCAATCAGATTTTGTGTGAGCGGCTTTCGAGCACTTCATGGTATCCAGGGTCAGGATTGTGTTCATCATATGTGGATGGTCAGTGGGCGATTAGATGCTAAGTGATTGTGGCATGCATTGGTGTGTTAAAGGATGGGATTTTGGGCATTAAGGGCCTTGGTATAGTTTGAAGGATTGAGAGAGTGGTAAAAGGTAAAGGTAAGGTGGCTAATGAAAGGTGCCGTGGCTATTTTTGAGAGAACGAGTATGCATGCAACATGCTACGTAAAAAGAAGGCAAGCTTCTAGTCGACGAGCTGGCAGGAAAATGGAGACGGCAACTAGCAAGAGAATTCGAGAAGGTGATCGTGGGCTCATGGAAAATAAGCAGGTGAGCTTCATGGAACGGGGGTGGAAGAAGCTGGAAGAGGTGGCCAACATTGCAGAGAGGAAGGGGGACCAGGGGATCTTTCGGTAGCCAAGAGGGACGCCATCAGTAGAAGGTGAGGACGACAGGACTATCGTGGGCTGCTGGCTGTCGATTGCACAGAGGAGAAGGAGAGGCTTTTGGCTAGGGATCTATACTAAGGTGGAGCACAAGTCATGGCGACTGTGTGTGCAATGAGGCAACTCGATCATGGAGGGGGAGAGGACCAAAAACCTTGTGAATTGAGAGACGAGTAGCTTCTGGAAGACCGAGGCTATATAGAGAGCAAGAGAGCAGGAGAAGCTTTGAAGCCCTAAGCTTCACATGAGGAAGAAAGGAACATGAAGATGGAGGGAGAAGAGATCATCAGTTTCGGGGATGGAGAGTAGGGTGGCGTGACTATAGGAGCTAGAGGCTCCCGAATAGCCGGTGAGCTCTGAGTTGGTTACTGCTATTCCAGTGTCATTACTGCAGGTCTAGAGGTCTTACGAAGGAGGATATGATTGTTGTTGATGTAGAGGAGGTCCATGGTCACTACTACGGAGCTGGAAGACCTTGGAACTGACGAGGAGGTGGCGAACTACAACTCCGTATGCACTATGAGTAGAAGAGAAGCCACACGAGGTCAGTAGGCCATAGCTCTACTAAAGGTGCTTATTAGAAGAATCAATGCGCAAGGGAGGATCTCAGACATTGTAGTAGTTTTGGACATCACCAGACAAGAGCTCCAGGTGCTAGAGAAGCTACGGTCACCTATTGTCTAGAAGACATGAGGATCTATTATGCGAGAGATAACTGGTCTAAGGCATTACTACAGAGTTGGATGGAGTTGTGGCGATGCTATCTAGGTGAGCTGATGCTTTTGGAAGGGAGAGGAGCTTGACAACTGAGTGGTAGTAGGAATTGGTCGTGGTTGGAGGATCATAGCGACAGAGAGGCATGGCAGTGATATCATTTCTGCGAGCAAGAGAGAGCTATAAATGGGAGTTTTGTGATGGAGGTCGTGGGCGACAGATGGATGTGTGTAGCTCCATGCATATCTTATAAAGATGTAGTGCATGGCTAGTGATGAACTATTGCGCTTAGTAAAAATTTGAGGCATAGCTGTGAATCGTTTTCTGCTGGCTGAAGGAGTGTTGAGACAATATGAAGCTATGAGCTTGGTGATTGAGAAGGAGGTACTTTGGATGCAATATGAATCTGAATGCCTTGTGAGCCTAAACCCAGTCATCAGTAGGGGCTTGTGATGGGCTATGTGGTCCATTGGGTTTTTTTTGAGGTTGTCTGGCTTTTGGAGGAAATGAGACCAGAGTGTGAGTTGTATCAAAAGGTATGTAAAGAGACAATGATGTTGAATGAATGCTTTTTGCCTTGTGATTGTGTTGTTTGGTTGTTTTAAACGTGGATGAGGGTGGCTGTGAAGGCTCTATTACAACCACCTCAACACAGTAACCAAGACACAATTCCCAGTCTAGCCAGCAACTAGCGAGAACAATCCATTGTTCACAAGGGCTCACAATGGACTCACTCGTGCTCCACCCTGCCAACATCAACACACATGGGCTACTGTACAGAGAACTATCATGAATCTGAGACCCAAAGAACCTATACCTACTACACAAAATCGATCAAAACACATAAAAGTAGACAAGTTGGTTCTCCAAGAGATAGAACGCCTCCAGACAAACTGAAAGTGGCCTTTTTCTAAAGACAGCCTAGGAAAAACACATCCACGAATGAAAACATTACAAAGTCTAAACACGATATCATTCAATGCCCACTAGCAAGACATCAAGCATTCACAGACCATCATGGTCACAACAACAAAACTCCACCTCTAAGAAACATACGCCCAAGAAAATGACAACATAGTGTTGCCTAGATTCTGCCACATTGCAACAAGCCAAGGGTCACGACTCACCACATACTTTAAGAGAGATCCAAATCAAACATTCAAAAGAAATCTGCATTCAAGGCTACGGGTGTCTCCTTATAGAAATGGAAATGCCCACAGCCGACGAACAAGTAACCATTATCAACATCTACAAACCACCAAAGGTAAAAACAAGCACACTCATTCACATCTTGCAAAAACTACAAAGTGGCATTCATCTAAGCAAAACAATGCTCATTGTGGGAGACTTCAACATTGACTACACGATAAAGAGTGCAAACAAGCACAGTCTTCTACAGCTCATGGGATCCATGAACATGGAACAACTTATTACAGTACCCACAACAATATATAAAAGGATTATTGACCACATTTGGGAAAACTCACATACACTAAACACACCACATGGAACATATTTTGTATATTGGTCTCTCGTCTACTCGTCCCTGCCCTATGCATGACAACATAGTAAAGGCACTCTCCTGCCATTGATTGAACCTAGCATAAAAACTCTAAAAAACAAGGCAGGTCATTAACTATGTTCATCTTGTTTGAATTTGTATTTTTTGATTGGTCAATCGAAAGAGATACTAAATTTGTATTTTTTGATTGGTCAATCCAAAGAGATACTAAATTTGTATTATTTGATTGGTCAATCTAAAGAGATACTAAATTTAGCCTTATCACAAGTTTGTGGCATTGTGCATGAGGTTGTGAGTGCGTGCCATCGATAAATGACACGTGTCCTTATTTCATTGGAAGTCCTTCAACTATTCACGAGTTTGTCACCTCGTTTCTTGTGGCTGCTTTGTGTAATTCTAGATTTACAGTATCTATATTGGTGGAAAAGGTATGAGGATGCCTAGTGTCCTTCAATTTTCCCTTTTGGGATCCCTTGAAGGATGTTTTTGCTCTTGTTTCTTTTCCATGAGTTACTTCCTCTATCTGTACTACATCTTGTTTTGGGATTCCTGCAGGTGGTATTAGTAAAATGTCTCTCATCTTGATGTCTATCATATCTGTAGCATTGAGAAGTTTGTCATATCTTCATCTCACCATATTTAAAGTAGTCATATCCTTTGCCATGATTGTCACCTATGGTTGTGGGCTGCTAGAAGAAATGTATTCTAGAAAAGCTCTATGAAAAAGTCTTTGGCACTCACTTGCAATGCCCATCTTATTGTTCTTTGCTACTGGTATCCAAGGCTGCCAAAGTTCATATCATCACAAACCTCCTTAACTAGCCTTTGAAAAGGTGCCTTGGGAATACACATTCCCATGGGCTTTTGCCCTTCTTATCTCCCTTAGTACACTAACCTTTTGTGTAAATCTTTCTTTTTTTGCTTTTTTGATAAGATGCATTGGATTTCCTTTTCTTGGATGAGCGAGTTGTCCTTTTGATGCTACCATTTTTGCTTTGGTGAACCCTTGTCCTTCTTCCAACAGTAACCTTTGTCCTTGCCATTGGAATTGATGCTAAACTACACATTGAAGAACATTAAAAATAAGTCCTAAGTCCTGTCTCTCTCTCTCTCTCCCCTTTCTTTGCTCCTATGTGGAAAACAAGGTAGTGTATAAAAGAATACGATTTGGAGGGTTGGGGAATCCCCAACCCTCTAAAATGCATTCTTTTGTACACTTTTGTGTAGACCCTCACCTAAAACAATGTGATTTAGAGGGTTGGGAAATGGCCAACCCTCCAAATCGCATTCTTTTGCACACCTTCTTGGCCTGCCAATTTTTCCACTAAGGTTGTCTTGAGATATGTGATACTCTCTCTCTCTCTCTCTCTCTCTCTCTCTCTCTCTCTCTCTCTCTCTCTCTCTCTCTCTCTCTCTCTCTCTCAATCCTATTCTGTTTCCCTCCTCATGCTCTTAAGGATGCACCTCTGCTCCAAAATAATAAATACCAAAGAGTGTACAAAAGAACACGATTTGGAAGGTTGGTAAATTCCCAACCCTCCAACATACCATTTTTTGGGACCCTTTTTGGACTGCATATTTTTTGCCTAGGTTTCATGTGTGTGCATGCGTACGAGCATGCATGCATGCGTGCTTGCACACGTGCACGCATGTGTGTGTGTGTGTTTTTAAAATATAAAACCTCTTAACAACACGACACTCAAAGCTCAGATAAGGGTGGGTAAAACTTTATTTGTTACATGGGGGTTCATAAAACCAAAACTTGGTACAAAAGTGTAAACAAAAATAATAACACTGGTGAAGTCTTGACAAGCATCTTATTTACTGAAGAGGAGAAATTGCATACCTACCACCATCCAACAAGAAAACATGATCAAAACCAAGTTAACTTAAATTGGGAACATATGTGTCATAAACACTCCTCCCTTGTTATCGGGGTCACAATAAATTAGAAGCTTAGCCATAAACTTCACCAACATGATGTAAAAAATTAAGTGCAAAAGAAGGGTTTTACAAGTGTGGAAATGTACAGGAATAATTTTTGTTACAAATAATGAGAAGATGGAGGGTGGGAAACATAACTTGGGGGAATTGGTACAGGGGAAATTTTAAATTGGGGGAGGCGGGGGGTTAGAGAATTAGAAGTACATATATGTTGAGGAGGGAGAGAACTTTGTAGAATATATATTGAGTAAAAGAGTATATTGTAGAGGGGCATTTTTGGTTAGAGAGGGAGAAAAGATGTAGAGAGATACAAGGGGACATAGTTATATATACGGAGAAGGAAAATGAAAAAGTGAGGGAAACTAATCTCTATGCGAGCATGAAATTAAAGTGCTTGGGAAAGGTAATGAAAGAAAAAGTACATTAAGTGCAAGTTTACTTTAGAGAAAAAATGAATAATAAAACATTTTTAATTTAAAAACAAGGGGTTATAATAAGGGAAGCAGTCTAAGGGAATTAAGAGGGAGGGAGGGGGATCTTGGATATACATAATGAAACAAATAATGAAAAAAATGGGGCGGAAAGTAGGGAAGCAAGGAGGGAAAAACCAAAAAAAAAATAGAAAGGGTTTTTAGAGAAAAAATACATAAGGGGAGGGGAAAGGGGGGATGGTGGGGTGGGTTGGTAAACGATAATAATGAAAGAAAAAAGAATGTAGAACAAAAAGAGAGAAGGGGGGGGGGGTTAGTAACTATGTTTAATGACAAGACTCATTAAAATGGAACCTGAGAATATGGTTCTCCAAGAAGTCAACAATCATGTGTGGGTGTCAGCTCAAGGCATAGTAGACGAGGTATTGTGGGGAAATGGAGGCATGCATTGTCGAGCTAAGGATGAAGTCGAGCTTTGGGTGTGTGGCACCACAATGGTGGCATCAGAGATGAGAGTTGAGGAGCGGTATACTTTGCAGGGTAGTATTGGACCGCTGATGATCGTTTCATAGGGTAAGAATGGCATATGATGCACAGAGCTTGAGGAAGGGCAAAAGTACGCCACCTCTCAACTGTGTACCACAATTAGTAGTAAAGCTGTGAGATAGCTTCAAAGAGATGTATATATGCATGGGTAGAAAGCTACGTAGGCATAAGAAAAACATACGCGAAGGGGGGGGTATTTAACACTGATGGGAGTCGGGAGAGTGAGGACACGGGGGTTTTTTTGGGGAGAAGGGGTATTTATGATAAGGCCATGTAAGTATGTAGAAAATGTAGTTAGAGTAGTTAGCATAGTGGGGTTTTTGAGAGAGAAAGTAGTTAGCAGGGGGGGATTTACTTAGGGAGATGAATGTAATCAAAGATTAGGTAGGGAGAGTAAAAGGAATTAGCACCGTTTTTGGGTTAACACAGTCAGGAAAAAATAGGCCAGGGAAAAAAAGGGGGAATAGGTAAAATAGGGGAATAATTATGAAAAGTTTAAGAAAACATTAGAAAAAATTAGGGAGAAATAGGAAATAATTAGGAAAAAAATAAGGGAATAATTAGGAAAGAAAATCAAAAAGAAATAGAAATAATTATGGAGAAATAGGAAATAATAGGAAAAACTTAAGTAGGTTAAAATAAGAAAAAATTAAAGGAAAAATATTTAGAAAAAGCTAGGAATTTAGGAAGAGAAATGTAAAAAATTAGGGACAATGGGAAACCGTAGGGACAACTGGGAAATTTGGAAAAGAGGGAATTTAATAGGAAGGTAAAATTAAAAAATAGAAAATAAAATTGAACAGTAAAAAGAATAAGAAAATAAGGGATAAGGGAAAAAATACTAAATAAGGAAAGTGAGGGGAGATTAATGAAAGCAAAAAATTAAAATATAACGATTAAAAAAATAAATAACGATAAAAAATTAAAAATTACATAAAATTAAATAAAATTTAAGCAATTGAATAAAATAAGGTACAAAAGTGTAAACAAAAACAATAACGTCAGTGAAGTCTTGACAAGCATCTTATTTACTGAAGAGAAGAATCTGCATACCTGCCACCATCCAACAAGAAAACATGATAAGAACCAAGTTAACGTAAATTGGGAAGACAGGTGTCATAAACACTCCTCCCTTGTTATTGGGGTCACAATAAATTAGAAGCTTAGCCATAAACTTCACCAAAATGATGTAAAAAATTAAGTGTAAAAGATGGGTTTTACAAGTGTGGAAATGTACACTAATAATTTTGGTTACAAATAATGAGAAGATGGAGGGTGGGAAACATTACTTGGGGGAAATAGTAAAGGGAAGAAATTAAATTGGGGGTAGTGGGGGGTTAGACAATTAGAAGTACATATATGTTAAGAAGGGAGAGAACTTTGTAGAATATATATTGAGTAAATGAGCATTTTTTTAAAGATAGGGAGCAGGAACAAGGAAGGTTTATTTTTTGAGAAAAAAGTACTATTAGAAAAAGTAATGGAAAACGAAAAGTGAGGGAAACTAATTTCTATGCGAGCATGAAATTAAAGCGCTTGGGAAAGGTAATGAAAGAAAAAGTGCATTAGGTGCAAGTTTACTTTAGAGAAAAAATGAATAATAAACATTTTTAATTTAAAAAGAAGGGGTTACAATAAGGGAAGCAATCTAAAGAAATTAAGAGGGAGGGAGGGGGACTTTAAATATACATAACGGAACAAATAATGAAAAAATAATAATAAGGGGTTTTTAGAGAAAAAATATGTAAGGGGAGGGGAAAAGGGGGATGGTTGGGGGGGGGGGGGGGGTAAACAGTATTAATGAAAGGAAAAATAATTTAGAACAAAAAGAGAGAAGGGGGAAAATGAAACCTGAGAATACAGTATTACAGTTCTCCAAGAAGTCGACGATCGTGTGTGGGTGTCAGCTCAAGGCATAGTAGACGAGGTACTATGGGAAAATGTAGGCGTGAATAGTCGAGCTACAGAGACGAGAGTTGAGGAGCGGTCAGGGACAAAATTTGACAAGGATATCTATGTCATTAGCCCTTTTTTGTGTCAATTACACATTGATTTAGAATTTCTTTATCAAATGACAATGCAAAATAGCTTTTGTCATTTCCACATGAAAAACGTCAATCTATTTTAATTGTCAAATGAAAAACTGGTTTTTAAAAAAAAATTTCATATGTTTAGATGAAATCCGGATTCCGATCTTAGGGAATCCAAAGAGCATGAATGATTTTCGATTCCCAAGTGGTGGCTCGTGTGAGCCACCTACTCCAATTTAATTAGTCCCGAATCGCGACTCCCGAGTCCTACCCTGCTCAAATTTTGTCCCTGCTCGGAGTCACGAGTCACCACCTTCTCCTCTTCCTCCTTCCTTGCTCCTCCTCCTGAGTCCTCACTTGTCTCCTCCTCCTCCTCCTCCTCCCTTCCTCCTCCGCCGGCCCCATCACTCCCGAAACTTGCTCCCCCTCCGACCCCCCTTGCCCTTCCCTCGTTGCCTACCTTACCTGCTCCAACCTCCTCCTCTCCTTCATCTCCTCCCTCTTCTCCATCTCCCCCCTCACCCTGTTCTCCTTCAACAACTTCAATCCCTCCTTGAACCTTTCCTAGATCGTTGTTCCCTTCGGCAAATTGCTTCGCATCCCTAAAACCAACTGCGGTTGCGGCCCCCAGCGCCAGCGAATCCTCACCTCCATAAACTGCAACCGTACTCGACCCTCTTCATTCCTATAACAGGTCATCCCTTCCGTTTCTCATCAAGGAATCGTCCGCTAAGTTCTTCTCTTAATGTCAACAGCCTTCGGAAACTTACATGTCCGACACAAAAATCGATCTCAAGAGGCATCATGTCCTAGATATGTTGATAGACAAGTTTGCTTTATGGACAGTGAAGGTGCTTCGATGGCCAACAGACTTGTTTTTCCAGGTACTCACAGGTTGTGCTTTTTGGTCTCGAATCTCGGTTTTCTACTTTTCCATTTTTGGTATTTCACTCTCATCGATGATCTTGCCCAGGCATGCCGCCTTTGTTTTGTTTGACTAAAATACTATGCGTATGAGTACTGTTTTTCTGTTTGGAACCTTGAATCTGTTGATAATCGGATGGACGGAGCTGTGAGATTGACGTCCGTGGCTTGCCTTTTGTCCTTTCGTCCGTTGACGGAAGGTATGATATATATTATAATGTTGCCGCTGGAGATGACTATTGGAAAGCATGAGAGGATCCTGTGCCCTGCATGCCAGGAGGTGCATATCGACTTTTATCGAAAACGTCTCCGAGCACCATCCTGGTTTACAGGAGCGAGAAGGTAACGCAGGGGTTACGTGACTCCTCTCCTGCATCTTTTTCCCTTAATCCACCTCTCTTTCTTCCTACTCCTCCTCCCTTTGTAGCGGAAGCTCAGCCAGCTGCCCATCCCTGTCTGCTTTTCTAGATGTCCTTTTTACTACTGCAGGGCTGTTGAAGATCTCTTTTTCAGTATGTGAGTCAGTCGAATCTTGGATGCAGAAACGGTATGGGTGTCGAGCGATGATGTTGGAGACAATAGCTGCAGTCCCTGGAATGGTGGGAGGTATGCTACTCCACTTAAGATCGCTCAAATTAAATGAACCGTCCAGATACGAATATCAAAATCAATGGCAAAGTGCACAACACTTGCAATCATATGGGATGTCATGCAGTCCCGAATCTCGATTCAGATCCTTTGAGCAATCAGGAATCATAGACAGCAAAAGCTGGGAACTTTACCGGGCTTAGTGAACAGTCTGCTTCACAGACTTCATTAAGGTTTTGTTGTTGGCTTTGAAAAAGAAGCTTTAACGAGACTGGGCAATAGATTAATGTAAAAGTGGGTAGCATAAGATCTAAGGACAATTGTTTCACAAAATACCAGAGAAACATATTGGTTGGCTATGTGTAAATCGATTGGTCCCTCAATGATAGGAAGAGAACTGATTTCATTACTTACTGAAAGAAGAATGGATTCAGGGTTTTCTTAGTGGTTCTACCTTTGATTATGTTAAGTATCAGAACAGCATCTATTACGATCATGTGAGTAGCTGAGAGGAGGTCTTCGATTACATCTGTCAAGTCTCATTCAACAGATCTGGCAAGATCGTGTACATGTAGAAGGTGAGTGAAGCTATGAAATCTTAATGCAATTACTTGTTTCTCTTTTGTGGAGTCGAAACAGTGTGTTTTGATGCAGTTTTATATTTTTCTCTATAGGTGTTGGTTGCTTTCGAATTTATTGTTATGGAAGGTTCAAGTAGTGCTAGAAGTGTTAATAAGAAAGCAAAGGGGCGTGATTTATTATCTTTTTTCAATAAAGTAGGTGATGAGACCCATGGTGAGTAGTCGCAAAAACATAGGGAGTTGTATGCAGATTTGTTTGGAGATGAGGATCATGATGACAGTATGGATGAGATGCAAGAATTTGAGGGACACAATGATGTAACACAACAGAGAGAGGGGATGATAGTTAGGAGGTATCGAAGTTAATGACACTTGCAATACCCTTGGGCATACAAGGTGCAAGTAGGGGAGAAGGTATTAGTGAAGTGTGAATATTGTACAAAGTTTACAAAAGAAAATGTGTATGCTAAGGAAGGAGCACAATCACTGCAGTTAAGTGCATTAAAGGCACATTCTAAATCAGAGCAGCATCAAAATGCAGATATATGCTTTCGAGATTGGAAAGAGCGAGAAAGAAGTCCAATAAGGGAACGATTTGATGCATTGCATGATAAAGCAAGGGAGCAAATTATATCTCATGAAGTGTGTTTATTTCTGCTCTTGTTTCAATATTCCATTGGAGAAGTATCCACATCTAGTCCAGTTTAATCGTTACATGGAAATGCCAAATATTTCATTAATGGATGAATATGCTTCTTATGTAAATCCAGTCTCAGCTAGAGAATTTTTTATGGCACTTCGGAATTACTTTCAAGAACTATTAAGTGCAAAAATGCTGTCTAGTTCTTTCTTTTCTGTCATGGTTGATGAAAGTACAGATCGCACATTAGAGAAGCACTTGATCATTTATATCACATATTTAAAGGAGAATAAGCAGGTCACAAAGTTTACACGCTTTGGTGTTTCTGTCCGATGGTGATGCTGAATCTGTATTTCAAGCAATGATGAAGTTCTTGGAGGAAGTGAAGCTTGACATAAAGAGAATGGTTTCTATTGCTACCGATGGTGCTAGTGTGATGATAGGATCGAATATAGGAGTTGTTACACGCTTTCAAAGTATTCTTCCTAGGCTATTGGCCACACATTGTATAGCTCATCGGGAAGCTTTAGCTATAAGGGATGCAAGCAAATGCTTTTAGCAAATGGATGTGGTTGATAAGCTGGCTGCAAGTGTTTACACATGGTTAAGCAAGTCAACTAAGCATCATAATGAATTCAAAGAGTTGTTGGATGCCTTTGAGATTGTTGAGTTAAAAGCACTTCGATACCATGATGTTAGATGGTTATTTAGAGGTCAAGTGATGAAGAGGCTTGTTGAGCTTATGCTTGCAATTCTGGAAATTTGGAAAGTTCAGAATTTAAAAGGCTATCAGACAGCCACTATATTCCAAGTGCAATTTCTTATTAACCTTCTTGCAGATGTGCTGGAATTATTGAACATCTTGAGTAAGAACCTTCAACATGAAGTAGTTGATCTTACAGAAATAGGACGCAAGCTGGACAACACCATTAATACTTTGAAGAAGATGTTTTTACGCCATAACAAGCCTTTTGGAAAGGGGAGTACATATGTAGCTCCTTTTTTTAAAATGGCAATTATAGTTGGTTTGAGATATACAAAAAATGATGCAATTAGAATTTTTAATTTAAGGTTTGTTCCAATCCCTAGAAAGCAAGAGAATGCCTCAACCTCTACTCAAGGAGAGCAGCAGCAAGAAGATGGTATCCTATTGTAGCATAGTGTGCCTTCTCAACATGATGATAATAATACGGGAAGCATAGATGATAGTATATTGTTGGGGAGAACATTTGTACAGGCTGTAATTGATGCATTGAATAGCAGATTTATAGATTTGGGTACTTTTAATGCTATTAAGTTCTTTGAGCCTAGAAGTTATCCAAAGGATGTGGATGATAGAGAATCAAAGACTCAAGAATGGCTTGGAAAGCTACTTGAAAAATTCTGCAGTGGTTACCACCCAGTTGCAAAGAAAGAGTTGTGCCTTAGTGAGCGAGAGGACTTTGTGGAGCAGCTATATGCAGCAGGGTCTGATAAACGGATGCCAAAAGCATGGGAATTCCAAGAACATGCATCCTCTAGGATCAATATTGCAAACCGCTTTGTATATTTTTGGAAAGGTATCAAACCTCCTATTGATGGGAATCCTGAGCTTTTTGCCCATAATCAAATCCTTGGCATGAACATATGACTTGCCTTGATATGATCACCCTCTCTTTCTCTATAATATTTTGAAATTTGGCTAGCCTTTTTGCTAAAAAATTTTTGTAAGTCTCCAAAATAGCAGCATAATCGAGCTCTTTGTTCCACCTCTCATAAAAGATATGGTAATCTTGTTGAGCATCAGACTTCTCAAGAAAGTCAAAAAGTAACAAATCTATAGGCTTCTGGTCTTCTTTTAATGTCTTCCACTTGAACGGGATTACCTTTTTTACAAAAGATATGCCTTTAACACTTGTTAGCTCCATTTTATCTCTTCTCTCTTTCTTAATTGAACTTTCCTCTCCCTGATAAAGGTAAGACGAAAGTGGCAATTGTTCTACTACATGTTGCACCAAAAAGAGAAATAGCCCTTTAAATTTACTATCTCAAATCAAAAAAACAATTTTGATGAAGTCATACAAACTAAATATAGCCACGCATCTCTCTCTCTCTCTCTCTCTCTTTCTCTCTCTCTCTCTCTCTCTCTCTCTCTCTCTCTCTCTCTCTCTATCTCTCTCTCTATCTCTCTCTCTCTCTCTCTCTCTCTCTCTCTCTCTCTGATGCATTCTTTCAATCTCTTAACATACCTTTTCCTCAATATGTGAAACCAAAGAAATTTGTACAACAAAATGCAATTTGGAAGGTTGGGAAATTCCCAACATTCCAAAATTGCATCCTTTTGTACAGTCTTCTTACTTTCAACATTTTGTTCAATCTACACAAATCACCAAATTTTGATTATTTTTGCAATAAGTTAGGCTTGTACCCCCCTTTGCACATGCCCTGACCTGTTACACATGCAATAGGTTAAGGGTGCGTGCCAAACCTGCTACACAAATCACCAAAAGTTATAAATTATTGCTTGCATTTTAGAATTCAGCCAGGGTTTATAATCTAGAGTCTAGGGTTTAGAGATTATGTTTTAGGGTCTAAGATATAGGTTCTAGGGTTTAGGATCTAGGCTGTAGGATTTAGGGTTTAGGGTTTATAGCTTTGTATCTAAGGTTAAGAGTTTAGAATATAGAAATTAAGGTCTATGGTTTATAATTTACGGTTTAGGTTCTAGGGTTTAGGGTTTAGCATCAGACGAGAAAAGATCAACGTTGGTCTTGTTCCTGTCAAAAGACAAAGGGATCCCCTCTTTGTTAGTTTGGCATCAATTGGATATCCACTTACAAAATTCTTTCATGGTGTAGTGTTGTGCTATGAGTTGACCATGCTAGAAGGCACCGGCGTTCAAGTCTTGAATCCATACTTGATTTGCTTCTTAAATAGGGGTGGCGGCCCTTTAATTCAACTTCTTGTAAATCCTTTGGAGCTATATTACAAAGAGGAAGAAAAGCCTAAACTAGAGGCAGCAATAGTGAGATTATCGAAAGCCAAAGCACCCTGAATTGATCGATGAGATGGTATCCCACCTATTGAATGATGGATGGATGGTAGCATTGTATTGAATGGGTTTCGCATCTAAAAAATTGCTACGCCAAGGTATGAATGTAAATATCATTGATATCCCCCATCATATACACTATTTTGATGCACTTTATAGTTGCATGACGATCTTTGAAGATGAATGTTTTGAAGAAGAGAGAGAAGATAAAGAAGGTAGTGACTCGAGGCTGATGACTCTAGTGCAAGTAATGAAGTGCAAGTAATGAGGAGGTGGATAGCTCTTCATGTAGTGGGGAGCATCTTCTTGAACTGCACACGAAGAAGAAGAGTGATTTAGTATCAGAGAGAGAGTAAAAGAGGTTCCACTTGCCATACGAGAGGGCCAGAGGCAAGAAGTAGTCCACCACATCGCAAGCAAAGGGAAGGCTACAGAATTGGAAAGTGTAGAGAAATTAAAACCCCATAAGCCATCCAAAGTCTTATATGAATGCCAAAGAATTAAGGAAAGAGACGGAAACTCAAAGCGGGAAGACTGGCGAGGATCCTAACCCTCAAGGTCAAGAAAGTGGAGCACGTGGCATACTAAGCAAAGAGCTTGACCTAAAAGCTTAAAGATTGGCGAGGATCCTAATCCTCCAGAACAGAGTGGTGAGGATCCTAATCCTCCAAATAAGATTGGCGAGGATCCTAATCCTCCAGAGCAGATTGTTGAGGATCCTAATCCTCCAGAGCAGATTGTTGAGGATCCTAATCCTCCAGAGCACCGAGAGTAGCCCATTAGTCAGGACCCTATCACTCAAGGGCCTGTGCTTGGTACTCAAGAGCAAGAGATTTAAATATTCAATAATATAAAAGAAATTTTAGAATGAAATTATATATTTTGTATAAGTCAAGGCCTTATAGAAAGGGCCCTTGCTTTGATCTTAGATCTAAAAGAAATTTTGGAATAAAATAAGATATTTTGGTTCCATTATAATCAAGTACATTGTTTTTCATTTGTTTTGATGTTTTTACTCTCATTAATGTTATATCCCTTTCTTATTAATTTGACTTTGTAGTTAAGGGTGTATTTCTACAATAAGGTTTCTATATGCACCACCTTTCCAAGAGAATTGGTCTTCCATTAAGGGTGTATTTCTACACCAAAAAGGTGTATATGTACACCACCTTTCTAAGAGAATTGGTCATCTGTTCTTAAGAATTGATAGAAAGTACAATGTTCATGAAACGTTTTTTTACTTTAGCATAATTTGATATATAGAAATATATGGTTAATCTTTAAAAATTGCATTGGGAGTGTAGTAATAGTAGGTGGTATTTTCACTAAACTTTGGTTTTTAAAGTTAGCTTTAAAAACTGCATTAGTAGTGTATTTGTGACTTTTGGACTTTTCTTTAGTCCAGTTTTGAATTGGACTTGTTTACACAACCCCAAAATTTTTATTACATGTCTAAAATCCAACAACCTAATCATTTGGAGTAAATAATCAAATCCACTAACATGTACCTTTCTTTGAGTACATTGTTGTGCAAGTATCTTTCATATTCTTCCAAGTTTCTATAGCTTTTGGCTTTTTGGACACTACTCCATTTTCCTAAAACATAGACACATACCTAAGACAAACAAAAAGCTAGAAGCATAATGAAATTCCAAAAATGAAATGAACATTGTGTAAAAATCAAAGCCATTACCTCTAAACCACTAGTCTTAAGGATCTTATATTTCTTGTCTCCTAGTTTTGGATAGAAGTGCATTTTTAATTCACATTTCTTCAAAGTAATTTGCCTATCTATTTTTCAAAGGTTTCCAAGTACTTATGTAAAGTCATAAGTTCATGTGTAGACAAGAAGGGATTATATCTAAACCTGCAATAAAGTTATTACATTTATCTCCAGGACTCCTTTGTTCCACATTCTAAAATTGATATAAAAAATAGGGTTTCTAAATGAGCTTTGAGCTTGTGCTCCCCCACTAATCTTTATTAAATATCGTACTCTCATCTTATTGGTTGTCTATGCAATTCTAAGGAGGTTTGATTTTTCTATAGTAATCCTAGTACCTCCCCCTCCCAGTTGATGCTAGTTACTAAGTTGAACCATTCGTGGCCCAATTTGGAATCGACAATACCAATCTTTATTTCTAACTAGTGACTCAAGGGCTATAGGCTTCTTGTGCAATAGCAAGCATGAGTAATCTTTAAGTTCACTAGTAGAGAAACCAAAAAATATTTGAAGTTTGTTTTTGCAAAAGGAATCTAAACAAACATTGTTCTACGCTGGCAAAGTATTATGCCATCTATATCCACCACTCTATGACCAACATCATAGTCAGATGTTTGTCAATCTTATCCTCCACTCCAATTAAAACATCATGACCAATATCACTAATATCATCAATCTTGTTATTGCATCACTTATCCCAATGACCCCTGCATTTGTTTCCTTTATGATCCCATATTGTCATTCTCAACACAAGGCAAGTCTTCTATACTAATGAGCATGTTTAAGTCACTTACAATACAAGCAACCTCTTCTATGTCAACATAATTTCTTGATTTGGATCCCATTTGTGTACTTCTTTTCTTCTAATCATACATTTTTATGTCTTCCACCACATTGAAGAAATCCCTTAGGCAAATTTGATTTCCAAAAAGCTAACCCCATGTGATAGGATTATGGACTTGTTAAGTAGGACTTACTATCCATTGCAATTTGAAAGATGCTTCACCTGTCAACTAAACTACGTCTACCATAAAAGTAATATTCTTACCATAACCCTTGAATCTACCAAGTGCTAATACTTCTTCAAAACAAGACACCATCTCAACTTCTTCTCCCTTAAAATAGGTTGCTTTATATCATGAAAGTATGTCTTGGAATGATTTTATCTCAATCCCAAAGATTTTTTTGCACTTTCATGTCAAATGTCACATTGTAATAAATCATCTAACTCTTCCATGTGGATAGTTTAATTTTGCTTCAAGACAAATCACATTGGTAATTATCAGTTCACATCTTCTCTTACCACATTGTTGAAATTGACACACATTCATAGGATCAAGACTAAGTATACGTCCAAATGCTACCACTTCATTGTTATTGTATAATGTCATATCTAAAACCTCTTCTTAAAGTAACTACCTAGTTTAGAAAAAATAGACTAGCGACTAGGAAAAGTATAACAATCTCTAACTTGAAATCCATAACCCTAGAAACGCTCAATTATTGTATCATGTTGAGAAGAAAATCAATTGTAAACCCTAAAGCCTGAATGAATTTGTAGAAAATATATCAATTCTTTCAACATGATTTAAAAACCCTTAAGCTTTTTAACATGATTTTAAAAAACCTCACCCAACTAGAGGAGGATATTTTAGTTATGCTCCTTCTAGAATATAAGAACCATTTTGCCTAGAGTACACAGACATGAAAGGTGTGCCTCTGAAAGTCATATAGCACACCATCCTATGATGGATGATGTCAGACCAATCAAGCAACGTCCTCACCCCATGAATCTCAAATATGTAATGATAATAAGAGAAGAAATTCAAAAGTTGATTGATGCAAGATTCATATATGAGATCGAGCATACAGACTAGGTTTCCCCCATAATCATTATGCTAAAGAATAATAGCAAGATTAATGTATGCATCGACCTAAAGAAAGTGAATGCCACCACATAAAAAGACCATTACCCATTACCGTTAATAGAGCATGTACTGGAAAGGGTGGCAGGAAAAGAAGCCTACAACTTTCCTGATGAATCTTTGGTTACAACCAGGTATCCAAAGCCCTAGCTAATCAACACAAAATAGCCTTTGCCACGGAATGGGAAGTTTGTGCATCATGATGGTGGATGCTCTTCGAGCTCACCAATGCTCTCGCTACATTCCAAAGATTAATGATCACAGCTTTAAGGCATATCTAAGAGATGTTTTAGAAGTCTTCCTTGATGACTTAAGTGTCAACTCTAAATGGGGTGATCATCGTAAGTACCTCAAACTATTCCTCGAGAGGTTTTGTCTTGTATTGCATATCCCTCAACCCCCTCAAGTGGCAATTTTGGGTGAAACATGAAGTAATTCTCAGACACATCATGTCCAAGAATGGGATCGCCATCGACTATAATAAGTGTTAGATATCAAATGCATTCTTCTCATATGGGGGGCTTACAAGTAGAGTTAGTTGGTTCTCGCGTAGTTACATGAGAGTGCCTCTCCAGCAAGTCTCTTCCAAGAGCCTTTGTGAAGATGTCCGCAGCATTCTCTATAGTCGGACAGTACACCAAGTCGACCTCTCCATCCATGATGAGCTCGCGTACAACGTGATATTGAATCTCAATGTGTTTTGTGCGAGCGTGGAACACAGGGTTCTTTGCAATTGCCATGCAACTTTGATTGTCACATGATAACTGCGTAGGCTTGTCACATGCAACTTTGATTGTCACATGATAACTGCACTGCACCCATGTCCCCCAGAATCCTCCTCAACCACACCGCCTCGCAAGAAGCTAAAGCATGCTGATTTGTACTCAGCCTTGGTAGAAGAAAGAGCAACTGTGGGTTGCTTCTCGCTGACCCATGACAGCTCTAGATCCAAGTGAGAAACAGTAACCTGTCACTGATCTCCTGCTGTCCGCGTCTCCTGCCCAATCCGAGTCACAGAATCCAGTCAAGATGTTGCCCTTGGTATAGGTGATTCCATAATCAAGTGTGCCTTTGATGTATTTCAGCACCCGCATCCCTGCCCTCCAATGGTTCTCCTGTGGCTTATTGGAAAACCTGCTTAGTACACCAGTCGCAAAGCTAATGTCCGGCCGTGTGTTGCACAAGTAAATCAAACTGCCCACAAGCCTTCTGTACTTCGCTTCGTCCACCAGTGGTGATGAATCCTCATTTGAGAGCTTCACGTCAACCTCCATAGGGGTATCAACTGTCTTGCACTCAGCCATGCCAAATGCCTTCAGTATCTCTCCAGCATACTTCAGCTGTGAAATGAAGATCTGTTTTGGCTCTTGCCAAACTTCCATCCCCAAATAGAAATGCATCAGTCCGAGGTTTGTCATTTCAAACTCTCTTCCTAGCAAATGCTTTGTCTGCGAGATCTTCCCTTCATGGTTCCCGGTTATGACAAGGTCGTCCACATAAAGGACCACGATCATACACCTGCGTCCTTCTCTGAAGATATACAAATTTCCATCTAATGAGCTCCTCCTGAACCCGTTTTGCAAAAAGTAGGCATCAATTTGTTGGTACCACGCTCGTGGGGCCTGTTTCAACCTGTAAAGTGCCTTCTTTAGTTTACAGACTTTACCTTCTGAACCGGGGATCACAAAACCTGGTGGTTGTTCCACCTATACCTCCTCCTTGAGATCCCCATTCAAAAAGGCGGATTTTACATCCATCTGAAACACGGGCACACGGGCCAACTTCCCTAGGCAGCTAAAGCCAAAACACTGCGAATTGTGGTTAGTCAAGCTATGGGAGCAAAAGTATCCTGATAATCAAAACCATGTACCTGTGCAAATCCTTTTGCCACGAGCCGAGCCTTGTACTTATTCAACGTGCCGTCGGACTGGTACTTGGTCTTGTACACCCACTTGGTGCCGATTACCTTGCATTTTGGTGGACGATCGACAAGGTCCTAAGTGTTGTTCTTCATTATGGAGCCATACTCTGACTGCATAGCCTCCATCCACCTATCATCACCCTAAGACACTTGGGTTCATCAGCACGGATCACTGGTGTCATCAAAGCATAGTTGACCAAGTGTTTCTGCGCTCTTCTTTGCTCCTCTAATCTCTTGGACCAATAGTGTTCGGCTGGTTCCTCCTCAATGGCTGGAGGTTCTCTGCCATCCAAATGCTGCTTTACCCACTTCGGGAATGGCTTTTGCCATTGTGGTTCTGCAAGATGCTCTTCATCTTCTTTATCTTGAATCCTCCTAAGCACTGTTGGGGGAGTTCGGTCTGCTGTTGGTGGTGGTACTGGATGGATATCCTGGTCTTGGTTGTCTGGGAAGGAAGCATCCTCCTCCAATTGATGCGGCTGTTCTAAGAAGACCACATCGCGACTTACTATTACATTCTTGGTAACAGGGTTATAGAGACGGTAACCCTTCGCCTCTTCACTGTAGCCCAAGAAAATACACTTCCGGCTCTTCGGTTCCCATTTGGTCCTGTTTTGCTTCCGCACACCATCTTGGTACACAAGTCCATCTTTGGTAGCACCTCCTGGCACCACCTCCCTCAATCACGTTCTTGCCTTCTTCGAATTCGAGCAATCCAGCCGTCACGATCTTCCAGTTATCCCCCTCATAATGAGTGAGCAACCTGGAGTCTTCCAAGCACCATGCTCTGAGGGTCTATTTCAACCCGTCCTTTTGGCAAGGTCTTCAACAAAAGTACATCTCCAGATCACCTGGCTCTGATACCATGTTAAAAATGACCCAACAGAGGGTACGCACAGTAGAACAACTATTTTATGCACATTAAGTAAAGAAGTTTGTGATTCCACACCCCACACGTACATTGTGTGAGCTCCTGGGCATTACTATAAGTCTTCCGCTGTGCGTTCCCTCTGTTGGGTCATTTTTAACAATAAGATCAAGCTCATCTTGGAGCTCCCACCTCCTATGAACTCTAAGGGTGTGCAACATTTTACAGGGCCTGCAGGCTATTACCAAAGTTTTATATTCTTTTATGTGTACATCGTCTGCCCGATGTACAGTTACTAGTGACCTTTGTTTGAAAAGAGGAATGCCAACTTGCCTTTGTTTAGATAAATGAATGCTAAGTAGCCTTTGACACCATTAAACTTGCCTTGGCTATAGCACCAATTCTAAGGGAACCCGACTGGGATTTAAACTCATCTCGTAAGAGGTGTTGGATCAACTATCAGAGGTACCTCTTAACCCAATCCTACCATAGTACAAGCCATTAATGGCCAAGGCATGCTTGCAAATGGTTTTGTGGATATTGATGCGACTATAAATAGCCATAGGGAGCTACCTAATCCCCTCAGGTTCCTTTCACTAAGAACTCTTTTGAAGGCTTAGTTGAGGATGAGACTAAAGAGTGGATTAGAGAAAATGAAGACAAAATGCAAGATGATGACTTTGATCCTTGATGGTTTTCTCTGTATGGAAAATGTATGTGTTTTTACTTAAGCATTTTGTTTTCTTTTTATATCTCTCTGTTTGGTGAAGCAATCCTCTTTTCCAAATTAATCTACCTTCATGCATGTCCTCAATTGATCTAAAACTAGAATATATTGCTGCCTCTTACCTCTTTGCTCTTCTTTCCTATTCAAACTCTGTTTTAAGCGCAATGGTAATTCAGTTGCTTTCTCTTACCTCTTTGCTCTTCTTCTCTGTTTCAAGCACAGTGGTGTGATTCAATTTCAAAGGAACTTGACTCCTACTATTCCTTCTAACTTCTCATGATGCTGACAAAAACCTCAACAGTTCTGTTAGCAACTTAGCACTATTATTAGTACAATTGTCCCTTCTCTTATATAGAGTGCAATAACTTCTCTCTTCCTTTCCCCTCTCATTTGCTCACACCCTTCCCTTCATCTCTTACACCCATTGTAAGAAATATTGATTTTTTGCTGGCAAGTATTAAACAAACATCCAACCCATAAGATGGTGGGTTCAACCAAGGCACCCCATGGTAACTCAACTAAGTTACTGTGCAAGTCATCATAGCCTCAACATGTGGACGCCGAGATAAAGCTTTGAACTGGCCATAGTCCAAAAGTACAATAGGCATATGTGTAGGTAGTTTGGTTTGCGAAAGGAGCCATCCATAGAAAGAGACTTTTAACCTCTTTGGGAGATTTGAAGGATTTCATGAAAGCTCCAAAGGGAGTCAATCTCAAGACACACATTCACGATGAATTCACATTGTGTATCATGGTCCAACATAAAGCAAGTCACCCATAACAAAGGTTGGCTTGCTAGGTGTGCTTGTGAGGCCATATATGAATAAGATGGACCCTAGAGAATCTTGGTGCAATCCAAGATGGAGCATTCATGATCTTTTGTTATAATCACAATGCTATAATCACATGCTATAGCCTTGGCAAAGAATCCAAAAGATCTTTTATTATAATCATGATCTTTTGTTATAATCACAATGGTATAGCCTTGCAAAGAATCCAAAATATCAAGAGAGGGACAAGCACATTAATATCAATTGTCACTTCTTTCTCAACATCAAGTGGATGTAAAAAATGTTCAGCTAGTCCACTGTTTGTGCAAGGATTAGGCAACCCACTTGTTCACCAAGAGCCTCACCTTGTGAGGAAGTTTAACAAGTTTAAACATCGTCTTTCTCTTTGATGATGAGACCATCAATAGCGATGAAGTGTTGATGTATGGGTCATTAATTAGTCTACCAAACATGCACAATGCCTGCGCAAAATATGTGTACATGGTGTAGTGGGTTAAAGGTATAGATAAACACTTATCAAATTTAAGTTCAAAATAGAAGGGTGTATATCTTGTATATCACATATTCCTGTTATGTGTGATCAAGTGTGATGCCACTGTTCAACAATGAGTAGCATGTATTGTCTCAAAGTGAATTGAAGAAAGAACATTTGTTTCCACATAATGAAAATAGGCACACAAAAATTATATGTCAAGCACACGTAGGCTGCACTAACCCTTGATTGCCAACAACATGCCACTTAGCTCATCATGTTGAGTTTGGGCTTTCTACTCCAATGATTTCCACTAATTCCTTTAAACAAGACGATCTCTTGGGGAGTATGGGTATTACAAAGCACGAACAAGGTCAACTATATGTTTATTTGCCCCACAAGATCGAGTGCATCCAAGCACCTTTGCAACCCTTCTAGTTCGAACAAATTAGACCACATAGTTGGCATAAAGGACAATTGACACAAGTCCCTAGGAGTAAAAAACTTACGCCTCCATGTGTTGTGACCAAAGCATTAGGTTTGTCAGTATACATCCAAAAATTGTAGAGAACATGGGTGGTGAGATGGCTATAGGATTTGTTTGTCAAGCACACACACGCTACACTAACCCTTGATTGCCAACATGCCACTTAGCTCATTCATGTTGAGTTTGCGTTTTGTACTCCAATGATTTACACTAATTCCTTTAAAAGAGACGATCTATTAGGGGGTATGGGTATTATAGAGCATGAACAAGGTCAACTAAATGTTTATTCTCCCAACAAGATGGAGTGCATCCAAGCGCCTTTGCAACCCTTCTAGTTCGAACAAATCAAACCACATAGTTGGTATAAAGGACGAATAACACAAGTCCCCAAGAGTAAATAACTTACCATGTTGTGTGATCGAAGCATTAGGTTTGTCTGTGTACATCCAAAAATTGTACGGAACATGGGTGGTGAGATGGCTATAAGATGTTTAGTTCGTCATTGTAAAGAAAGAAGTGAGTTTGTAAGAGATTTTAGACAATTATGACTAAATTAGAAAAATAACAGCTTGGCAACGCTCCGCTTATGTTCTCACGAATACCCCAAGCTTCTAATTGAGATTACTACCAAATACTGTGGTCTACAAACCTACCACTCATCCTTCGGGGTGAGTGGTACGCTTAGCAAAACTACGCTTATGTTCTCACCAATACCCCAAGCTTCTAATTGAGATTACTACCAAATACCGTCATCTACAAACCTACCACTGACCCCCAAGGGGTATGACGCTTGCCTCTTACAAGAACATATATTTTAATTGATGGTGGCACCTCACAACAATTCGTCAAGAGTACAATATGCATATCATTTGGCACATAAATTTTAGCGTACATTGGGTATGCTTTGATGATTGTTTTTACAAAGGGGGATACAGGGATATGCATCTGCATGTGAATGATGGCAATTGGAGTCTCCCTAGAACCATCGTTCTGACTTCAAACATTAAACAATAAAAACCATGAAGTTTGGGTTGGAAAGGGGGGGGGAGGGCCGCACAAAGTAGAAGGGACATGGAAGAGGAGCTCCATGCAAGGACTATGGGAGCAACTAGCTAAGGCCTTTAAGGCACAGCTCTCAGCAAGTAAGGGAAGCTAGAAGGGCAAAGATTAGGAGGCATGAGAAGAGGCAGCATAGGCTGCAACAGCCTGGCAGAAGGCAGCATAGGCTGAAAGAAGGGTGTAGCAACAACCCTTCATGGACAAGGAGGCTCTCTGAGGGCAGCATGGTGGTGTGAGAGAGGCCGAACAGGAGTGGAGGTGGGAACATGGGCAAACACAGGCACAATCTCGTACAACATACTCTTACACAGGTACGTTTTCTTATCCTTTAACATGGTTTTTGGCCCAGGCCGTGGTTTGATTACATGAACTCTAAATGGGCGTAGTACTCTTCTTTTGTAGCCAAAAGAAACTATTCAAGAACAAGGACTCCCATCATAGGAAGCAGCAGTCGAGAAGCAAGGTAGGGATTTATGAAAGAAAAGGAGAAATATATTTACTGCAAACAAATGTGGTTATATTATCTTCTAACAATGTGCACAGCTCTTTCGCATGTAGCTAAGCAAATTTCTTGCATTTAAGAAATGGATACTTCAACATAGGCAGGCCGCATGAAAAAAGCTGGTGAGATGGAACGATTTTCAAATCATAATAAAGGCCAATTGCTGCTAGGCCCCTTCTGGATTTCAACAAGATCATGCTGATTTCAAAGTTGTCTTCCCTGTTCATTCCATAAAAAGCATGGCTATTAGCTTCCAGTGCCATTTCAATTTCCTTCTTGTACATACGGAGAACTTATTGGACAGCACGTGATCCATTCCTCACAGCAAATCTGCATTAGAAAAACATATCAAGGAGAAACAAAAGGGCCTATTACATAAAAGGAGGCACTTCAAGGGGGTTGCGCTTGTTCAAGATCATTATTTATCATGCCCACCTCCTCTTTCTACTGCAGAAGCCAACATTGCAAGACTCCACCACACTGCTAGTCTGGTAGAGCAGCGTCCTTTGCCCTCACTTACCAATATTGATGAGAGCTACCGTATCTAAACTAGGCATCGCATCAGAGGTAGCCTCTCTCTCTCTCTCTCTCTCTCTCTCTCAACTTTGATCAGCCCATTGCCTACATTTGGAACCATCATCGTGTAATCTCCATGAATTGAACATATCTATGGCTTTGGCCCGTCCATATGTATTAAAAGTAGCCAAATTTTGAAACTCACCACCAATGAGGCTACATGTTGATTTTGATATCGATCTGAAAAAATGATACTCTGCACAAGCCAACTACTAGCACCAAACAAGAGGGAACCATCAAACAAGAAGCTTTTGAAAACAAAAGCAGACTTACAAAGACAACAAGTTTTGTTTAAGCTACTGGTCTTTGGCATGCACTGAAGAGTCGCCAAGTGAGCAACGCCATGAGTACAGAGGCCAAAAGTTCAAACCCAACCACTTTGGAAACATCCCACCCCAAGCCTCGTCGCAGGTAGCTGCAAAGAGCAATCAATTAGTCATTGCATATGGCTAAACGACCATCTATTCTCAAAAACAAGACACTTTATTTCAACCCACCAGTTTTGTGAAGTAACAAAAAATCCTGAACCCTTTTGCTACTTACCTTCGGGCTTCAGGATACCATAGGAAATTTCTCAGCCTTAAAGCTGAATTATGCCAATACATTTTATGTAAACGAGGCAAGCAAACGAATGCCAACCCGTTGGGAACTTACTCACACGGGAGAAAAAATATTATGTCTTGAAGACATAATGGAGGGGATGAAGGGCTAACCAATGGAAAGGCTGCAGACACACTAAGCATCTGAGTTGTCTTCCAGATCTGTATTGCTCTCTTTACTATTCAGTAAGCACACACATGAGTTGTGTCTTTCCATTACTGTCTTGTGATGTCGGTGTTGATGTTCCGCTTCTACAAGGGGAGTTGGCCTATAGCAAGCAGTTACCCTTTTTTATTCTACACAAGGTATCTACAGATTCACTTTTCCATTGCAATATGGATCATCATTGGCTACCTCAAGACTTTATCCCGTCAAGATTCCACATTGAAGCAGGACATGAGATTAGAGCCACACGAAACCATAGAGATCTGAGACTCTGTACTCTCTGTGACACACAAGAGGTGGAGAAAGAAAGAAAGAAAGACTCAAAGAACCTGATACAATGAGCTGAGTGGGTGGAGCCTCTAAGTGGGCATCAACACCCAAGACAAATACAACAAAATCACACTAATACATAAAAATGCCATGGAAAGGATGGAAACTGTGGTGTGGCATCATTGCAAAGATCCACCGGAAGTTGGTGAAGGGGTCAAGCCTAAGGGGTATCCTGGCTGTATGAGGCTTTGGTGGCATAAACGCCGTGATAGAACACTGGCAACGGTCAGTATGTGTGGTCCGTTGTGGTCTCCCAGCTTTGGCACTGTGTCGGATAAGAGCCACTGTCACCCTTGTCAACCATGCCTTCTAGTGAACATGGAGGTAAGGTCCCAAGCATCCGTGCATTAACCTGCTTGCCAGTCTGTTATCTCTCTTGCTCTATACCTCAGCTCTGCCATCTCACAAGGGCCTCCTGGTCCGTCCTGTCTGGCTGGAAAAACTCAGTGATAATGCTCTGAGTAGAGTCTAGCCGTGCACCCTTATCTCGTTTATGTGTCCTGAGCAGATGCTCTCTATGTCTGATGGCCTCATGAATGAAAGTTACCAGGCATCTCAGATTTGTGTAAGATAGGAAACTTGAGAGGGCCCCAAAACCATCCCTGAAGAGACAATGGTAAAGACCTCAAATGTCATAGTACACACGCACCTAAAAGTGAATTACTTCTCCAACAAGATCTCCTACCGATACATAGGGCACAGATGCGACCCTCTCTATGTATGCCCTCATCCCACCCTCTCTCAATGCAAAGTCGGTGACATGAGACACGAAACTGCCCAATCGATATCCTCAAGGAGTGGGGGAGGCAGATTCATGTATAACCTAGTGGGTCAATGAAGTCCTCTGAAATCCGCAAGCAATGGTTCTTGTAGAAGCTAAGTTTCAAAGGACACTCATTGGGTGCCAACTAGGTCCTCAATCTATGTGGCTGTAAAAAGGCCTCTCAGATAATGTAGTTAACCTCGTGATAGGTAAGAAGAGTAGAGGGAGCCTCAATGGTATACTAAAAGGGACATAATCTATCCATGTGGAGCCCCAGACTCTAAACCATCTAGCATGTCTGCGCATACCAGCACCTCTGATCATCCTTAACTACTTAAGTCATCGATGGATACGGCCATCCATGTAACCTACGTCGTGAGGACAAGGAGCTTTGGCCTCACTGGAGAGGCACTGCTTTCAGGCGCACTTTGAGGATCCGACGATGAAGGACTAGCTTTTGATGCTCTAGTGAGGCTGACTACCATGTATGCAACACCTTTTTGGTGGAGTGATCTCTTGGCGACAAATGGAGGAGATTTGAGCGGCCACAGGTGATTATGGGATCTAGAATGATTCGGAGTAAGTCCTCAGCCCCCCCATCAGATAGTACAGGCAGGCTTTCCCATAACACCACTTCGGATTGATGCCATCTTTCAAATAGTAACATTCCTTCACAAAGTTTGGGCCTTACCCAACTGGAGACTACCGAGGCTGGCACTGGAGTCATTCAGACGGTTAGCAAAGAGTGGGGTCACACTGTTAGAAATGACCCAACAGAGGGTACGCACAACGGACGACAGATAGAATTGCCCAGGAGCTCACACAGTGTGGTGTCGGGTGTGGAATCACAAACTTCTTAAACTTATGTGCATAGCATAGGTGTGCAGACTCATCAATAGACAATGAACCAGCTGGATAGAGAAACCACCAAAATAATATATTTCCGTCCAAAGCTATGCGCACAATACAAAAGAGATAGATCTAGAGTCCCACCAATGGTTTGATCTTACCACAAGGTACTCCTATCTGCTGGCTATCTCTAGACCCGAGCCCGCGTGCTCCACCTCTAGCGTAAGTAGACTTTCCGTCCAAAGATCAAGTCTCCAGCCAGGTTCGCCGCCAAGATGAGGCCCAACTGCTGCTACTGGTGCTGCTCCTTTCTGCTCCTCAAAAGCTGCTCCAAGTGATGATGAATGAGAGCTGGAGGCCCTCCTTTTATAGGCCCCCAAGGGGCTGAGAACTCCACCGACCCAGGCCCCTAGATCTGGCCGACCTCGTCAGTTCTTCCTGCCCCCCTTGGCCAACTTTTCTGGCCCCTCCTGGGCCCACTTTACTGCCCTATATAAGGGCTGTTGCTGGACTCTTTTGGGCTGCTGCCTGGCCCCAAGGGCAGCCCCCATTGGGCCCTACCCTTGGGCACATCCATGGCCAGGTGGCTGGCCCACCATAGCCTCCCCCTCTGCCCCTTCTGTCCTGCTGGTTCTGCCCTCTGCCAGGCTCTCTCCAGCCACGTGTGCAGCGCCATACTGATATGTACTGCTGCTGAGGTCAGCCGCCATGTGTCGCCATCGTACAGCCACTCCTCGCGCCTGTCTGGAGCTCCAAATCGCCACTGATCTGCTCCTGGACCTGCTTCTGCCAGTCGCCCCTTCCATGGTGCTGATCCATACTCCAAATGGCTCCAGGTACTTCTCTAGATGTGCTGCCCACATGACAGCCATGATGCTGTTCATGTGGAAGCCCCTTTCTTTCTTTTCCTGTGAGGTACTGCCCATGTGGCAGCCCCCTCTCCATGTTCTTTCCTCTGGGCATGTCCTGCCCTAGGTCTCCCTCCCCCACGCTCTCCTCATATGGGGGCTTACAGACAGGGAGGTGACCTTTCCAACACACACAGCATGGTATGCATGCGTATCCACATAGTTTTCCAGTAGGGGTATTCGGATGGACCGGCTCCCTCCCTCTTTCTGAACAGCATGGATGCACTGCCAAAGTTAATCCCACGAGATGAGGTTAACCGTATATATGGTTTCACATTTTGAGTTTTGAGTTTGAGCTCTTGAGCTTAACATAGCACTCAATATTGAGTTTCAATTTTGAGTTTTGAGTTTGAGCTCTTGAGCTTAGCATAGCACTCAGCAAGGGCCCTAGTGTGTCCTTTGCTTCAACCCACAGAGGCTTGTATGAGTTTCTTCTCTTGATCTACTTAGTCCCATAGGCCTGTAACGAATTGAGAGTAGCTATGGAGGGTTGAAGATAAACATAGCTGAAAGGGATGAAGTGATGAACACGAAATGCAATTGATACTCTCATTCAAAAAGAGAAGCCTCTAAATAGGCTCAATACAAAGGTAGATGACATCACACATGAGCTTAAAAGAGCATCTCGTGATCCATAAATCACTCCTAGATTATCTCCATCATACCTACCAAATGAGCTCAATCCACTCCAAACACACATCTAACAGTGCTTATGGGCACCTAACTGTGCCTCTAGCACACACACATAGAACCTAAGGTGTGCCTGGGGCATACACCTTGAGATATCCCAACAAACCCCCCCTCAAGGGAATGCCTCAGGCTATGTCAAGGATACAGCTAGCACAAGGTGTCTCATGCCATCTCATGGTGGTCATGGATCTATCAATGGCTAGGATCTCAAGCTAGCAAGGGTTCCCATGGGTGTAAGGTAAACAAAAGGGATACAAAAGACCTTCCAATGGTTATCTCCCCTGCATGTACATGCACACAATGTCTGCAGGAGGTACCATGGAGCATAAACACATACACATGGCCTACATCATAAGGTGACCAGAGGTGTTTACAAAACACACAAAACACAATAGTTTATTTCATTCATTTTGGAGGACTGTCCAAGCTGAGTACCTTGACTCAACCTATTATTTCATTCTTTTTTTCTTTTTTTTCTTTTTTTTTTGGGAAACAACCCAAGGCAAAGGACCCTACTCTTTAAACAAATGTTCTAGTTTCTCCCACGTTTCTCTTGCTGGCTTGTCAAAAGCAACACGGTGAATAAGGTTATCAGCCAAGTATAGTTCGATAATAGCCAAAGCTTTGTCATTGGACTTCTCCCATAAGAGAATCTCACTTTCATCTAAGTCTGGCTTTTGATCTCTTCCATTTACAAGGTTCCAGAGCCCTTTATGCATCAGGAGTCTCATATTTGTTTGCCATATTGGGAAGCCTTCCCCCATGAACTTCTCTGTGAGCATCGATCTAGAAGATGTCGAAGTCATGATGAATATAAAACTCAGAAGAAACGTGATGCTGAGACTCTGAGAAAGGAGAGATGCTTTAGCTCTCACGTGGTGATCAGCTATAGGACCTCGAGTAAAAAATCTATCATAGATAGGCTTGACAATGCTCCAGTTACAACTGTTGCAAACTGGAGATATACCTCAGAAACATGGGCATCTAGGTGATTACACATGCAAGAACCACGAGCACCAAGCGCTTGACCGACTTGCAGCAGGAAGAGCTCACCGTACTGAGCCGTGGGAAGATTACGGAAGGAACTCAATCGTTCTCGATGGATATGTAACTCTAGCTGGTCGTCGTGCAACTCACAAGCAAAGAGATGGAGTGACACTGCTATACCCGCAAGTCATCTTGATGAAAAAGTGGCACAAGTGTTTGGGCTTATCCTTCAGCAAAAGGTAACGCCTCCAACTTACCACGTTCAGAAAAATAGGCAGCTCCATGAGAAATCACAAAGTGGAAGAACAACGAGCTTCCTAAGCTCAACTAGGAAAGATATATCAGGAAATCGTGCAGCTCTGATACCAAATGTAACGAATTGAGAGTAGCTATGGAGGGTTGAAGATAAACATAGCTGAAAGGGATGAAGTGATGAACACGAAATGCAATTGATACTCTCATTCCGAAAGAGAAGCCTCTAAATAGGCTCAATACAAAGGTAGATGACATCACACATGAGCTTAAGAGAGCATCTCGTGATCCATAAATCACTCCTAGATTATCTCCATCATACCTACCAAATGAGTCGAGCTCGATCTACTCCAAAGACACATCTAACAGTGCTTATGGGCACCTAACTGTGCCTCTAGCACACACACATAGAACCTAAGGTGTGCCTGGGGCATACACCTTGAGATATCCCAACAAGGCCCACAAGGCCTTCCGAGGACCTCTCTCTCTCTCTCTCTCTCTCTCTCTCTCTCTCTCTCTTTCTCTCCGCTTTCTCCCCGCCTATCACATGAGGTCAACTAGGTTATCCATGAGGATCTTATACAGCTACACACATTCCGGACCTGGTTGTGACCGAGTGAACTCCAGTGAAGCTTCACTTCTACAGAGATCACTACTTACATATCACACAGGAGGGTTTCATTGACCCACCAGAATACACACAGATCTACTTACCCCACTCACTGAGGATCTCTCTCGGGCAATTTCGGGTCTCTTCACATAGACTTTGTATCGAGAGCAGTAGAGCAAAGCGCCTACCCAAGGAGAGGCACATATGCACATTATGTGACATGCAAGAGGTTGAGACAAGAAGCACTTCATCTTTCAGGTGTCCTGTTTACTATGAGATCCGAGGGCGTTTCTACTGCCTTTAGAGAGATAGCTATGGGGTGTTCGCCGGATTCCTCTCCTACCCAGACCAGAGGTGTTTGGCAGGCTTCGTTCATGAGGTACTTGGACACCGCGAGAGGATACTTCGAGCAAGGAGACAGAAGCAGACTTCTTCCTTGGCTGATCCCTATCAGAGCTCTATCATGGAGTTTTTTCAGCCAGATCACATGGACCCCCACGAGATGAGGCCTCAACATGACTGGGACCCAGAGCTAGTGACACGACAGTTCAGACAGAGGGTTGACACGCAGATTACATTGGAGATATCCCCTCCCTATTTAGAGTCGGAGCCTGACCGACAGGGGTTACTGTCGCCCTTGTTATGCACAGAGCTATGACCAGGAGACGTGCCACGGCAGACCCATGAGTGGCCGACAACACTCTATCACCGATTTCATGCCTCTACTGCCTCATCCACCCTGATGTTCTGATGATGATGATATTGATATATAGTCGACCACCAACATGACTATATTGTACTTAGTACTTAGTACTACCATTCTGCATTTTCTGCATGTTGCATTGGTGTGGATGCTCGTTTAGTAGCTCCACCACCATAGCTCATTTGTACCAGGACTTTCACAATCTCATAGACCATCGATCTTCCGAAGACTTTAATAAACTCTCACCCACTTACTCTGGCCGTCTGTACATACTTCTCGCATACATTGACTTTATACCCCTATTAGAGGACCGTGCTGCCCTAGTAACCTGCTCACTACACGAGGCTGCTCTTCACGCCTTCCCCCACACCACCCGCTCCACCCACCTACCACCACCTGAGACCGTACCCTGTAATAGCTGGTACAATGATGAGTGTAAGGCTTTACGCCGTCAGCTCAGATTCAAAACCAAAAACAATCTTCCGAGTGAACCAAAGACGCTGGGCGAGTACCGTCGACTGGTATGCAAGAAGAAACTTGACTTTGTGCGCCGGAACGAGGAGGAGCTACTGAACATTCTGTTCAGTAACAACTCTAAACATTCAAGCTACAACTGCTTGTGAAGTCTAAACGATTTCATTTTAGTCTCTCCCAAGCGAGCATCTAAATCTAGCTGATAGGGCAACGCACCATTTAAGATAGAAAGAATTATCGCAATACCAACAAGCCGCAACTTGGACGAAAACTTCACAAGGTGAAATTTGCATGTCCGCTAATACGGCAAAAGCATATACCTAGATGAATCCAGGAACATTCCCAAACTCATCCTCTAGATGAATACAGCGTTTCTACTGCCTCTTTAGAGATAGTTATGGGGGTTTGGCCCATCTCCTCTCCTACCCAAACCAACGGTGTTTGACTGGTTTCATTCATGAGGTGCTTAGACACCGCGAGAGGATACTCTGAGCACGAAGACAGAAGCATACTTCTTTCTCGACTGATACCTCTCAGAGCTCTATCACGGAGTTCTTTCAACCAGATCACACAGACCCCCACGAGATGAGACCTCGACATGACCGTGACTCGAAGCTTGTGACCTGACAACTCAGACATAGGGTTGACACACAAATCATACTTGGGGACATCCCCTCCTTGTTTAGGGTCGGTGGAGCCCGACCGATGAGGGTCACAGTGGCCCTAGTTAGACGCAGAGCTACGACCAGGAGATGTACCAGGACTGCACCCTGAGGGGCCAACAGCGCTCTATTGCTGACCTCATGCCTCAACTGCCTCATCCATCTTGATGTCCTACTGCTAATGATGAGGATGATGATGATTCTCATGATGTTGATGATGACAATGATGCTGAGATTGATATATAGTCGACTATCGACATGACTATGTACTTAGGACTTAGTACTGCCAGTTTGCATTTTTTGCATTCTACATTGGTGTGGATGCTCGTTTAGTAGCTCCACTACCACAGCTCATTGTATCACGTTTTTTAGTCTCATAGACCCATCGGTCTTCCGAAGACTTTAATTAACTCTCTCTCTCTCTCTCTCTCTCTCTCTCTCTCTCATCCGGCACATCTTTGCAACCCACGGGAAAGCCACTACGGTACAGGTTTTGGGTTTATGAGTTTTAGTCTCTCAAGCTCAAGTTTTTGTCTAAACTTTGAGCTCTACAGCTCAATTTAGCATAGCGCTCAACAAGGGCCCTAGCATGCCCTTTGCTTAGGCCCTCAGAGGCTTGTATGAGTCTATTTCCTATTTGGTGTACTTTGTCCCATAGGGCCATGACGTCTTCCACAGATGTTAATCCTCTCTCTCTCTCTCTCTCTCTCTCTCTCTCTCTCTCTCTAGCCCCCCTTCGCTCAGCCTCTGAAGGTTGTCGCCCAACAAATGATCGTCACTCAGGGAAACTCATTGCCCAATAGGTCGCTCAGCCTCTGAGGTTGTCGCCCAACAGAAGGTCGTTGCCCAACCCTCAAGGTCGTCGCCTAGCTTCTGAAGAAGGTCGTCTCCCAACAGGTCGTCGCCCAGCACCAAGGTCTTCCTCCTCGGGCTTTACCCTTTACCCTTTATTAGGCCGTGCAGGTTTTGCTGCTGCACTCACAAGAGTAGAACCCCCTTCATGTTAGCTCCTTTCCCACACAGTCGTCTTCTTCCTTCTTGACTACTCAGCCTCACTTAACCACCTACCACCCTCACCCCAAGCTGGGCTGAGCCCCTAGCTCAGCTTGGGGGTTAGTTTTAAGCTGGGGATCATGTTACGCTCAAGTTGAGGTAACATGACCTCGGAAGGGTCAGTCAACATTTTCCTTTAAAGGATCAATGTTTGTATTATATTTGTTTGGGCTTCATGTAAATGATCAAAAAGGAATCAAGGTCAAGGTCCTTGGTGAGGGTAACATGGCACTAGACTAGGTGGATCTAAGGCTAAGGGGCCTAAATGCATGAAATGTGCCAAGGGGCAAATGGTTTCAATGATATCCCAAGAGAGGGGTAAATGATGCATTTAGGAGGAACCCTAGAATGAAGACATGTGGCATCCTAGATCCATCTAGGGAATTGGGGCTCGTTGGGATTTGGCAAGCGGGAGCTTTATCGTAATGTAATCTTCTTGACAGCTTGCCACCACCGAGGTTGGCTGGGAGGATAATCCTTGTGCCTATGCCCATGATTGAGTAAAAGTTTAGGCCTTGACAGAATTTCATGTATCATTTGGTATCAGAGCGTGCAGGTGGATCACGAGAGTTGGAGCCTGGCTAGCTGGAAGAGCTATGGCCGTGTGTAGGTATGCTATGGTGCATCGTTGCAGAAGTCGCTGAAGAGCGGCGTGTAGAGGCAATTGGCTGAGCTCGCTGGCAAGCCTTTGGTGGGAAGCCTTAGGTGCTTGACTGGAGGTTGTGCACGTTGCTTAGGGTCATCATTTGCAAAGCCCGTGGTTGGAATGTTGCTTAGTCGTTGGAGAGCTGCTGGTCGTCATACTTTGGGCTTGTCGTTGAAGAGCAGTTGTTGGAGTATCTGCTCAAGCCGATAGTTGGAGTTGCCCGTTGTATTGGTCGCTTGATCATGCAGCGTTGATGCTCGCAAGGTCATTTGTTAGCAGACGTTGTCGCAGGTGTACAACTTGGTACCTTCACGGCTCTTTGGCATCGCGTGAGGAATTTGGTTAGTGCTGAAGACTAGGACATAACATTATATGATTGGCTGGCGTTCGTATCGTAGGTCGATTGCAGTGCGAAGTCCGTGAGTAAAATAGTCACGTAGATTAGTCTTCTTCGTCATCGAATTGATCACTTTGGAATGAGAAAGATGACGCATTCTACCATGCGTAAATTCAGTCGTGACTGCTGATATGCACTAGATGTGGAAAAGCTGCGTATTTTTGAATTGGGCTGGCTGCTGCCTTCATGCGTAGGGCTCTCTTCATTTGAAGGCGAGGTTACTGGAGTTACGACTACCTGCAGAGAGCTACTATGTGGTCACGAGACTTGCTTGTGACATTTTGTTATTTGGAGATTTCGGTTATCAACGAGTACTATATGCAGATAACAAACGATAACTGTTGGAGTGAGAGCTGGGGTGTTTTGGGTCTCCAACGAGGGTGAAGCTGAGCCACAGCAGGAATATTCATCTGGTTCAAATACAAGAACAACTTGATCTCTCTATGCTACATGAATGACCAGGGAGTTTTCTATGCCTTCTAAGTTTATTTGCCTCCGTGTTTAAGTTAATTTAAATTGCAGGAGTTTCCCTAGCATAGGGAAAAGTGGGTTTGGTTACAATGTGATATATGTCTGGTTAGCTGTAAATTTGAAAGTTGGACTTTCGATTTGTAAATACAGTTTCAAGCGGTGTTTTAATTTTTTTATTTTTTTAAAACACACCCATTGACCAAAATGGAAGTAGAAGAAGAAGCTTCTAGGGTGGATCCCATAGAGTTGGGAGTCCGGCCGACCCCGCAGGTGTCGCGCCCAGCAGGCCATACACTATCTGACAGAATTGCAATGTTAGAGGATGCCTTGCAACATATTTTAGCGCAACAGTTACAAGCAAATGTAGGGCAATCTGAGCTAAGGAAAATGGTTCATAGTATGTCTGCTAGACCATCTCGTGAAGAGAAGGGTAAAGCTCCAATGGAACCTGAGCCCAGTGTTCATACGGTCAAGCCTAGGAGGGCTAAGGTGCCTAATATTGCCAATTATAGGCCAAAAAAGTATTCTGATCGGATGTCTGACCGTAGTTCCGATATCATAGAGACCTGGTTACACAAATGGGACAAGGCCTTCGCCATTTGTGAAATCCGGAATGATATGAAAAAAATCCGCAAGGCCACCCATATGTTTAATGAGGCAGCGGATAGGTGGTGGATAAAACAGCAGAAAGATGGATTGGCATCCACTACTTGGGAGGGGTTTAAAAAAGAATTTAGAAAACACTTCTTACCTCCTGACGAAGCATCCCGAGCTTGAAATCAATATCGAAATCTTTGTCAAAGAAATTTATCAGTGGCAGAATACACTGATAAGTTCAGAGAAAGTGTAATGAAAATTTATGAGCCTCTACCTCAGTCAATCCAGGTAAAAGATTTTATCTTTGGATTGAATGATCAGATCAAGATGGAAGTTCAGGCTAAGTATGCGAACACACTTGATGAAGCAATTGCCATAGCCTTGAACTATGAGGATGCAAAAGGGAACAGACCAAGTGGGTTTGTGCAGGTTGGGACTCAGTATGAGTACCCGAAGAAAACTGGGTTTAAGAAGAAGTGGATTAGCAAAGCTAGTGCCTCACAGCCTAGTGGTCAAGCCAAGCAGGTGAAGCCAGTTGAGACTCCTAAATCAAGTACCACCATTGGAATGAAAAGAAAAGTAACGCCAATGGCAGCCCGGGCTTGGTCGAAGTTACCTAGTTGGAGCTTCGAATTCAGGACTATGCTGAGAAGCTTGATTTTGAAATGACAAAGCTTACTCATGCAGACATAGCCCTAGGTAAGGCTTGGCATTCTAGGAAGAATCCAGCCATAGATTGGAAAAAGCACATTTATCAATTCAAGATGAATGATGTGATGTATGTCTTACGAGGTGAAAAAGATATACCTCAAGGACCGTTGGTTTCCGTAATGGAAATTCGAAAAGCTCAAGAAGAGTTTTTGTTTCTTTGTATAGCATCGGTAGAGCCAATTGATGATTCTTCGGCTAGCACTGATGTTGCCCAAAATGGAGAGATGGCCAAGCTGGCTAATCAAATAACAGAGGAGTTCTCTAAATGTTTAAGGAACGAGTTACCTTATGGGTTACCTCCAGAGCGGAATGTTCAGCATAAGATTGAACTAATCCCGGAGACAGAACCTGTAAATAGACCTCCCTATAGGTTGAGTTTTACCGAACAAGCGGAGGTACGAAGACAACTGAAAGAATACCTCAAGCTAGGGCAGATTCAACCAAGTTTCTCACCTTTTGCTTCGCCAGTGATATTAAAGAAGAAGAAAGAAAATACTTTTCGCCTCTGTATAGATTTCAGAGCATTGAATAATATCACTATTAAGCACAGGTATCCAATGGCTCGAATCGATGATTTGCTAGATGTGTTACATGGGACCGTAATTTTCAGTAAGATAGATCTTAAATGTGGCTACCATCAGATCCATATTAGAGCTAAGGATATGCATAAAACCGCTTTAGAAGCAGGTTTGGACATTATGAACTTTTTGTAATGCCGTTTGGACTTACCAATGCTCCAGCTACATTCGTCATGCTTATGAACGATTTACTATGTCCATATATCGGAAAGTTTGTAGTACACTTTATTGACGATATTCTTATATTCAACAAAAGTGTTGCAGAGCATTACGAACACTTAAGAATAGTGTTCAGTACTTTGAGGAAAGCCAGTCTTTATGTAAATAAAAAGAAAACTATACTGTGTATGGTAAGACTTGAATATTTAGGATTCATAATTACTCCTGAGGGGGTAGAAATGGATCCAAAGAAAGTGGCTGCGATACTGACTTGGCCAATCCCTCAAAGTTTGACCGCTTGCGATCATTCTTGGGATTTGTCCAATTTTATCGAAGGCATATCAAAGGATATTCCGAAATAGTATCGCCATTGACTGATCTGACCTCAGATAAAGTACCTTGTATATGGGGACAGAATCAACAGGATAGTTTTAACACCATAAAACAAGCTGTGGTCTCATGACCAGTGTTAAAAATAGTTGATCCCCAGAAACCATTTTTCCTTGAAACTGATGCAAGTGGCATTGCGGTAGGACAGTTCTCCTCAAAGAGGGAAGGCCAGTAGCCTTTGAAAGCAAGAAGCTTTCTCCCTCTCAACGAAATTGGCCAACTCATGAATTAGAGTTGTATGCTGTTGTCCATGCTCTGAAAACATGGAGACATTATTTGTATGGATCACAGTTTTATATTGATGTTGATCATGATACTCTGAAACATTTTTGTAAACAACCTGACTTGAGAGGCCGCCAAGCTAGGTGGGCAGAACTCATGCAGGAGTTTAACTTGACCGAAGAGGGAAGGATAATAAAGTTGTTGATGCGTTGTCACGCATTATGCATAATATGAGTTTCACGGTATTAGAGAGTGCTCTAATGACCAAGATTAGAGAAACTCAAAAGGTGGACGAGTTCGTCCAAAGCCTTTGGCCTAAGGCTCATGAATTCAAACCCGGGGAAAAGGATGACCTGGCATCCAGAAAAGGCCAAACTTATGCAAGATATGCCATAAGGGATGATATGCTGAAAAGAAATGGCAAGGTAGTAGTACCTCATCAGAATGATCTCAAGCAGAGAGTCATTCAACAATGCCATGATATCCCATGTACGGGACATCCAGGAGTCGAGAAGACATATGATCTCGTGAGACAAGATTTCTTTAGGCCAAAGATGAAAAAGCATATTCATGAATATGTGACACGTTTTTCGTGTCAGGTAAGTAAGGAAGAGCGGATGAAGCCACCCGGACTTTTACAGCCCTTGGAAATACCACTAGGTAGGTGGGAGAGCATTTCCATGGACTTTATTGTAGGTCTGCCTACGACACAAGGTGGATATGATTCTATCCTTGTGGTGGTTGATCGTCTTACCAAGATGGCTCACTTCATTCCAACTAGAGAGTCTGTTAGTGCCCCGCAAGTGGCAGATTTGTTTATTAGACATATATTTCGTTTGCATGGATTACCCAAATCCATAGTGTCAGACAGGGATGTCAAATTTACCGGTCATTTTTGGACTGCGGTGTTTAAGACACTAAGGACTGAGTTGGGAGTGAGTAGTGGGGATCATCCAGAAACGGATGGTCAGACGGAACGAATCAACCAAATTTTAGAGGATATGCTTAGAGCATATGTGTCATTGAGGCAACATACATGGGACAAGTGGTTGCCATTGTTAGAATTTGCCTACAATGATAGAAAACATTCCTCTATAGGATTCAGTCCGTTTGAGCTGAACTATGGTTATAGACCAGTGAATCCAACGACAGTTGGAGTACCTCAGAAAGTGCCTACTGCCGCGAACTTTGTGGTTCAAATGCGGGAGATGCTAGCACTTGCGAGAGCTAACATCCGCCAAGCTATGGATAGAGCTAAGGCGCATGCGGATGAAAACAGATCCGTTAGAGGATTTAAAGAAGGAGAAAAAGTTTTTCTCAGAATTCCTTCGCACTCTAAGTCTGCAAGGAGAGTGTGCTAAGTTATCACCTCGATATTGTGGACCATGGTTAATTCTAAAAAGAATAGGCAAGGTAGCCTATAAATTAGAATTGCCACAAGGTTGTAAGGTGCACCCAGTGTTTCATGTTTCTCGTTTAAAGAAATTTTTGCATACAGGTGACTCACTAATTGAGGGTGTTGTTTTGTTTCAGGAGATAGAGGATAATGCAAGACGCAAACCAACAGGAATCTTGGACCGAGGAACAATGCAAGTACGCAATCGGAAGATACCCACGGTGTTGGTTGCATGGCATGGTTTACCTCTATCAGAAGCTACCTAGGAATCCGTATACCAGTTACGGAGAGTGTTCCCAGACTTTATCATCGAGGTCGCTGATGCCTGAAGAGGGAAGGAATGTTGCGCTCAAGTTGAGGTAACATGACCTCGGAAGGGTCAGTCGACATTTTCCTTTGAAAAATCAATGTTTGTATTATATTTGTTTGGGCTTCATGTAAATGATCAAAAAGGAATCAAGGTCAAGGTCCTTGGTGAGGGTAACATGGCACTAGACTAGGTGGATCTAAGGCTAAGGGGCCTAAATGCATGAAATGTGCCGAGGGGCAAATGGTTTCAATGATATCCCAAGAGAGGGGTAAATGATGCATTTAGGAGGGACCCTAGAATGAAGACATGTGGCATACTAGATCCATCTAGGGAATTGGGGCTCGTTGGGATTTGGCAAGCAGGAGCTTTCTCGTAACGTAATCTTCTTGACAGCTTGCCACCACCGAGGTTGGCTGGGAGGATAATCCTTGTGCCTATGCCCGTGATTGAGTAAAAGTTTAGGCGTTGACAGAATTTCATGTATCAGGATCTGCAGCTTCAGACCTTACGCAGGCCACAATGGAGTTCCCAAAGATCAAGTCTTTCTTTCTCTCTGTCCAGGTTCTCATGCAGCCAAGGATGATACGCAGCAAGCCATCAGCAGTTCCCCACAAGATCATCAAAGCCAAGTTCGGGTCATCTCCACTGCAGCTCGATACGGCATTCCAAGTCATCTCTCTCTCTCTCTCTCTCTCTCTCTCTCTCTCTCTCTACTAGAATCTAGATGTGTGCTATAATAACCTCGAGCTGTGATGCCATGTGCACTCCTCGACCCTCTGGTTTATCTAGATGTTGTAAGTCATCTTTTTTTTTGTGTACTCTGTCCCATAGACCCGTGAGGTCTCCCAAAGACGTAAATCAATCTCTCTCTCTCTCTCTCTCTCTCTCTCTCTCTCTCTCTCTCTCTTTGTCTGTTTTGCACTTTGTCCCAGAGGCCCGGGAGGTTTTCCCTAGACGTTACCCTCTAACCTAGGTTAACTCTGACCTAACCGAACTTCGACAGATGTTAACCCAACCCAGGCGTTAACCCCTAGTTGAGCTGAACCCCCAGCCAAGATAGGGGGTTAGCTCAGCCAAGGGGCAGCAGAAGACATGGCCAGCGAGGAATGGCCGAGCCTCTCCTCGAAGTCCCCCCCCCCCTCAACCCCAATCATCTCAGGCAACAAGTTCCGATACGCCACCGTTGCAGCTATGACACCCTCTTCATATGCACATACATACCTACGAGGAGGTCTGGACCGACCCATCATTGGGCACCATGAACAGGTTTTTTATCTACAAAAAATGTAGTAGCTAGAATTCAAGTTCTAGAAGGACCTGGCAAGCAGGTAGTCATCGATGAGGTTGTAAAATCTTACAAGGCTTCCCCCCCTACCCCCCAGCTAGTCTCCACAGTCAAAGACCTAGTCCACACTGAAGTACAGACCGCAAAGAAGGAAGTGATTGTGGAGTTCAATGCAAAGGTTAACAAGGCTGACATTCAGGAAGAGATTAAAGAACATGCAGCTAGGCGTGATAATCCTTTGAAGATTAGAATAGGGGGTCTCCCCGAAGGATGGTACAAAGAGGAGGACTCTTTTAGCGACACCTTAGCACATGTCAAAGCAGCCATGCCCAATATTGATTGGACAGTTGGTAAGGATGATGCTCTTGATGATGACGATGAACCCAGAGCAACTCGTATCTTACAGTCTAAAGGTCATGCTATCATTACACTTAACTCACGGGATCTACGAGTCAAGCTTCTCCGACAATCCTACAAGCTGAAAGGAACTAAGATATGGATAGCTGAAGAACTTACATGAGATCAATTGAAAAATAAGGCTACGGAATTAGCTAAGGTCAAGGCTGCAAGGAATGATGGAAAATGGGCAGTGTACCGTGAGGGCGTAGCACTCATTAAACAGTTTAAATCCAAGCCAAAAGACTCTCAGTCTTAAACTAATGTATGGCCGCTTATGTTTCTTTCCAAGTCATAATGTAGATACTCTAAATAATTGGAGCTGCAAACTGCCTCTCTGAAAACCTGAGCTTTCGAATAAGAGCTCCTGCGAGCTTCCCTCCCCCCCCACCGCTAGCTCTACCTCCCCTCCCTAGCCCCCCCCCCCTCGCCGCGACCACCCCGCCCCCTGCCTCTCCGCCCTCGCCCCCCGCCCGCCCTCCCCTCACCCGCCGCCTCTCCTTCGCCGCCTCGCCTCTCCATCTCGCCCGCCTCTCCATCGCCACCCCCTCGCCTCCACTCCCCCCCCCCTTCCCTCGTTTCACCCCACCCCCCCCTCGCTTCACCTCACCCCCCCTCTCGCCGCTCCGCCTCTCCCGCCCGACCCCCTCGCCTCACCCGCCTCCCATTCCGCTCCCCCCGCCCCCCGCGCCTCCGCCCGACCCCCAATCCGCCCCACTCTGCCCCATTCCGCCCCCCCCGCCTCCATTCCGCTCCCCCCCGCCTCCATTCCGCTCCACCCGCCCCATTCCGCCCCCCCCGCCTCCACTCCGCTCCCCCGCCCGCTCCCCCCCGCCTCCATTCCGCTCCACTCGCCCCATTCCACCCCCCCCGCCTCCACTCCGCTCCCCCGCCCACCGCTTCACCCCTCCGCCCCCGCCACACCAACCCCGCCCCCCCCGCCCTTCCGCACCCCCCGCCTTCCCCGCACCCTTCACCCCGCCCCGTCCCGACCCCCCCGCCCCCTCACTTCGCCTCGCCCGCCCTTCCGCTCCACTTCTCCACCCCGCCTCCACCCTCCGCCTCCGCAACCGTCCTCTCCACACCCAGGCGCCACCCTCCCGCTTCGCCTCCCCCTTTTTGGGTGGCAGCCTGTTCCTCATCGGAAGCTTGCAGTTAGTCTTGGCGGTATGGCGGCCCCCTGCCCGGATCCGGAGGCCCAGTCGGACCCTCCCTCTCCAGATGCCTACCGCGTTATCCTGACAGAGCAACAATCATCTCGTGTTCAGGAGGTTGCCATTGACTTTGCCCGTACCTCTGTTTACGGTAGAGTCATTGGACACTCTCCTTCCAGATCAGCCATCAGGGATTGGCTCTAGTCCACTCTCCTGCTAGAGGATGGCCATATTGAGGAGGTGGCCCTTATGGGAAGGGGCATCTTCTGGCTCAAACTCTCCAATGAGAAAGCTGCGAGCAACCTGATTGCCGGTTCCCCTACATCGGTGGATGGAAAGATTATCATGATAGTCCCGTGGTACCGTGGATTCAGCGCAGCAGATTTTGATGTTCGGTTCCGTATACCTCGCCACCCAGTGACACTAGTTTTTCCAGGTCTTGCTGCTGAGCTGCGGCCGATTGTCAGGGACTTGGGCTCCCACTTTGGCTGGGTTATGCACGACACTTTCGCCGACGCGGTGACCACGGCAGGAGCCCCCCGAGTCCGTGTGGCTGTGGCAGATCCTGCGACTCTCCCTGCAGTGATCGAGATTGTGACAGATGCCGGCAGCATCACCCAGAGCATGATAGTCACCGGACAGCCAGGTCAGTGCCTGAGGTGCCACGGCTTTGGGCACTTGGCGGCTGCTTGTCCACGCTTCGCCAGCTCATCTCGACCCCCCCCGCCCCCTCCGCCCCCCCCCCCCCGGACAGCCACGTCAGGAGGAGCCGAGGCAGTCGGAGCCCAGAGTTAGTGGGTGGTTGGACCGAGGTTAGAAGGAAAAGAGGAAAGAACAAGAAGATCTCGGATAAAGGCAAGGAGGCAAAGGTTACCCTTCCTGTAGCAGCACCCCAGAGACCTGACAGGCAGCCGCCCCAGGGACCTGGGAGAGCTTCTTCTTCGACGGCAGCCCGCCCTTCACAGCCTCAGATCCCCCTCTCTCCCGCTCCCCCGCCCCTTTCCACTCAGTCCCAGCCCCTTCCCCAGTTTCCCCTCCCTTCGCCCGACCCGCAGCCTCAGCCCCCGTCTCTTCTTCCTCAGTCTCCTCCTCCTCCCTCTCAGCCCCAGTTCCAGATGCATCCCCATCCCCCCCCTCCCTCCGTTCCCCTCGACTCCCCTACAGAGTTAGTTGCACCGTCGGCTTCCCAGCCGAAGGCAGCCCCCGCTCCGTCTCCTCCACCTTCTCCACCAGTCGCCTCCGTGGAGTCCGAGTGGCCTACCCCTCAGCCTCCTCCCCCTCCCCCCCCGCTGGCAGGACACCCGGAGTCTACACCACCACTGGAGCAGGCTTCCCTGGCCGCTAGCCCCTCAGTGGCAGACTCTGATGGGTCTCAGCTTCAGGAGAGAGAGCTTCCTCGAGACTTTTACAGATCTGGCCCCTGGGACTACTTGGATGTGGCCGACCTTGGGACCTTCCCGGCTTATCTCGACATCAGTATCTTCCTGCTCCGCAAAGGGGCGGATGGGAAGATTGTCGCCTTGGCCCCTAGGGATGGCCCTAGCTTCGCCTTCACGTTCCTCAGCGATGGCACCGAGACCTGGACAGACGACTCGGTTTGGGAGGCTCTCAGAGAGCAGACACACGCCCAGGTCTGCTCCTGGATAGGCCCGTCCGGTGGGCAGCTTCTCGAGACTCAGTGGTCCGAGGGCGATGTGCGCCTGCGGTGGCGTTGCGCCGCCAAACGCTTCCGACTGATTGTGATCCTCAGACCTCCCCTGTCATGGCCTCTCCCCCAGGATGTCAGAGCTTGGTCCCATCAGAAACTCCGAACCTTCTATGGGATGACCACTTCAGAGATCTCGAGCTGGCTCGAGAAAGCATTTGTTCATGACACCAAAGGCCTCTCGCCTTTGCTGAAGGTGTTGAAGAACGGGCAGGACGACCCCGTCTCCCCCTCCAAACCTTCTCATAAGCGGCAGCGCCTCCATTCCGACATGTCTGATTCTTCATCGACTTCGACCGCGAGCAGACAGTTGTTCGCAGCCCCCCATCCCTCTCCATGAGCCTACACCTCGTATCCTGGAATGTGAACGGGTTTCACTCTTCTGGCACCCGTGGTCCCAGGAAGCTCATTTTGCGACAGGAACTTCAGCCTGCAGTGATTCGTCGTTTGGATGTACTTCTGCTCCAGGAGCACAAGCTCTCTGCAGCTCACTCCCGTAGCTGCGGGAAGGTTCTCCCTGGACGTTCCTACACTTACTGGGAGCCCTCGATCGGCGCACAGGGGAGGAGTGGGGGTGTCTGTACCTCCGTGTGCGAGCAGTTAGCCCAGGGAGTTTTCGGTCATGGCACATTGATCCCAGGCCGAGCCCTTTGGGTAGGCCTGGATTTGGAGGGATCCAAAATTGGAATCCTCAACATTTATGCTCCTACAGACCTCCGATGCAGAGCCACATTCTGGAGGACACTTACAGGGATTCTTCCAGACATGGATTCCTGGATTGTTGGAGGTGACTTCAACAATCTGGAGACCTTGGAGGACCAGCAGGGCAGAGGTCCGGAGTTCACAGGTATGGCTCAGGCAGAGCAGTCAGCTTGGGACTCTTTCATCTTCGCGACAGGAGGTAGGGACAGTTGGAGAGACCCGTCCTTCCGGCGTTGGCACGGGAGCCTGGACTTCTCTTGAGGCTTCCGCAGGGAAGGAGGCAGACTCCTGGAGAGGCTTGATAGATTTTATGTCAGTGATTGGGCCATCAGTAGAGGCGGTCAGGCGGGTATAGTTCCAGGGACGACACTTTCCGACCATGCGCCGGTGCTCCTTTCATTAGATTCGGCAGCCCAGACACTTCCCCCCCGGTCATGCAGGATTCCCGACTCCATTTTCTCGAGGGAGGACGTGCGCAGCAGTATTTGCAGTCTTTGGGACAGAGACTGGGGGGAGTGCGTGGATCTGGTGGACTCAGTTGCGCAGGCTCTGCAGGAGTCCAGCCAGATCTGCCAGCTAGCAGCCCTACAGGTTCGACAGGAATGGTGGAGTAGAGAGAGAGCTCTTCGGAGGGACCTCGCCTCCATTCAGCGACTCCAGCAGGCTTCCCCGGGCTCGGAGGAGCTTCGGATCCAAGCCCTTCGAGCCAGAGCCCTCCTGGAGAAGACACTCCAGCGCCGCTCAGAGTTTTCCTATCACGCCTCTCTCTCCTTCTGGGCCCGGAAGGGTGACCGGATGTGCAGGGAGTTCTTCAGGACGCATGGCCAGAGAGCTGCAGGTGATCAGCTTCGGAGTCTCAGGACAGCGGATGGTCACATCGTTACGGATCCGGGGGAGGTCCTGGGGTTGGCCACTGACTTCTACAGGACCCTCTTCCAGCAAGAGCCGCTTGCCCCTCGTGCTAGTCGTGCCCGTGAGGAGGTGTGGAGGCACATTCCATCCCTGGTCCAGCCTAGCATGCAGGCGACGTTGTTGGCGCCGTTTACCTTGGATGAGATGCTGGAGGCCTTGATGGCTATCGACGGACAGAAATGCCCAGGAGAGGATGGGCTATCCCGAGCATTCTTCACCTCCTTCTGGGACCAGATCCATCAGCCTCTCCTTGCAGCTTTGCAGGGGATTTTCAGTAGCGGTCAGATGCCAGAAAGCCTTTCTTCGGGACTGATTTGCCTCATCCCGAAGGGAGGAGATAGACAGGAGATCCGCCAGTGGCGTCCGATCACTCTCCTTACCACTGCCTACAAAATCCTCGCCAAGATGATCAGTGCCAGAGTTCGGCCTCTACTTCCAGACCTCATTCATGACACTCAGACAGGCTTTGTCCAGGATCGCAGTATCCTGGATAATGTCTTCACCTTTTCAGAGGCGGCGGAGTGGGCTCAGCACAGCGGATCACACCTTGCCATTCTACTTCTCGATTTCGAGAAGGCCTACGATCGCGTGGACTGGTCCTTTTTGGAGGGGACTCTAGAGCGGCTAGGTTTCCCGGCAGGTTGGATTCAGGGTATCTCAGCTTTGTACAGGACAGCGTCTAGCAGGGTCATCATTGGAGGCAGGATGGGTGAGCGCTTTAGCTTGGAGAGATCAGTGCGTCAGGGCTGCCCCCTTGCTCCTTACTTGTTTCTTTTCTTCGCCGAGGCCATGACTTACTACCTTCGGGCGAGGTCTACCGGGATCAGGGGTGTTCGCCTTCCACTCCGGGAGGACACGGAGCTTTTGGACTCGGAGTACGCAAATGATATAGCCCTTTATGTCCAGGACGATGAGAGGGTGCGGATGCCCCTGGAGGTCTTCTGCTCGGCCGCTGGTGCGAAAATCAACTGGAACAAATCAGTTGGTTTTCTCACAGACCCTGGGGCGTGTTCGCAGTGGAGGCGATTTCTGGGTTTCAGATGGATTCCACGGGGACAGACAGCTAGATACCTTGGCTTCCAGGTTGGCCTAGACATCACGCCAGCTCAGCAGTTTCTCCCGGTGCTAGACTCCATCCGACGGAAGCTGGCTTTCTGGAGCACTGCTAAGCTGTCTCTTGCAGGTCGTGCCCTGGTAGTTAACCAGGTCCTCCTAGCCACGGCTTGGTATGTGGCTTCCTGCTGGTGCTTCTCGAGATCCAGCGTGGCACAGCTCAGGAGGTTGGTTCGGAACTTCCTGTGGTCTGGGGAGGATGGTCTTAGAGATACCAGAGCCAGGGTTGCTTGGCAGACAGTCATTCTTCCGCAAGCTGAGGGTGGCCTGGGGGTTATCGATCCAGAGCTTCAGAGTCAGGCCTTGTTAGGCAAGCTTGTCATCCGCGGTTTGACCCCGGGGGGGCAGACGTGGAAGATGTTACTTCAGCAGGGAGTCGGCTCTTGTGTCCCGCGCCGAGGTGGAGAGTGGCTACCGTCCCTCGGGTGGATCTTCACTTCCGCCCCGCTCACTCAGCCCCGTTCCCCACTCGTTCGTAGCCTCCTCATGGTTTGGAGGCGGCTCCGTCTCAGTCTCATTCAGTCCCCTCCCAGCTGTCAGGAGGAGATCGATCGCCAGCCGCTTATCTGGAACAGTCAGGTCAGAGATGCCGAGGGCCTTCAGTTGGGGCAGAGATCACATATCAGGTGGGACGGCTGGATAAGGGGCCAGCCCGGTCCCTTCGAGTTTGGAGGGATACGTACAGACATCTGGAGATGGCTGATCTTGCAGACGCAGCTGGAGGTGCACGTGGAGTCCAGGCGAGACGCACGGAGATCGACGGTGCGATCCCAGCTGCTTGGTTGGTTCCACCTGAGCCTCAGGTCCTCATGCCTGGTGACACCCGCTGGCTGGGACAGTTCACCCCCCGTGGCATCCCACTGGTGGTCGCAGGACGTTTGGATGACTCCTCTATCTCCTTCTTCGCGGTTTCAGGGGATGGACGACTCAGGAGAGAGGATGCACTCATCGACCCCCTACTCCCGTGGCAGAGGGTTAGGGTCGTAGGCCTTTTGGGGAAGGTCTGGCGTACCGACCCTAGCATCGAGCAGGACCAGTTGCAGCTTTGGCGTCTTTGGCTCTGGGAGGGGCGGGCCTTGTCAGAGCTTGATTGGGACCCAGGAGAGTGGTGGTGGCCAGAGATTGTGACAGGACAGGGGCCGACTTCCTTCTTCGCCTACAGCACGACTCTGGGCAGGCGAGTTCTCGGGAGGATGCAGAGCCGCCCCCCCACCCAGCGACCCAGCTGGTACGCACAGGGTATTTCCAAGTTCTTTTTGCAGGCATTCTGGAAGGCCTTGTGGGAGAGCTGGCGGCCACGGAAGATCTCATACTTCCTGTGGCTTCTTGCCCACAAAGGTCTTCCAGTGGGGAGCTGGTTGAGGCAGATAGGCCAGGACGGATGCTGTCAGATTTGCCATGCGGATGAGGAGTCACCAAAACACTGCCTGTGGAGCTGCACTCGCGCCCAGGAAGTGTGGAGGTGGACTTTCGGGCTTCTTACTCGCGCAGCACCAGAGCTAGGATTGATCACTTGGGGCGCGTTCCGTTGGTGCAGCACCGCACCTGGTCTTCATCACTTATTCGAGGCATGCCAGTAGGACCCCACTTTCCTTATCACACAGGGGACGTGGGGGCCGCTCGAGGGTATCCCACAGCACCTAGCAGAGGCTGATACAGGAGTTCGAGAGAGGCAGCCAGTCTGGGAGATTATCAGCAGCATTACAGGGTGGCACATCTGGACCTCGCGCTGCGCGCAGATCCTCGGTGGCACCTCCTTATCGACTGCCCAGATCATGGCGGAGATTTGGAGTGAGATTATTCATACCCTCAGAGGCCAGTGGGACCAGATTCAGGGAGACTCCCGGGCCGGTCAGGAGAAGCGGAGACACTTCCTCTGGGCTTGGGACACACAGGGCCCCTTCTTCGAGCAGACTACGCAGGGCCTTCGGTGGCACTACTCACCACCCCGATGGCTGTTCATTCACACTCATCATATCCCTCCGTGAGAGTATGATTTATTATGCTACCTTTTAGGGCTGCGTCCGGTTTGTGAACGCAGCCCGTCAGCTATAAGCTGACCTCTTGTATCTTGTTCTCGAAGTAATATAATTAGCACTGTTTTTTCGGCAAAAAAAATAATAATTGGAGCTGCTTTATGCACTCCCTGGGAGCTACCCTCCCTAAGCTGATGTACTAATTGGTTTTCATGTTGTCTCATAGACTTCTTGGTCTTCCGTGGACGTTAATAGACTCTCTCTCTCTCTCTCTCTCTCTCTCTCTCTCTCTCATGGAGCCCCCCGACAGCCTGCTCGAGGTCTATCAGCCCCCACCCGTCTGCCAGGGCTCCCGCGACACACCCATCAGCCCCTACCCGTCTGCATTGAGGCTCCCGTGACAACCCCCTCTTGCTGCACCCAATGCTGCTCCCACTAGTGCTGTGCCTCAATATGGCTCCCTCATGGGCCTCTCCCAGGCCCCGTGGAAACCTCGTGGCTGTTGGCCCTGTTTGTCCGGCTACGTGACTGCTCACAGCAGTCACTAGCTTGGCGAGCCAAGCTAGGCTGCTCGGTGCAGCGTATAGAGCCCCTGGGCATTGCCTAGGACTCCACTAAGTACACAGTAGGGCCCGAAAACTCTCCGCGAAATTGCTGCCACATTTCGGAACCACAAACCAGTGGACTAAAGAGGAACAAACAGTTCCAAGAAAGCATCAAGAACACCCAAGAATTTTCTTGAGACCAAAAGGGAACAATGGGCAGCCCACAGGATCAGAAAACAAGAGGCGAAAAGGAGCATAAGTATAGTGTCATCTGGACCAAAGCGGAGAAAATAGAAGACAAGAATATCAAAGATTGCACATCAACAATTTAGGAGGTGTGTAAATTTCAGGATGCTGAGCTTGAATGCATACAAAAGAAATTAGGGGGAAACAGGAATTATGAGCTCTCCAACCTAAGTGCTCAATTAAAAGATGACATGAAGAAATGGCAAGGGGAAATGCAAACGAAATGGAAAAAAGAGGTAACTTGAATGCTGAATGAGAAAACCACCTGTCTTGCCTCCCAAATTGAGACTCCAGAAGTCCAAGTCGCCACTCTCAAAGATGAGAATGAGAAGTCGAAGGCAGGTGCACATTCAGAGGAAGGGGAGCTTCAGCCACCTATCCAAGAAGAGCTGAACCTTATCAAAGAACAGATGAAGCAGCTCAATGACACAAAAGAGACCTCAAAAGAAGGGTGTAAGATCATTAATGAGCTGAAATCTGAGAATGAGAAGCTCAAGAAGGAAATGGAAGCCTTACAAGCCACTATGCAGGGGAAACATGCTGAGTTCGCGTCATTAGTTGACTGGGGTAGTCTAAACTACCATCTGGTAATTAGACCCTGAGGTGATTAGCTCCTGCAAACTCCCTTCCCTCCTCTGCTCCCCGTCTACCCCCCCCTCGCACTGTGCGGCCCTCCCCTCTACCTCCTCTCTGCCGCTGCCGCGCGGCCATCTGCCCCCCTCTCCTCCCCCTCCGTCCGTCGATCCACCCCTCCCCCCTCGCCACACTCCACTCACCCCGCTTCCCTGCTCCTCTCCCCCTCTCTCCGCCCGTCGCTCCCCCCTCGCTCCGCTCCTCCTTTCCTCTCCGCTCCTCCCCTCTCCGCATTCAGCCCCCCCCACCCGCCCCCCCCCTCGCGTGGCGCTACCAACCCCCCCACCCCCTCCTGCCCCTCCCCGCTAAGACGCCACGCTGCCCCCCCCCTTCCCTCCCCTCCTCACCTCTCCTCCCCACCCCCCTCGTGCGGCGCTGCCACACCTCCCCTTCCCCTTCCTCTCACCCCCCTGCGTTGCGCTGCCCCCCCCCCCTCTCTTTCTCCTCTTCCTTCCTCCGCCAAGCCCATTCGTCACCACCCTCTCCCCCCCGCTTCCCCATACCTCTCCATCCCTCCTTCTTCCCTCCCCCGCCTTAATCCCCCATCCCCGCCCCTTCCGTTTCCTTACCCTTCCCCCACCTCAGAGCATTCGCAGTTAGTCAATGCGATATGGCGGCCACGTGCCCGGAACCGGTGGCCCAGACGGACCCCCCCCCTTCCGTCAGCCTATCGCGTAACATTGACAGGGCACCAGGTCTCCTTGGTGAAGCAGGCCGCCACGGACTTCTCCCAGACATCAGTTTATGGGAGAGTCATTGGCTATTCCCCTTCACGAGCAGACATCAGGGACTGGTTGCAATCCACCCTCTACCTCGAGGACAGTCACATCGAGGAGGTTGCACTCATGGGACGTGGCATCTTCTGGCTTAAGCTCTCCTCAGCACAGGCTGCGAGCGATATGGTCAGGCGATCCCCTACTTCTGTGGGTGGGAACATCATCCTCATGGTCCCATGGTACAGGGGTTTCAGTGTAGCGGACTTCGATGCCCGCTTTCGCATTCCTCGCCATCCAGTTACCCTTATCTTCCCAGGTCTCGCAACCGAGCTTCGCCCGATCATCAAGGACCTAGGGGCGCACTTTGGCTGGCCTATGGAGGACTCCTACGTTGATGCGACGGCAGCCCAAGGGGTGCCACGTGTCAAAGTGGCAGTCCTCGATCCGCAGAGCATCCCATCGGAGTTCGAGATCGAGACAGACACAGATGTGGTGACGCAGTGCATTCTGGTCACTAGTCGCCCAAATCAGCGTCTGAGATGCCATGGCTTCGGGCACCAGGCACGCTCATGTCCTCGCTTCACGGGTACAGAACCTCAGAAGACCCCCGTTCAGGCAACTCAGGATCCTCCTCACCAGTCAGCGACATCCCCTCCCGAAGGGGAAGGCTCGACGGAGGTCAAAAGAAAACGGAAGGGAAACAAAGCAGGCCCCAAAAAACCTGCCCATCTACAGCAAGAGCCCCCCCCGGTGGTCCCTACTCATCAGCAGCCCGGTAAGGGGAAGGAGAAGGGAAAGGAGAAGATCAGCCAGCCTCCCCCTCATCCTTCACCCCGCCCTCCTCCCCCTCCCCCCTCCTCCTCGATTCTCCGACCCCCACCCCCTCCAGGATCCCCCTCCGCACCAGTGGTTTCCACTCCACTCTCTTCCTCGAGCATGATCCAAAGAGAACCCCCCCCCTTCACCTGCGCCACCTGCAGCCCCGAAGCCAGCACAGACCTCACCCGCGCCTATCCCTCCTGGCCTGGCGGAGGGGAGAGGCCCTTTCCCGCAGGTGGCCAGCGCCCCTCTCTCTGGTTCAGACTCCTCATCTTCATCCCCACGCCCTAGGGCTGCTCCTAGAGCTCTTCCATTGGAGTTTTATCGAGCAGGTCCTTGGGATTATTTGGATGCAGCAAGTATTGGCTCCTTCCCTGCATGCCTAGACATCAGCATCTTCTTCCTCCGCAAGGGGGCGAAGGGTAAGGTGTCCGTCCTTGCCCCACACGATGGTCCTAGCTATTCCTTCACTATCTCTAATGAAGGGAATGAGCAATGGACGAATGAAAATGTTTGGGAGACGATACGAGATCAATCCCAAGAGCAGGTGCAGGACTGGATCGGTAGCAGAGCAACGGAGCTTCTTCAGCAGCAGTGGCAGGAGGGTGATGTTCGTCTGCGTTGGCGCCACAGTGCCAAACGTTTCCGAATCCTAGTCATTATTAGGCCACCTCTGGAGTGGGCCTACGCGGAAGGGCTCCGCCCTTGGAGGACCTCAGAGGTAGCGGGCTTCTACAGCATTTCCCTGGCAGAGGCGTCGAGCTGGTTAGAGAGAGCCTACCACCACGGGACGAAGGGCCTCTCCCCTCTGCTAAAGGTTTTAGAGGATGGGTCCGATGATCCGGCCTCTCCTTCGAAACCTTCACAGAAGCGCCTTCGTCTCCACACAGGACATCCTTCGACCACTTCGACATCGACCGCAAGCAGACAGCTGTTTGTGGCCCACCTTCCCCCCTCATGAGTATACGCATTATCTCTTGGAACGTCAACGGGTTCCACTCATCAGGAACCCGTGGCCCCAGGGAGATGGTGCTCAGACAGGAGCTCCAGCCAGCCTTGGTGGGAAGGGTAGATGTGCTCCTACTACAGGAACACAAGCTTTCGGCTTCGCAGACCAGTATTTGTGGAAAGGTCCTCACAGGACGCTCCCACACCTATTGGGAACCTTCGATTGGCGAGCAGGGGAGGAGCGGGGGTGTCTGTACCTCCATCGACGCTTCTCTAGTTCAGCATGTGTGTGGTTTTGGCACTCTGATCCCAAGCTGTGCGCTTTGGGTGGGCTTGCATATTGAGGGATTCCGCATCGGCATCCTCAATATCTATGCCCCAACCGATCTCAGACGGAGAGCCGTTTTTTGGAGGTCCTTGACAGACTTGTTGCGAGGGATGGACTCTTGGATTGTAGGAGGGGACTTCAACAACCTTGAGACCCTAGAGGATCAGCAGGGATGGGGCCCAGAGTTCCTCGGTATAGCTCAGGCAGAGCAGGCAGATTGGGACTCCTTCCTCTTCGCAGTGGGAGGTCGGGACAGCTGGAGGGAGCCTTCCTTTCGCAGGTGGTCAGGGAGTCTGGACTTCTCTTGGGGTTACAGGAGGGAGGGAGGCAGACTTCTTGAGCGGCAAGACCGTTTCTATGTCAGTGATTGGGCGCTTGGCAGAGGCGGGGAGTCAGGAGTGGTTCCAGGGACGACACTCTCAGACCATGCCCCAGTCATCCTAGTCCTGGACTCAGCCTCTCACTCCTTACCTCCACGCTCGTGCCGGATCCCAGACTCCATCTACTCCAAAGCAGCGGTTCACAGCAGGATAGTGGACCTGTGGGAGCAGGATTGGGACCCCACCAGGGATATGGCAGCACAGGTAGCTCAGGCTCTTGCTGAGTCTAGCCTCATCTACCAAGGAGGCGATTCAGGTCAAGCAGCAGTGTTGGGCACGGGAGAGGGGTCTCAGACGTGATCTCGCTTCGATTCAGCGGATGCAGCAGTCTTCTCCAGGCTCTGAGGAGCTTAGACAGCAGGAGGTTCGGGCCCGAGCCATGCTAGAGGAGATCACCCAGCGTCGCTCAGAGTTCTCATTTCATGCTTCCAAGTCCTTCTGGGCTAGGAAAGGCGACAGGATGTGCAGAGAGTTCTTCAGGACTCATGGACAGAGGTCAGCAAGGGAACAGCTCCGTTCTCTTAGGGCACAGGATGGTAGTGTCAGGACAGATCCAGACGAGGTCCGAGACTTGGCGACAGAGTTCTACAGATCATTGTTCCAGCAGGAGCCCCCAGACCCTCGTGGCCGCCTATGCAGGGAGGAGGTGTGGAGATCTACACCGTAGCTCGTGCAGCCCAGCGTGAGTGACGCCCTTCTCGCCCCTTTCACCGTGGCAGAGATGCAGGATGCGGTGAGCGCTATTGATGGGCAGAAATGCCCAGGTGAGGATGGCCTCTCCAGAGCTTTCTTCACCACCTTTTGGGAGCAGATCCACCGGCCCTTGCTCGCAGCTTTCCAGCATATCTTTTCCAGCGGGCAGATGCCAGAGAGCCTTGCGACACGCCTGTTTTGCCTCATCCCCAAAGGGGAGGACCGTCAGGAGATCAGACAGTGGCGCCCTATCACCCTCCTCCGGACCGCCTACAAAACCCTCGCCAAGATTATCAGTAGCCGCATCCGCCCCCTACTACACGACTTGATTCATGATACCCAGATTGGTTTTGTCCAAGATCGCAGCATTTTGGACGACATCTTCTTCTCAGAGGCGACGGAATGGGCCCAGCACAGTGGCCAGCACCTTGCCATACTCCTTCTCGACTTTGAGAAGGCGTACGACAGGGTAGACTGGTCCTTCTTGGAAGGTACACTCTCGATTTGGTTTCCCGAACGAGTGGATCAGAGGTATTGCTAGCCTTTACAGGTCAACCTCCAGTCGGGTTATCATCAGTGGCAGAATGGGGGAGAGATTCACACTCAAGCGCTCGGTGCGTCAGGGCTGTCCGTTAGCGCCGTACCTCTTTCTATTTTTTGCGGAGGCCATGACCCACTTCCTTCGAGCCCGTACCACTGGTCTTCGCAAGATGTGTCTCCCTATTCGAGATGATGCAGAGCTTCTGGACTCCGAGTATGCAAACGACACAGCCCTATATGTGCAGGATGATGTCGAGTCACTGGAGCGAGTGAGACTGTCCCTAGAGATTTTTTGCCTTGCGGCTGGGGCGAAAATCAACTGGCATAAGTCAGTTGGTTTTCTTACGGATCCGGGAGCCAGCTCACAGTGGGGTATTTTCCTGGGGTTTCGCTGGATCCCTAGAGGACAGACGACACGTTACCTGGGATTCCAGGTAGGCCTAGACATCACACCGGCGCAACAGTTCTTGCCGGTCCTCGCATCCATACGGCAGAAGCTTGCTTTCTGGAGCACGGCTCGGCTTTCCTTGGCAGGCAGGGCCCTTGTGGTCAACCAGGTCCTTCTTGCCACTGCCTGGTATGTGGCCTCTTCCTCGTGTTTCTCGAGATCATGTGTAGCCCAACTGAGGAGACTGGTGCGGAACTTCCTATGGTCTGGTTCAGACGGTTAGGGCACCACCAGAGCCAGGGTCGCGCCTGGCAGACGGTCATTCTCCCCCAGACAGAGGGCGACCTCGACATCATAGATCCAGAAATGCAGAGTCAAGCACTTCTTGGCAAGTTAGTCATCTGCGGTCTGACCCCAGGAGGGCAGACGTGGAAGCTCTTGCTACAGCATGGTCTCAGCGCGTGTACTCCCCAGAGAGGGGGTGTTTGGCAGCCTTCTATCCGATGGATCTCACTTCTGCTCCTTTGACTCAGCCCCGTTCCCCCTTCCTCCGTAGCCTCATCTCGGTCTGGAGGAAGTTGCGACACAGCCTCTCCCAGGTTCCCCCTAGCTGCCGAGAGGAGATAGACAAACAGCCCCTGATCTGGAGCAGCCAGGTGACACATGTTACAAGTCGCCAACTTGGAGAGAGATCCCATATCCCTTGGGCGCTCTGGGCACGTGGGCCCGCGCGCTTGCTCCGGGTTTGGAGGGACGTCTATAGCCAGCTGAGCCATGGCGAGCTGGCAGCAGTAGTAGGTACGGCACATGGGCTCCAGGCTCGGCGAGCGGAGATTGATGCTGCCATTCCTGCAGGTTGGAGGATTCCCATAGTCACCGGACAGCTCTTCCCGGGAGATGAGAGGTGGCTAGGACAATTCACTCCACGAGGCATTCCTTTGGTGGTTGCAGGCCTTTTCTCGAACTCCTCGGTACACTTCTTCTCTGTCACTGATGATAGCCGCCTACAGAGCGGAGAGGCCGTGATCGACCCCCAGCTTCCCTGGCAGCGCCTTCGCATTGTAGGGCTGCAAGGGAAGACGTGGCATATAGACCCCCTGATTATGCAGGACCAGGATTGGAGACTCTGGATATGGGAGGGCCGTTCCTTGACAGAGGTGGAGTGGGACCCAGGAGAGTGGCGCTGGCCACCATCGGAGACCTCAGAGAACCCTACCCCCTTCTTTTCTTACAGTGCGCACACGGGTAGGCGTGCTCTTGGGGCTCTTCAGCGCGGGCTACCCACACAGGCACATAGGTGGTATGCCCAGGGGATCTCTTTGGTCTTTCTTCGCACTTTCTGGAAGACTCTTTGGGCTAGCTGGCAACCGAGGAAGATCTCCTACTTCCTTTGGATGGTGGCACACAAGGGGCTACCAGTTGGCAGCTGGCTGGCTGAGGCAGATGGGGCAGGAGGGGCATTGCCAGATGTGTTTTCAGGAGGAGTCGTCCCTGAAGCACTGCCTTTGGAGCTGCTCGCATGCGCAGACGGTTTGGAAGGGAGTCATGGGGATCTTAGCAAGGGCTACACCCGAGCTAGGACCGATCACTTGGGGAGCCGTTTGCTGGTGCAGCACTGAGACGGGACATCATTTGGCTTATGAGTTCTCTAGACAGGATCCCGTCTTTTTCATCACGCAGGCCACCTGGGCATACATGGACAGCTTCCCTTGGCATCTGACAGAGACAGATGCAGGAGCGATGCCTCGACACCCAGTTTGGGAGATCATAGGGAGCATTGCAGGCTGGCATATCTGGACTTTCAGATGTGCGCAGACTGTAGGAGCACGATCGTTCACACGCTCAAGGGTCAGTGGGATCAGATTCAGGGAGAGTCCCGGGCAGGGAAGGAAAAGAGACGACACTTCCTCCGCGACTCGGACCACCGAGTTGTTCTTCCAGTACTCTACTCAGAGTCTTCAGTGGCATTACGCCCCTCCACCGTGGCTGTTTGTCCACTCTCCGATGATTATGCCCTGAGAGGCTTGTATTTAGCATTTTGACTCCTCGGGCTGAATCCGTTTTGTGATTGCAGCCCGCTGGCCTTTAGGCCTTCTTGTACTCTCACTTTCAAGTAATATAACTAGCACTACTTTTTGCGCAAAAAAAAAAACATGCTGAGTTCGCACAACAAATCATGAAGGGCAAGGCAGATGTGCTTGCATGGAAGGATGTACTGAAAAAAGGCACAATTGCACCCAAAAAAGAGCTCATCTCTGAAACTTTGGAAGAATAAAAGAGGCGTAACAGCAAGGCTATGAATGTACTAGTAAGAGGCCTAACACTGGGGGGGATACCCCCATGTCAGATGCCAAGGCAAAGATGGGCGTCAACCTTACTTGTGAATCAGCTTGGAGAGTGGGTAAGGCAAATGCACCGACAAGACTCATGGTAATTAAATTGCGGACAGCAAATGATAGATCCACCCTCTTGGACATGAGGGCCACACTGAAGGGCACCAAAATCTTTTTGGATGATGATCTCACACTCCTACAGTAAAAGCACAAGAGGGAAGGGATGGTGCGATTTATGGCAGCAAGGCAAGAAGGGAAATGGGCAGCCTACAGAAACGGGAAGGTGATTATCCGAGAGAGGGCAAAAAGAGGGGAGTGGGAAGAAGGTGCAATGTGCAACACATGACCGTGTGCAAAAAGAGGGGAGTGGGAAGAAGGTGCAATGTGCAAATGATAGATCCACCCTCTTGGACATGAGGGCCACACTGAAGGGCACCAAAATCTTTTTGGATGATGATCTCACACTCCTACAGTAAAAGCACAAGAGGGAAGGGATGGTGCGATTTATGGCAGCAAGGCAAGAAGGGAAATGGGCAGCCTACAGAAACGGGAAGGTGATTATCCGAGAGAGGGCAAAAAGAGGGGAGTGGGAAGAAGGTGCAATGTGCAACACATGACCGTGTCGAACTCATGAGATGAGAGCACACAACCCAGTGTGGAATTGCAATGGCACCCTCTGGGACCCTAGGGGGTTCTCAAAGACATACACCGAAACCCTAAGATAGGGCTGCCTACAGTGACAGGATATACTTGGGAGTCAGCCCACAGAAGGAACTGAGGGAGATAGCAGAGTACGAGGCTCGGGGGGTGGGGGGGGGGGGGGGGGGCGGGGTGCTGTCCTCTTCAAATCACATATGAGACCACTAATATCTCTGGTTCGGATGCATGACACACATGGATACGAATTCAGCTCCCAGATGCAGACCTATCTTCATCACGGTGTGCAGCTCACAAGACCAGAAAACAAGAGGCGAAAAGGAGTGCAAGTATAGTGTCATCTGGACCAAAGCGGAGAAAATAGAAGACAAGAATATCAAAGATTGCATATCAACAATCAAGGAGGTGCGTAAATTTCAGGATGCTAAGCTTGAATGCATACAAAAGAAATTAGGGGGAAACATGAATGATGAGCTCTCCGACCTACGTGCTCAATTACAAGATGACATGAAGAAATGGCAAGGGGAAATGCAAACAAAATGAACAAAAGAGGTAACGCGAATGCTGAATGAGAAAACCAGCTCTCTTGCCTCCCAAATTGAGACTCTAGAAGTCCGAGTCACCACCCTCAAAGATGGGAATGAGAAGTTAAGGGGGAGATGAGAGCTCACCTGACACGTGAGCGAGCCCTAGGCCATTTGACATGAATGATGAGCTCTCCGACCTACGTGCTCAATTACAAGATGACATGAAGAAATGGCAAGGGGAAATGCAAACGAAATGAACAAAAGAGGTAACGTGAATGCTGAATGAGAAAACCAGCTCTCTTGCCTCCCAAATTGAGACTCTAGAAGTCCGAGTCACCACCCTCAAAGATGGGAATGAGAAGTTAAGGGCGAGTGCACATTGGGAGGAGATGAGAGCTCGGCTGACACGTGAGCGAGCCCTAGGCCATTTGACATCACCTAATGCGCAACGGATCTCCAGACAATTGACACGTCGTAAGAGGCGGGCTTTCCTCACACATAGGATGGATGAGGTGATCAGATCATTCCGAGAGGGAGATCCTACCATTGGATGGGGCTTCTATCGGAGGGGAAGCCGCCTATTCCCATCACAGATCGAGGGGTTTAGCACACGTATGCATGCTCTCTCTATGACGTCCTGATTCGGGCACTACCGGACATGTTCTCTATGCCCAGGCCCACTACTTGTCATTTGTTCACTGCAAAGAACATTCGAGCTGCCACTCCATCAACTTCATAACCGAAGAGCACAGGACCATGAGGGGCTACGGACTAAGCATTTCGCACATGGGTAGTGCTCCAAGCAGGTGGGAAGCCGTGGCATACCTCATGGTTGAACATTTGTACTAGGATCGGAGTCAAGACCTCCTGCATTGTACCGATACACAAAGCAGGTATTAATGGCCACACAGAGGCCCAAGGACAGAGGGCTTTAGGTCAGGCAAGTTTTTGGAGCCAGCACTTCACCCTAGACTACATCTTCACCCTGAGGGCTATCATTGAGGAGGCGAGGTTGAGATGCCAGAAAGTCGACCCTTGCTTTGTAGACTTTTGGAAGGCCTTCGGCACTGTCCCAGGATCCCGCATGATCAGGAGGCTACAGGAAATGCAGATTCTAGAGGTCTTGATTTGGGGGGAGATGAGACTTTACGAGTCCGTCAAAGGGAGAGTTAATGTCCTAGGCGGCCAATCAGATTGGGTTGAGAGCACGATCGGGGTGAAGCAGGGATGCCCCCTTTCACAACTCTTTTCAAGCTCTATATTGATGAGATTACATCCTTTATAGACCGCCTAGGAGGCGAGGGATCACTACTTGCTGATTTGATGATACAAATACTACTATATGCGGATGGCATGCTTCTCATATCATATTCAACAGAAAGACTACAGAGACATCTAGTGTCACCACAATGTAAATATCCTAAGTCAAAGTACGGTTGACCATTTATCTGATCATAATTACAGAGTTTTCATATGTGTTAATTATGGTCAAAGAGTTCTTTTAATGGTCAAAGAATTGACTACGATCAAAGATACTTGACTCTGGTCAAGTAAGCCTCACTTCGGTCGGGAAGACTTGGTTTATTACCAAGAGGGTTAACTGCGGTTAACCAAAGAACCACAGAGCAGACTACGGTCAGAGAATGTTGACTTCGATCAACGAGACTTGGCATGCATCAAGAGGATTAACTACGGTTAACCAAGATGTGCCAACTTCGGTTGGAGAGTTGTGCCAACTTCGATTGGAGAGACTTTACTATATATATATATATATATATATATATATGTTATATGTGCGCATGTGTTCGGTGGGGACACCCACCGTGACTAGAATTAGTCCACAATGTGTTATTTGCATGCAAAGCACCAACAATTAATGGGTGCCATGGTGGTGCGCTTTAATTAATTGTTGCAGGTACTAGGAAGAGTTATTTTTCCTAAGCGCTACGGGAGCCTAACAAGCATCTAGAAGGCGATTCGTCGCATGACCAAGTGCTTCGAAGACTCCACAGTTGCCCTTAGTGGCATGTAATAGGACTTAGTCTAGATTTTAGACAAGTGGCATGTTGCCAATTTGAAATGAGCTTGAAGCTCTTGTAATATGGATTCATGTTAGATTTTGTATCAGGCAACTCTACGCTGAACTCTTGTAACAGCTTTCTCTCTTCATGAATAAAAGCCTTGGGGGGGGTCCACCCCGACGCTTTGTCCTAGGCCCTAGTGCGTCTGTAGAGAGAGGGAGTGAGGGAGAGCTTGTGAAAGTGTATTGTTGTCTTTTACGAAGGGGATTACATTGGTATCAAAGCCAAGGCTCATGGCCTCTTTAGGCTGTGACGATTCAGCAGCAAGGCGTGAACTAAGGCAAAGCATATGGTGACGGCATAAGGACGCCTCAGAACAAATGGAAGCAATCACGAGTGACGTACTACCTGTTTGGGTATTGTGTATACACTCGTGGTGATTTTGGGCTTCTTGCGTCGAATCACATGCCCTACTAAAGGCGATAGTATTCGAGGAGGCTACGCTATGGCATTAAAATTGCCTACAGAAAGCTAATTTGTCGCCTTGCGTGAGCACCGTGGAATTATTTGGTGCCTTATAGAAGTCTATGCAGAGAGTGTGCGCCACAGGAGTGAATAATTTAATGGAAGTCCAAGCACGAAGGCTAAAGCATCGATGACCAGCGACGTCTTCACGTGAGCTATGACCATCGACGCAGGGGAAGCATTACAGAAGGTCTCTGGAAGACGCTGACACGACACCCAACCAGCAAAGATTGCAGGCGAATTTCTTACGCCAATATGCATCAGACGGAAGCTGTGCGGGATCTTTGTGCCAAACGAAAAACGACCATCACGTTGATCTACGCAGGGTTGCAGGCGACGGCGTGACGGGACTTTGTTTGAGTTTTTCTCTGACGTGGCACACTTGACTGGTACAGCCAGTGCATGGTGGATAGCTAAAACAGCCAACTATGTAGCCCCTAGGAAATGGAAGGACTTCAAGAAAGCTTTCTATATACAGTTTATTCCCAAACAGTTTCGAGATCATGTCCTTCTGAGTTGGGAGAGCATTCATATGGAAGCACAAGATACAATTGAGTCTTACAACCAGAAATTTTGGGACGCATACTTGCAGGTTTCGCCTTTCAAGAATATTTCTGACAAGACTCAACTCAGGAAGTACAGGGCAGGACTCACTCCAAAGATACATGCCCAAGTGAACACCAAAGATATTAAAGAAATATCAGATCTCATGCATTCAGCCAATGTGGCTAGTCTCATGTACATGCAGGATCCTACTGGTGTGCCTTCACTACAGACAGGGTTACCGGGGGATAAAAAGCCAGCGACCCCCAAGTTTGAAACAAGAGAGTTTCCCAAGGCTCAGAAGAGGGGATTTCAGCCTCAGAAGCTGAGGGGAAACCAAGTGCAAAAGCCCTATAAGGAAAGAGCATAGTTTACCCCTGAACAGATTGAAACTTTTAAGAAAGAGGGTAAATGCTTCAAGTGCAGCAAAGAGGGGCATGTGGCTGCCCAGTGCCTAGAAAAGCCTTCAACTTCGAAGGGAAAAGAGGCAGAGAAGCCACCGGGACCACAAAAGCCAATGGCAAGAGGAATTCATGACATACTGGGAAGGAACGAGAATTGCTGCTATCTTGGGGAAAAGTTAGAGACCAGCAAGCGCTGATTTTATTTGATCCAAGGGCTACTGATAACTTTATATCAGAGGATCTAGCCCTGAGGCTGGGAATAAAGACGAAGGAGTTGGGCAGGGCTCTGGAGGCCGATCAGATGTTCTATGGGAACCCTGTGCCAGTCACTCCCTTGATAGGGAAGCTCCGTTTTCATGTACAAAGTTATGTGGATCAGGAAGACTTCTTCATTTCTTCTCCACTGAAACATCATGATGTAGTCTTGGGTATGCCTTGGTTTCATCGCAAGATAGTGAAGTTGACTCTTTCTGAAAGAGTGCTGGAGTTTGTACATAGGGGCACAGTACATCGTGTGGTTGCTAGGAATAGAAGGGAAACTATTCCCATTGTATCAAATAGTTCTGTTCGAAAAGAAATAAAGTCTACAATTTCAGCTTACATGATTTTTGTAAAAGAGAGAGATGTGGAAATGCATGCTGAAATAAGTGAGGCACATCAAAATAAATTTCAGTTTCTTGAAAATTTTAAAGATTGCTTTTCTGATGCTTTGCCAGGGGAGCTACCCCCTGAGAGACCTGAGGATCATGGTGTAGGATCGGATAGAAGAGAGAGAGTGCATGTAGCAAAGGGGTCGCAGAAGAACACCCGTCACGTCAAACTTAGATAATGAAAAATAGAAAGTACAAGGTACTTGTACCTAGACCTAGGACTAAGTGTCCTAGGTGTCACATAGGACTAAGTGTCCTACGTGGCCTAAAAGGCACTAACACTACAAGTGCCTATATTTATGCCTACAAGGCACATACCATGGCCTATAGGGCATCACTAGAACCACCAGGAGATGGCCTACAGACCCCCCTCCATGGGATGGGCTGAAGTACTCTGGAAATGTCTCAGAATACCTGGTATTTTCTGGTCATGGTGGCACATGTTCATCCAAAAGGATATAGCCACCTATGAATGTACAAGGGATGTCAAATCATGTAACAAAGGGAACCAAGTGTAAAGCCTGTCGGAAGACTTCAAACTTGGGACGAGGAAGTGCCTTTGTAAACATATCTGCTATGTTGTCCTCTGTGGGAAGATAGGACAACTCTATGTCTCCTGCTGACAACCGCTCCCGAACATAATGATAGTGAACTTCAATATGCTTGGTACGCGCATGAAACACTGGGTTACGCGCAATGGCCAAAGCACTCTGGCTGTCAGTGTAGACAATAGTGGAGGATGTCTGGCGAATACCAAGATCTGTAAGTAACTGTCGAAGCCAAACACACTCTACTGTAGCGGTGAAAGCTGCCCTGTACTCAGCCTCACACCTAGATGTGGCAACTATTGGTTGCTTCTTGCTGAGCCAAGAGATACATGAATTGCCAAGCAAAAAACAATTGCCAGTATGTGACACTCTGGTGTCTGAACATCCTACCCAGTCACTATCCGTGTAAGCATGCATGGTAAGTGAACCCTGATCACATAGAAGAGGGCTAAATCCTAAGTGCCTCTGAGATATCTGAAGACTCTCTTCACTGCCTGCCAATGCTGTGAATTGGGCATGTGCATGAATCTGCTGAGCTGAGATACTCCATACTGCAAGTCAGGTCTGGTGTGACATAAATAAATAAGGCATCCAACAGCCTCCTGATAAAGAGTGATATCACATGGTGGGCTCACATCATGAGCTGAGAATTTGAAGCCAGGGTCCACTGGAGTAGAGATTGGCTTGCAATCCTCAAACTGAAAACGATCAAGGACCTGTCCAATATACTTGGACTGAGACCTGCTGCAAATCAGCCTTGAAAGCTGCAATTTGCTGAGTATCTGGGCCCGTGATGAGCATATCATCCACATATAAAATCAGCACTAAAAAATCAGATCCACTCCCACGGACATAAAGAGTGGGTTCTGTGGGACTATTCTGAAAACCAAGGGATAGTAAGTGTGCATGAATTTTGGCATACCATGCCCTAGGTGCCTGCTTCAAACCATAAAGGGCTTTTCTAAGCCGGCATACTTTATTTTCAGAATTAACAACCTCAAAGCTAGGAGGTTGTGTGACATATACTTCTTCCTGCAGATCCCCATGAAGAAAAGCAGTCTTGATGTCAAGTTGGTGCACTTGCCAATGATGATGGGCTGCAATGGCAATGACACATCTAATGGTAGTAATCCTGGATGTGGGAGCAAATGTCTCCTCAAAGTCAATGCCTTGTTGTTGGGCATATCCTTTTGCAACAAGACGGGCTTTGTATCGATCTACGCTGCCATCAGATTTCCTTTTCAATTTGTAAACCCACCGTGTTCCAATGGCATGCTTGCCGGTAGGGAGATCTACTAATTCCCATGTGTCATTTTTGGCAATAGATTGTAACTCAGCTCTCATTGCATCCATCCACTCTTTGCTGTCAAAAGCATCTTTATGGCACAGAGGCTCTTCATTGCAAGCTAGCTGTAGCAAGGAGTGCAAACTCAAGAAAGTGACCATGCTGTCTATTCCATGATCTTGTCCGGGCAGCAAAAGGCTGATCTTGTTTGCTGTCCCTCAATGTATCAAGAAGCCATCTGGGAACTTGCCTTTGCTGTCTATTGACAGCTCTTTCTTCAATGACTGCATCATGAATAGTGGGATCATTTTGTGCCGGAAGAGAAACCTGCAAATCAGCATGAGGTTGTGGCTGATTATTGCTTAGTGGAGGGCCTGCAGGAGGCTCATGTTGCTGGTCAAAATCCTCTTCTGATGATGGCAGAGGTAACCAAGATTCAAAGGCATCAAATATGTCAACATCTGGCTTTGCTTTGCAGTCCACAAGAGGAGAAGCTGAATGTTCAGTAAAGATTACATCTCTACTGACAATAATCTTCCCAGTATTTGGTTGATATAACCGATACCCTCTGCTCTCCTGGCTGTAACCAATAAATATGCATTTGATTGCCTTGTCATCAAGCTTATGTCTCAGCTGAGATGGTACATGAACATATGCAAGAGACCCAAAAACTCTCATGTATGAAAGTGAAGGCTTCCTACCTTTCCATGCTTCATAAGGTGTAACAGTCTTCAATGCCCGTGTAGGTGATCTATTCAACACATAGTTGGCACACATTACTGCATCAAGCCAAAATTTATTGGGCAAAGACTTGGCCTCAAGCATGCATCTAGCCATCTCCATTGTGGACCTGTTTTTCCTTTCAGAAACAGGATTCTGCAGAAGAGTGTAAGGAGTAGTGCATGAGTGAATAATGCCCCGTGAAGACAGAAATGCATCAGACTCCTTTGACATATACTCTCCCCCCCATCTGTGTTGAGAGTGACAAGCTTGCATCCTGATTCATTCTCAACCATATTCAGCCATCTCTGAAAGCATAAGAAAACTTCAGATTTGGCTTTTAAAGGATATACCCAGCAATATCTTGTGAAATCATCAATGAGAGTCATGAAATACTTATACCCCCCAACGGCATTTGTCCTCATTGGGCCACAGACATCACTGTGTACTAGCTGCAATTTCCTTTGTGAGAGTTTTGGACAATTCTTTTGAAAAGAAAATCGATGCATCAAGACAACCCTCACACACATGTTTGGAAATTGTGTGAGTCTCAGGTACATCATTTGCCATATGTTGTGAATGTAGCTTTGCAAGAGCTCTATAATTGAGATGGCCCATTCTCTCATGTCAAAGATGAGTTTCAGCAAGCTGTCAATCTGAAATTGCAAATGCTTCAATAGAATGTGCAGCTGAGTGATGATCAAGGTGATAAAGCCCCTTTTGCAGAGTGCCAGTGAGAACTATGGCATTGTCATCACGAAGATCATAAACTAGGCATCTGTAGCCATCAAAAATAACTCTGAAACCTGAAGTGGCAATTGCTGAAATTGAAATCAAGTTGACTTCAATTCCAGGCACAAAAAGAACATTTGTCAGAGTAACAGGATGGCTTGAAATGGATGTGAGCTGCACATCTCCAATTCCTTTTACAGCATATGAAGCATTATTAGCACATGTGACAGTCCCCCCTCAAGGTGCATCAGCTAAAGAATGAAACAACTGCCTGCAAGATGTGACATGCTTGGAAGCACCACTATCAAAGTACCAGGACTGAGCATCATTAGCAGTAAAGAATGCATCAGCTTTAGAGGGATCAAATGAGCAATGGACAGCCCATGCCCAATCATCCTGAAGAGCATGTGCATGTGAAGCATCTTCTCGCTCATGGGATTCAATAGCATGTGAGGCATTAACTATCAATCCTGCTTTCTTTTTCTCCGAAAGCAATGCGCTTTCTGCATTCTGAAATGTCATGTCCAAGCTTGCAACAATAGTTGCATCTTTTCTTCTTTGACTTATCTGCTGTATTTTTAGATGCATGGGAGGAATTGCAGCTGCTATGCGCAGATTTTGGCTTGCCCATAGGCTTGGAAGCCTTGCCTCTTCCTGTCTGCTGTGAAGCAAATGCATGATCAGGAATAATGACTTGTCTATTAGCTCTACTTTGCTCTTCCTGCAAAAGCAAAGTAACTAGCTGATCAAAAGAATAGTACTCTGGATTACCCATGGCCACTAATCGAAGGGTTGTAGCAAACCCTTGATATGTATCTCGCAGTCCAATCAATGTGGTACTGACAAGCTATGAATTTGGCACCACCTCATCAATGTTAACAAGTTGTTCCGTGAGGTCCTTGACCTTTGTCAGGTAAGCATCCATAGACTCACCTTCATTCATACTGACTTCCTGTAATTGCCTTCTCAAATATGCAACACGAGCTTCATTGCGAATCTGATAGAGAGAAGCCAGTTTATCCCAAGCATCATTTGCTGTCCTGCAAGACTGGATGTGTGGAATAATGATTCTCTTGCATGATAAAGCAATGCATGAATGTGCATTTGCATCTCTTGCATCCCATCTTGACTGTTCTTGAGTTGGAAGAGCAGCAGCAGGAGTGCTAGAGGAAGATCTCCTTTTTGTTCCCCTGTATTGCTAGTACAGAAGAAAGATGGCTCATTCCCTATGTGCGTCGATTACCACACACTGAACAAAATGACCATCAAGAATAGATTCCCTATTCCGTGCATTGATGATGTGCTGGATCAATTAAATGGAGCTTCAGTTTTCAGCAAGATAGACTTAAAGAGTGCCTATCACCAAGTGAGGATACAGCCTCAAGATGTGCACAAGACAATGTTCCGCACTACTTTTGGGTTGTATGAATATCTGGTGATGCCTTTTGGATTGACAAATGCTCTAGCCACTTTCAATAGGATGATGGATCGTATCTTCCGACCCTACAGACAGTTCACTAGTACCTTCTTCGATGACATAATTGTCTTTTCTAAGTCCGAAGAAGAGCACAAGGAACATCTTGCTATAGTGTTTCAAGAGCTGAGAAATCATCAACTCTATGCAAACAGCAAGAAAAGTGAATTCTTCCTGGAAGAAATCCATTACTTGGGGCATATAATATCCAAAGATGGGATATGGATGGATCCGGCAAAGATCCGTGCCATTCAGGAATGGCCAGAGGCATTTTGCGGATATAGCCGCTCCACTCCACGATCTTACTAAGAAAAATGCAGCTTTCAGATGGGGAATTCCTCAAAAGACAGCATTCATCACACTCAAAGAGAGGCTGACCACAGAGCCAATCGTAATACTTCCAGATTTATATCAGCCATTTGATGTGGATGGTGATGCATGTGGGGAATGTGTTGGGGCTGCATTGCATCAGAATGGTCATGTAGTGGCCTATGAGAGCAAGAGACTCCAGGATGCAGAGAGATATCTGGAAATCTATGAGAAAGAGTTATTGGCTGTAATTCATGCCATCCATACATGGAAGCATTATCTTTTGGGTGCAGATTTTACAGTTAAGATAGATCACCAAAGTCTGAGATACTTTTTGACTCAGACAAAGCTTTCCGAGAAGCATATGACATGGGCAAATATGATGTCAATGTATCATTTTCAGATTGTCCATACTCCAAGAGTTCGGAACACAGTAGCAGATGCTTTGTCTCGAAGACCCCAGGTCAACAATGTGACCATTGCTTATCATCTGGACCTGGAAGGCATGAGGGAGCAATATGCTAATGATGCAGATTTTGGTGAAATTTTACAGCAAATGCAAGAGGGGCAGTCCACCAATCGCTATTCCCTGAAAGATGGGTATTTAATGAAAGATGACTGCCTATGCATCACCCAGGAGATGAGGAAAAAGATTTTGGAGGAATGACATGCACCTCCCTATGCTGGACATAGAGGAATTACAGCAACAACTCTAGCACTAGAGAGGTATTTCTTTTAGGCAAGGATGCAGAAAGATATACATTAGTTTATTACTAAATGCCTTACGTGTCAGAAAGTGAAGTATAATAGACGGAAGGCACCTAGCCTACTTATGCCTCTTCCCGTGCCTCAGGCACCATGGGAAAGTATTTATTTTGGCATTGCTCGACTTCTCAACAAATTCTGGATTCTCTTCGACAGAGGCTACGAGCGGGATTCCCGACAGTTTTCATTTTTTATTTGCCAAGATCAAAGTCAGGGAATGATGGGATTTGGACTATCATTGATAGATTCAGCAAGCAAGCTCATTTCATTATGGTTCGCAAAACCATAAAGACAGATCATATGGCTAAGCTTTTCATGGCACAAATCTTTAAACATCACGGTATGCCCAAGTCCATTGTCAGTGATCAAGATCCCAGAATGACCAGTCTATTCTGGAGATCTTTATTTGATAATATGGGGACGAATCTGAATTTTTCTTCTTCTTTCCATCCCTAAACAGATGGTCAAAGTGAAGTAGCAAATTCTACAGCATTGGATATGCTGAAATGCTACGTGGGTGACCAAGGTTCAGACTCGGAAAAGTACCTACCATTGGTAGAGTTTGCTAACAATAATACAGTACACAGCTCTACACGGAAAGCCCCCTTTGAGGTCATCTATGGGAAGGTGATTCTACCACCTATCCTGAGGACCAAAGACGAAATATTTGGAGCTGATCAGTTTGTGAGAAACCTCCAGACAGCTTACGGCCAAGTCCGGACAGCAATTGAAAGGTCTCAAGAGAAGCATAAAAGAGCTGCAGATAAGCATAGGAGATAGCTAAATCTCAAGGAAGGGGATTGGGTACTTTTAAAGTTCGAGAAAGCTAGGCTCCGCAAGTTTAAAGGCAAACAGAAAGTGTATGCAAAGTTATCTTCCAGATATTATGCCCCTTTCAGGATTACCGAAAGAATAAATGATGTTGCATACAGATTGGCATTGCCAGAGCATTGGAGGATTCACAATGCATTCCATGTGAGTCTTCTAAAGAAATTCCAGGGGCCAAAGCCTACAGAGCCAATATTAGAGGATCCACCAAAAGTGGATGAGCTGGAGGAGGTCCTTCAGCCAGAGCAGATTGTGTACCATACTGTACGCAAAGGCCCTCAAGGCAAGGAGTTTTACAAGTATCTTGTAAAATTCAAGAATTATACGGCATTGGATGCCAAGTGGATGGATGAAGACATGTTGTCCGATCATCCACAGATTTTGGATGTTTACAAGGAAGCTTTTCAGTTGAGGTCAACTGAATAGAAGCCGAGGGGATGTCACCACAATGTAAATATCCTAAGTCAAAGTACAGTTGACCATTTATATGATCATAATTAAAGAGTTTTCATATGTGTTAATTATGGTCAAAGAGTCAGTGGGGACACCCACCGTGACTAGAATTAGTCCACAGTGTGTTATTTGCAAACAAAGCGCTAACAATTAATGGGTGTGCCATGGTGGTGCGCTTTAATTAATATGGGGATTAAATCCAATAACCTTCCGCAGCTCAAGATCAACGCGCGCAGCAAGCACAGCGCTGTCCTCCTCAAGGCCAACATCACCAACGCCTGACACAGATGTCATTAATCGGAATAGGCCATCATTCAGAAGAACCCACCACTAACCCTTACGGCGAGCAGGATCAAACGATGGGACTGCACACGAACACCATCAGATGAGTATTCTTCAACATATGGGTACCCGCCTTCAAAGTGAAGCTTACAAAAAGGCCTGCACGCGGCGGCAATGCTCTCTTTCCAAAAAAAGAAACGGGCACGATCCAAACGTGCAGGAAGACCAGCTCTCCCGCACACAAACGTGTCAATCATGAAAGGGGAGCCCACACGACATAGACAAATGCTTGTAAATGCAAGAAAGCCACTACTTAAAATCAAGCGTACACGACTAGGAGCAGACTCAATCTCAACAAGATACTCGGCACATAGATCATCGCCCCTGGGTCGGTGGCGCGGGCAAATGTCGCCGCAAGTACATAATCAGCACGCGGGACAATACGCGGGACAATAATACCCAGAGCAACGCACAAGACGAGGCAAACACGCAAGGGATCCATGTCGAGAGTGGAGAGAGTCAATAACGTGAACCAGTACGAGATAGATAAAATTTTGGATATAGGACACTATGCCAGATGGAGGAGATCGAGACAGACGAGCATTTTCTTTGTTTGTCCAGTCTATTATGAGATCCGGACACAATATCACTAGCTCTTTCAAGAGGGACATGGCTTTGGTCCACTCACACAGCTGATCCATTTTCACAATCAGGTCTGTGTTGGGCTCTACCTGATCGAGATGCAACAACGGAGAGACACATTGATGCGACAAACTAGAGAGCAGCATGGATTGATGCCACAGGTCACCGAGATCGAAAGATCACAGACTTTTGTTACAAACTTCTATGCATCTGAGTCAGCTCCCGGCATGGCTGAGGGAGAGGAGCTTGATGAGATGAGAGCATCATGGATTAGCAATTGGAGTGTCTACCACGATGCTGCCAAACGAGGGACACACTCCACGTGCGACACGGAGAGGGACCAGAGCACGCACGATCGAGGTCCGGTCTATCTCAGCCCTTCTCAGAGGCGACCGTCAGAGACGAGGCATCACCCTTGACGTAGCCCACCGGATCCAAAGATCGAGGAGACCACACCCTCCCCCACGTCGCGAGACAGCTCGACAGACACAAATATGAGAGCTCCTCACATCTCATCAGAGAGCCAGTAGGTTACCTGGATATACGAAACCCAAGCATGTACTAGGAGTGCTACCACTGAGCACCTGATACTTTTCAGTTATTTTGCTTTTGCTTTTGCTACTCTAGTATTTGAACACTTGATTCACTAGTTTAGCACTCAAGCTTTTTATCTTTTAGCTTTCAGCAACCGTCTTAGTGAACCCTTTGCTTCAGCCCTCAGTGGCTTGTATGAGTTACTTTTTGGCTTGTACTTTGTCTCATAGGCCCGCGAGGCCTCTTGCAGACGTTAATACATCTCTCTCTCTCTCTCTCTCTCTCTCTCTCTCTCAACATCGACAAGTTGTATCTCTCAATACATTTTAACATCAACAAGTTGTAAGAAAGGTATAAAGCAAACCTAGTAATAGAAGGCATGGTTGCCAACAAACCAGCACTTGCATATATAACCGGCACAACCACCTTAGGCTTATTTTTCCGCAACCACATCAATGAGCCTAATGCTGCAAGGGAAATTGTCAATACCTACAACAGATCAAATTAGAAAACAACAGCTTAGAACCATTTCTTCAATGAACAAAAACGTGAGCGCCAAGTGCCTACATAATTATAAGCTATATAATATCAAAGGTTAACAAACTTGAAGCTGGAAACACAGAAGTACCAGGCTTGCATTAGCTTCAAGGCCTTGTAAAAGATAGTCCCATGTAAATTCCAGACCCCTGGCTCCAACCCATAGTGGAGCCAATCGATGAAGAAGTGAGTCTGCAAATGCCCATCCTAAAATTGCAAAACATGGTCATCAACTAATACCCAAGGGTGTAAAAACAATTACTACTTGCAAAGCACATTAAGCATTTCCAATTTGGCACACGAAAACCATCAATATGGACCATGACTTAAAAAGAGTTAACAGTAAAAGAAACCCTACGAATTTCCATTGCTCACCTAGTCCAATAGCTTGAAATTTGTGATTTTGAGATATGTTCCGGTAAGTCAATTGTGTGAGAGCAAAATACAATCCAGCAACATCTAAAAATCCAATTAGTGCTTTAAGGAATTCCTGCAAAAAAACATAGCCATACAAATACCTTTCAGTCTGACTCAATTAATAAAAGGCAGTATCTATCCATAGTCATCATTTCATATTATTTTATCTTTAAGAATACCTTTCTTGCAGAATAGACAGGAAAATCATAGAGACCATGGAAATGGCACATGACTATTTTTTTGCAAGAGTAGGCCTTAGACTTACCGTGTAAGTGCATGATTAAATGAATCAAGGGATATTATATTTCTTTTTTAAAATACATGATAAGGTTCAAACATGCTATTTTGAGGGGAAAATATATTCCATCACAGTTATCTTGGCATAAATCAGCATGATGAGAAAATGTATGGGGCATTGAAGATGGTATGCAAGCCATAGTTTCAGAATCTGCTCTATAAACTATGCCTCTTCTAGTGGTGTACCAATCTCTATGATTTTATCTTTAAGAATACACATTTGTGTCAATTGTTCCATGACAGGTTGGCCTTCTTCCATTCTCATGTTGGCCACTGCGACTTCCGATTGAACCTATTCACAATGACTTCCCCTGACATTGCTGCCAGTTTCGCCCACATGTCTTTTGCAAAAGTCAGGTCTGTAACCTGTGCAGCGATTGTGTCTTTTAAGAGGATGTCCGGTGCCTTGGAATTTTCCTCATCATATGCTACCCTCTCAAGAGCTTTCTACCTAAGACAAAACTCCACAACCTCCCACCGACTAAGAACTTCTCGACTCTGCATTTCCAAACCTGGCAGTTATTCCCATCAAAGATCATGGTCTCCGGAATCAAATGTCGGTTGCCGATGCCATCTCTCAATGCTCAATACCTTTGGTGTATTTGCTCACAACTGTCCTCAATGTATGTAGTATTTGCTCACAACTTCCTTTGATTGTGTAATCATGATCTTGAGATCCACCATAAAGCCGAAAAGCCCTTCGAACCCTTGTGTCAAATACCAAATGCCTTGAGAACTCAACCAAGACCTCAAACTTCTCCAAGAAATTTCAACGTCGCCTTGAAATGCTCTTTTGGAGAGCCTTATGATGCTTAGAGGCTTGTATTTGGAAGTCCCTTTCAATTAGTCCTTAAATGTCAATACTTAAGAAATGGCTTTCCAAAGGACCTAATGGTTCTTGGAATACCATTTTTGACAGCTTTGGAAAAGCTTTTGGAGAGGCTTTGCACTAGGTTTCCTTGGTTATGCCTTAGGATATGTGTAACTAAGGCTTTTCAAAAAATGCTATGGAATAAGGGGGTGTTTGTAGAGTCCTTGTTAAGACATGGATTATGAAATGTTTGCTATAAAAGGGCTTGGCAGTCTTAAGTGAGCTCGAGTGATGAGTATAATGCTTTAAAAGTTAAGATATAGCAATGCGCTTAGAATAATGTGTGCCTAATTGCTCGAGTTAAAAGTAGAGTGCTTGAGTAGCCCTCTGTAGGGTGGACTTTTTATAGCTTGAATGTCAATGAGTGCTCATTACTGTCACTTTCAGGTCTTTGACACATTTAGGAGCTTCTTTGAAGCTCTCAGCTTTTGTACAGCCCAAGGTCTTTGCTCTTGTACGGCCTAGAATGGCGGTTGACTCCTTTGAAGCTCTCCTTGACAACTGTCTGCTACGCTTAAACTCTTTGTTTGTACCTTTGACTAGGGGCCGTGGCCACCTTGAGCTCTATGAGCTTTCTTAGAGCTCTTCCAGACCCTAACCTTCTTGCTTGAACTCCAAGGTTTTTGTAGTATTTCCTTCAAATCTTTGCAACCAAACCTTTCACTCCCTCCTGAAGACCACATAGGAGGAGAGCTGAGCCGAGACAGACTGACCAGGTTGAGCACCAGCAACGTCCTCTTATGGACTTCCTTTCTCGACAACACCATCCCTTACCAGGGCCATTGTCAATTGTGATCATCTACTCTATCCTCAGCCAGCCAGCAGCATTGGTCCCCCAGACAGCATACAGCGGTTCTGACATTCTAATGCCCAGTTGACCAGGTGGCCCACGGATCAGGATCTGCTACTTGTCTTCACCTCCATATTTTAAAGATGAGGCAATGATTAGCCTCTTTAAAAAAAGTTTTATTACAGGTTCCAAGGGCTAATAATTAAACATCAACCCCTTCCTCAAGCTGAAAAGAAAAGCCAAAAGCGAAAGAGAAACAACACATAGGCAATGAAAAGTTCATTGTCCGCTTCCATAGGTCACAACCACCATGGTTAAGTTTGTGCTACCATGAAAAGAGTTTTTGTTTAATTTCTTCTTGCTTTAACCTTAGGTTGCTTAGGGTCATGGCTTGACCCCTGTGTAACCAACTTACTTCTTTCACTTGACAAACCTTCATAATGAAAACCCAAAAGAAACTACTTCTTCCACTTCATTACCAAAGTACTCCTTTCACATCATAACGAAAACCCCAGAGAAAACTCCTCTTGCACAAGAGAATACTATGTCTCACATATAAGCAAGTCAAAGAATAAAGCTTAATAATTTCTAAAGTATTTCTAACATTTGCATATTAGAGAGTAGACTACCAGAAGCTTATGAGATAAGGTATTACCTGATAAAGGTCGAAGCTATCATTCTCCGAAACTTGTAAAAATGTTGCAAGGCACACTAGCTGCAAACACAAGCAAGCCATTTCTGTCAAATTGTAAAAATGTTCCAAGGCACACTAGCTGCAAAAAGGCTTACTGATCACACCATTAGAAACATAACGCCAATTAAACTTGGATACACACACAAAGTAAGATAAAGGACTAGTTTCTATTAAAGTTATCACGTATCCATTTTAGGTTATAAATGTGACATCCAACAGCTTTGAATGACCGAATGACAATTTGAAAGACAATCAGGTCCACGAGGACAAAGTGAATGAAAAATGAATGAATCTTCTAATTCCATCAAACTATATAAAGGATGCCTCAAGGAAGAGGAGCCGCTTTATCTTCATGGATTGAGGTCCATGGCCATGCCATATACGAGCTCCTAGGCAAGGAAACGGAATTGGAGAATTCATTGAACTCTAGGAGTTTGCCTTTTTTACCACTCTTTGTTTACATTTTTCCCATACATACACATGCACTTTAGCTTCCCTTAGCTTTTGGACAACGACCTCCCAAAAATCCCGAAACGTTTCCGTTTCCGTTTTCGTTCCCCATTTCCCCTAACTATGCTCTGAACGTGAGAAAGCTCGTGTGAAGATCGTCATACGAAGCAAGGAGGGTGAGGTTTCGTCGATAGTCTCATGCACTTAAGAGCTTGGGCAATTGCAAAGACTTCTTTTCGCTGAAGGTCTTCACAATTGGAGGTTGTCAAGGCTCCTAGTTCTCTCCGAAGGCTGTGTAGCACCTATAGAAAAAGGCACTCCTTATCGATGTGCCTGCTGAAGTGTGTGGGCAGATTCTTCAACAACAATAAAGATGGACGTGTGGAACAACTCTTCCAAGACCACCTTGCCTGAGTCATCAGTGGTAAGGTTTGATGGACGCAATTTCTCATCTTGGCAGCTATTTGTGCATCCTTTATTTATGGAGAGAGGGCTGTGGGGGGTTGTGTCTGGAACAAAAGAAAAACCTACCGATAATGAGGAGAGAAAGCATCCTTTACCTGGCTCTTTCATGAATTTCAGAGCCTCAAGCATCTATGGAGAGGGCTGCTATGACATGTGAAGGTGGCACCGAGATAGGCAATAGGCTCGTGGTGGCTGGTGATACTGTTCTGCGTCCTCAAGACTACCTTTGGCTCTCCTATCGACACCTTTATACTCAAATGTGTTCTGGACAGTCGAGGCGTGTGTCCGTTGTATGCTCCATCTGTTTGGAGCTGTTGGGTTCATTTCTTGAGTCAGCCTTTGTGGCTAAGTGTTAGGAAACTCTTGAACACAGATGTAACAAGCCCGTAGGGATGTGTGTCTGTTAGTGGTGTTATTTCTGTTTGAGAGCTTTCAATAAAGGTTGCTGTCTTTTGCTGTCCATCATTCAAGTTCTCTCATTTCTCTTATGTCGATTATATTCATGTGAGTTAGTGTTGCATGCAAATGAATCTACGTTTGCCAACACATTTGAGCCAATACGCTAATCGAATTCAATGCTCCACCTTGTGCCCTAGGTTGATTCTCGAATCTCAAGAACAGTGGGATCATACAAGCCCACATATAGGGCCCCACTTTGGGCCTGTCTCTGCCCACTGATTTGCTCAAATGATTTGTCGAGCAAGGACCTCAAGGAGTGGGCTACTTGCATAGAGTTGTGAAGGAGCATGCCTACTACGAATTGGTTGTCCAAGTCCCATCATGTAACGGCAGATCAGGCAGGTTGCTCGAGCAAAGAGTGAGCAAGCATCACGTAACAGCAATTCGGGCAGGTCATTTGTGCATAGTGTGAGCATAGATTGCAGCCAGTGGTAAAAGGACCAAGTGGAGGCTTAACAGACCGTACATTGTCAAGCCATTGGTAAGGCCAACTTATCCACCATCAAAATCTCTCCGAGGGATAGATAGCACAGATGGGTGGCAAATGGTAGCACCTCAATTGGACTCTATCCCAGATTCCATCCATTCTAGAATAACATTCCAATATGGCCAGGTCTATGTTATGTGACCACTTCATCAACGAACTAAGTGTTGGATGACAATTGGCTATGTGAGAATGTTTGCTTGTGCACCATTGATGTGATGCAATAGTGCATAAGCATCACTCCAATAGTATAAGCATGATTGCGCTGGTCATAAGCGTGGTTGCGCTGGTCATAAGCATAGTTTATCAATTGTGAAGGAATCCCTATGGCATGTCAAGCAAATGGTTAATTGCTACAAGCGTGGATCGCATGATGCAATAAATGCAAGCTAAAGGTTGTGCTGTCATACAATAGATCTTCTACAAAGACTAATGGCAATCGTCTTAGTAATTTGGCAATAGTGGGTTACCTATATAAAGCATAGGTAACATATCGGCCTCTGTAGACATGTTTGCAAGTGCCTATACTTCTACCAAGAACATGTACATCTAGCAAGTCGATGAAAACCCTTGTATTTACAAGATATAAGTGCGTCAATTATACGAGTATTTAGGCATCTTATAGCTGATGTGGATAGTACTGGAAGCGACATCAATTTGTATTTATTTTTATCTATCCATATTGTTATTTACAATCACGGACTCTTTATAAGCACTATTGTGACTACTTTACACATAATTGCACTCAATATGAGGCAACATAGGCACACTAGTTGGTGCAGAAATTGATAGAGTCAAATCCCATTCGTGCTTAAGTGATAAATTCAAGTCAAACTTTAGACAGATTCATCAGCTCAAGTTGTCAAGACTTATGATAAGGGATATCATATATAGCATTAGTAGATTCAGGTTTCCCTTCTATAGGTCCATGACTATGAGCTTAAAAAGCGGCCATAGATATATTTAGTATTGCATCTCACAATCAACCCTCCTCGTCAAACTCTCACACTAAGAATTGGCCTGCTTCAGCACTAGCTTTGTAAGTGTATGAGAAGATTGCATAATTGAAAACAAAGCATATATGATAGGAAAACTAACCAAAGCGTAAGATTTGAAGTATGCGAATTACTTCAAATCTACTAATCTTCAACTTTAATACTATAAAGATGGCAAACATTTGTATTCAAGGCTACCCATCTTGAGCTACAAGTGACTAAAGCACTTGCATGATATTAATCAAGTTACCAATACCTAGTTGGAATGCAAGAAAGTCTTTCTCAAAAGTGGGATTCTTTAAGTATGGGGAGGTCCCATTGAATCAATACATCGTCAAGTAGAAGGGGTTAGAGGAGAGAGATTTCAGTTCATGGCTCATGCCGTGAGCATCTTTTTGTGATCTCAAGCAAAAATTTTTGGGCTGAGGATTCCCCTAAGGCAAGATGATGAGCCCATTCTTAAGTTAGAAAACCTCAATGAATTCCTCAAGACTAGGGGTTCCATAGGCGGCTTCCAACACGGTTTCAAGTTGAAGTATGTAAAAATGCCCTAAATCTTTGGAAGAAGCTATTAGATTAGCTCATATCCATGTGTATTATGAGGCAGAATCTAAAGCTTTTTATCAAAGACTGAAGCTTATGGGCTGATTGTGAACTGCAGCGAATTGGTTGGATCTACTTTGACCATGTAGCAGCCTATGGATGCGACCTTCAGCTTGGGGAAGAGAAATATGCCGATACTCCGTTGTCGCAGTTGAAACGTGGATTTTACATACCTTCATAAGACTAGAATATATCCAATTACAAGTCAAATTTTCATAGAACAAGCAAAAGAACAAAGAAAGAAAAAAAATGATAAATGACAAAAATAAAAAAGAAGAAAAAGAACTTAGTAAGCAAAGCTACAATTATCTTCTCATCAGTACCCAAGCCTAAGCTGCCACCTGGGTTTCGAAAGATTCCGGAATCTCTTGGCAAGGCGCATACTTAGCATGTGATCTGGTAGCGGTCTTGATAGGCTGCGTCAGTTTAATACATGCAAGTTTTACAACAGTGCTTGTGTGCCTGAAGGCATGCAGTTTGTGTAAGTGAATTGCAGTAATCAGTTTCTAAGTCTGCCAAGTATACTGATACTTCCCTCTTTTACCTAAGGGTATTCAAATGGATTCTAAGGGTTTATATTACAGATACTATCCTGCAGATACTATATTGAATCCACATGTGAAAGAGAGTATACTTTAGCAAAGATTGGCCTGACACTGAAAAGATTAAACACTGATATGGGTTTAAGGGAAACCTATTATGATCCTCAGATAGAGATAGTCACCAAGTGTTGAATATTGCCTACTCAGATCTCAGATGAGAATTGAGTGATCAATCTCTAAGTTTACTCAAAGAATATACTTCTCAATCTACCTAGTATGGTAAACGCATAGATTACAAGTTCCTTTGTGGATACTACCTTATCAATACAACTATCGGAATCGGATTCTGGACTGAGAAGGAAAGTCTGAGTAATCATTGATTGGTTTTCATAGCTTGATTTATGTCAGCATAAGCCTATCTTTAAAGGTGGGAGAATGTTATGTCCATAATTGGACTAACTAGGGCCTAAGCAAGACAAGATTGTCTTGGATCGAGGCTTTTTTTTTTTTTTGCAAAAAGAGACTTCTATTAAGTATTAAAGAAAACCGTTAGAGCAAGCTCCATACGGGATACACCATGCAATGCATGAAAAGCTCAAGAGCCAAAAAGAAAAGATTGAGGCTGATAGTGCCATCTCAATCCGGTAGAAACCTCCGAGAAAAAGGGAAAACCCCTCCAAACTCGAAGAAATACAGTCCTACTAGAAGAGGCCGCCCATGAAGGGCCCTGCATGCTCGCCCAAATGGCTATCAAAGTGTGAACCGTGTCAGTGAACACCTGTGATGGGTGTATCTGGGTGCCATCCAAGGCCTCTGTACATATGGCTCTCCAAATGTGCCAAGAGGAAATGCTAGCCAAAATCTCCCAAGAGGTTCCACTGAAGCATGAGCAGCTCTGAAGGGGGTAAGTGGTACATCCTGAAGGGAGCAGGGCTCTATCACCTGCCGGCGGACCGAGAGTGCCCAAGAAGAAGGCTGACCCTCATAAAACACTTGGGGTCTAGTAAGGGATAACCATGCGACCGAGCCCCAAGTCATGAAGATAGGGAAAGTATGAAAAATGTTGAGTATCCGAGCAACCCCTTTCCAAACAATCCTCGCCTGACTGCAGTCCCAAAGGCAATGTCGCACTGACTCCTCTGCAGAATGACAGCGAGGGCAAGTTGGATCGAGGTTTGGCTAGCCTAGGGTCTTGGATTGGATCTAGAGTTAGGGGATAGCCTAACCTAGGGTTTGGATTAAGATTAAGACTAAAGCTAGCATGGATGAGGTTTAGATCCCATGGATTGAGTTAGTAGAGCTCATTAGGGAAAAGCATCGACTCTAAGTAAAGCAAAGCGACTTTGGGTTGCATTGCTAAGGATAGCCAATGCTTGGCCTATGATTGTCTTGGATCGAGGTTTGGCTAACCCAGGGTCTTGGATTGGATCTAGAGTTAGGGGATAGCCTAACCTAGGGTTTGGATTAACCCACGATTAAGACTAAAGCTAGCATGGATGAGGTTTAGATCCCATGGATTGAGCTAGTAGAGCTCAGTAGGGAAAAGTATCGACTCTAAGTAAAGCAAAGCGACTTTGGGTTGCATTGCTAAGGATAGCCAATGCTTGGCCTATAAGTATGGGTATGGGTCTGGGGTTCCATGTTCGGGGTTCGAGGAGTTAGATCCTCCTCTAGACGTAGACCTGCTAGCTAGGAAGTACTAGCTCGAGAAAGGGGCGTGTGATATGGGATGCATTTTTTTACCTTGGGGCTGGCTGGCTCTCATGGTGGTCTAGACCAAGTATCACAAGACACGTTTCATCTATTTCATCGTTTCGTCGTTTCAATAGGTTTCGTTTCATCTTTTGGGACAAAATGGATAGATTTCGAATTGATACTTAATACATACAAAAATAAGGGCAAATAAGGTATGTTATATTCAAGTTTAGTGTGAACAAAGCAAAATACACGTCGAGACTGTTAGCACCTATGTGTTGGGAGTGTAGGGTGACACCTTAGGTGTAGGCCCGGGGCACTTTTTACTCCAACTAGTGGAGGTTTTTTCCCCCGAGCTTGGCAGGCACACTTCCATGTGACCTGCAGGGTGTGCTTAGCAAGCACAACCTTATCCATGTATATGATGTGACTTTAGTCACATCTTCTGAATCAATCAATCATTCGAGCTTTTTGTGCTTGCTCTCTCCTCGTGTGTCTCGTCTCTGCACCAACAAATGGTATCAGAGCCTCGTTGAGCTCTTGCACCTAGCCCTGCTCCTGCTCCTGCTTCTACATCCCGTACGTACAACTCGAAGTCATCCAAAGCTGTCCGTACAGTGCCGTACGTTCCGTACAGGTCCGTACGTACCTGCTGCTCCAGAACCTGCGTAACTGCATTGACGCCGTACGTTCTGTACCTGCTTGCACTTGCTGTACCTGTTGCGCCATCGCCATTCCGTACATGCCGTACGTGTGGTACCTGCACCTGACCGTACAGCAATGTCGTACAATCGCACCTACAGCCTTACCTACGCCATCGCAAGTAGTCGTCACCGTACAGCCTGAAGGCACGTACGTGCCTGCCTCGTCCGTACCATCGTGTACCTGATGTACCTGTTGCAGCCGTACATGCGTCATCACCCAGCGCTGTATCAGTCTTACCTGCGCTGCCCGTACCAGCATCTGTACCAACATTCGTACCAACATCCGTACCTGCGCTGTGTTGAGTGACCATACTGCACAAGTATTTCCATACGACCGTACAGTCCAGCTGCAAAAATCCGTACTTGCACATCTGTACCTGCAGATCCGTACAAGGTTTCCTTCATCTGCAGGTGATCTTTGGCAGGCACATTTTGCAGACAACCATTGTTTGGCTCAGTTTTTGGGAGTACATTTGGGGCATTTTGTTTGTTGCAGACATTGCAATCAAATTGCAGAATCTACTTCAGAAATTTGGGGCTTTTTGGTTCTGCTTGCAATCTTGCAGACAGATCTGCAGATTTAGTCCAAACATTTGGGGCTTTCTGTTGAAATTGCAAATTTTGGGGCTTTCTGTGCTATTGCCCCTTTCTAGTTGCAATTTCAAGCTCGAAATTTGGGGCTTTCAGTTTTGCAGTACAATTTCTTGAAGAAATTTGGGAAAGAAAGGGATGTTTTTGGATTGCTCTCTGCATAAGATAAATTGGATGGGACCAACTATCCTCTCTGGTCGTGCATGATGCGACATGTGCTTGTGGCCAAAGGTTTTTGGGGCATTGTGGATGGCACTCAGTTGCGTCCACATGCACCAACAAATACTCCTTCACCTAGTTCAAAGGGTGAGTCATCTCGGATTACAAAGATATCACAATCACCTACTCCAGAGCAGAGTCGATGGGATGGCCAAGATGCCAATGCACATGCCTTGATTGCATTATCTGTTAAAAGAAGCATTATTCCTCACATCCGGTCATGCAAAACAGTAAGGGCAGCTTGGGAAAATTTGGCAAAGTTGTACCTTGTCAGGAATGAAGCCCGTGTGGCATACTTGAAGAGGAAATTGGAGACTCTTCCTATGCTTGATGGTGATTCCATGGATGATTATCTCACGAAGGTAAAGGATTTACGGGAGCAATTAGCATCTATGGATGAGATTATTCCAGATGCCTCGTTGGTTTCTACATTGTCACAGGCCATCCCCGACACGTATACTCTTGCAAGAGGAGTAGTCCATATATAATAGGACCGTGATGCGTGTGGCTGATCACGCTTTTATTGCCAACCAGAAAGGCAAAGGTAAGGCTGCGTTTCAGGGGGGCAGCAAGCCCAAGAAAGATGCAGGCCAGCCATCTGGCAAGTATGAAAAAGAGGGTGATAAACCCAAGAAAAGGGGGAAGTGCAACTATTGCAGGAAGCCAGGACACTACATTAATGAATGTCGCAAGAGGCTTGAGAAGGAAAAGAGCAAAGGGGCCAGCATGGCAGTGACGGATAATGTCCCCAAGTCAGATAACAAAGAGGCTGCAAATTACACTTATACATCCTCCCATGATGAGAAATGGGCTTTTGCAGTGTTATGCAGTTACAATTCATGATGCATGCGTATCTGTGAGTGATGCCAATGTATGGTATTTTGACAGTGGTGCTAGCAAGCACATTACCTCACAGAAGGATTTGTTTACATCTTATGCAGCTGGTTCTCATGGAGGCACGGTGACATGTGCCAACAACTCCTCCCATCCTGTGCAAGGAGTGGGAAAGATTGTACTTACCGCAGCAAATGGTGGTGCATTTACACTCTCTAATGTGCTATGGGTGCCTGGCATCAAAAAGAATTTGCTTTCAGTTTCAGCCATTGCCCGTGGTGGCTTAATGGTGAAGTTTTTGGATGACAGATGCACCGTACATGACGTTAGTGATGGTGATACAATTGTGGCTTCTCGAACTTTATGCCATGGTCTTTACAGACTTGATCACTATAAGAGTGCTTTGCATGATGCTTTATTCACCACCACCCCATCACAGTTGGCAAATGCTGAATTATGGCATGCTCGATTTGGCCATCTCAATTTCAGAAGTTTGCTGCCTTTACACAGCCATGAAATGGTGTCCGAGATGCCACACATACATACTCCGACTCGCCATGTATGCGAGGGATGTATCTTGGGGAAGATGCATCGCACACCGATTCCCAAAGATGGGACTGTCAGAGCTGTCGGTACATTACAGCTTATACACAGTGATGTTTGTGGTCCTATGAGGACTCCATCTATTGGGGGATATCTGTATTTTGTCACTTTCATTGATGATTTCTCTCGTTTTACGTGGCTCTACCCATTGAAGGAGAAGTCAAAGGTGTTTACAAAATTCACACATTTTATTACTCAGGTTGAGAATTATGCCTCGGAAAAAGTGGGGACACTTCGCACTGATAGAGGGGGAGAATACATGTCCAAGGAATTTCATGCATATCTTGCAGAGAGAGGCATCATCCATCAGTGTACCACTCCATACACCCCAGAGCAAAATGGGCTCGTTGAAAGGAAAAACAGGTCGGAAATGGAGATGGGTAGATGTATGCTCAAAGGCAAAGGTTTGCCCAACAGGTTCTGGATGGAAGCTCTCATGTGTGCAAATTATGTACTTAACAGATGTCCCACAAAGGCCTTGCATAATCTAACCCCGTATGAGGCATGGCATGGTAAGAAGCCTTCTGTTGCTCATCTCAGAGTATTTGGTTGCTTGGCCTATGCACATGTGCCACAGCAACATCATACTAAACTTGATGATAAAGCTCTCAAATGCATTTTCGTGGGGTACAATGTTGAAAGCAAAGGGTATCGGCTGTATCATCCATCCGGCAGAAGGATTATTACAAGCAGGGATGTCATTTTTGCTGAGGATTCCACTCAGCCATTGCTGTCCTGTCAAAAACAGCCTGATGTCTACTCCAGGGATGTGTTTGAACAAATGCTGCCCATGACAACTGAAGGTCCCTCATTTTCAGAACATTCCAGTTTGATTCCCCATGCTGTTACGCAGGCCGGTACAGCAACTAATCAGCCTATTATGGCTGAACCACATATGCCTATAGATGAGGCAAATATTGACCAGGCAGTTGATGAGGAAAGGACAGCCATTCAGTCATCCAAACGGGTGCCCAGGTGGCTGATTGAAACATTACGGGACAGCAGGTTACATACTCCTTTACCTGCGAGGACTCGTGCAAAATCTCATCATGCATCTGGGTTGTTTACCGATTATGCCTTTCAGAGCACATGCAGTGATGAAGAACCTCTGACATTTGAGGATGCTGCACAGGACAGTAATTGGATGGCAGCCATGCATTCAGAATATGATTCTATCATGCAAAATGAAACATGGCACTTAACTGAATTGCCTCCAGGCAAAAAGGCCATTGGTACTAAGTGGGTCTACAAGATTAAGCGGAAGGCTGATGGTTCAGTAGACCGCTTCAAAGCAAGACTCGTTGCGAAAGGGTATGCTCAGCAAAAGGGTATTGATTTTGATGAAACCTTTGCCCCTACCTCTCGCATGACCACTATCAGATGCATGATCGCCATGGCAGCCCATCATGGATGGCAAGTACATCAGTTGGACATCAAAACAGAATTCCTACATGGAGACTTGCATGAGGAGGTTTATGTTACATAGCCTCATGGATTTGTGCAGGATGGACAGGAACACTTGGTGTGCAGGCTTCGCAAAGCTCTGTATGGCCTTAAGCAGGCACCTAGAGCTTGGTATGAAAAGATACACACATATTTGGTTGCCCAGGGATTCAGCAACAGTCCAACTGAGAGTACCCTCTATGTTAAAAGGACTCAGGATGTTTTTTTGGACATTGTTTTATATGTTGATGACATGCTGCTCACAGGCCCCAATGAGCAAAATATTGCAGCCTTCAAGGCTGAATTACATTCCTCATTTGAGATGAGTGATCTGGGCCCTTTGCATTTTTATTTGGGCATTCAGTTTATACAGCGGGATGATGGTATTGTTCTGATACAAACTAAGTACATCCAGAAGTTGCTTCAGCGGTTCTCTTTCCAAGATTGCAAGCCAGTTGCAACTCTTGTGGAGACTGGGATGAAATTCGGCATTGAAGATTCTAGGGATGCTTTTGATCAGACATTGTACCAGCAAGCTGTGGGCTGTTTGATTTATTTATGCAATACACGGCCAGATATTCAGTTTGGGGTCTCCTTATTGAGCAGATTCATGCATTGCCCAGGAACCAAGCATTGGCAGGCTGTTAAGCGGGTGTTCCGCTATTTGCACGGTACTATGCACCTTGGTTTATTCTTTCCCAAGGGGGCTGATCCACAGCTGCATGCTTTCTGTGACTCCGATTGGGCAGGATGCTTTGACACAAGAGTGTCCACTTCAGGTTTTTGCTTCTACTTTGGGCAGTCATGCATCTCTTGGTTGAGTAAGAAGCAACCCTCCGTGGCCACTTCCAGTTGTGAAGCTGAGTACAGGGCAGCTTTCACAACCACCGTTGAGTGTGTTTGGCTCAGGCGATTATTTGCTGATTTGGGTATGAGACAGGAGTCTGCTACCTCTATTTTTACAGACAGTCAGAGTGCTTTGGCAGTTGCGAAGAATCCCATCTTCCATGCTCGCACAAAGCATATTGAGGTTCATTATCATTATGTCAGAGAGAGATTGTCTGCCTCAGAAATCAGCATGATCTATGTGCCTACACATGACAATGTTGCAGATATATTCACCAAAGCATTGTCTCGTGAGAAGTGAGAAGGCTTTCGCAAGCTTCTGAACTTACTTCCTTTTGGTGATTGATATCACATTTGCCTTGTACACTGTCACCACATCACTCCAGGGGGGTTTGTTAGCACCTATGTGTTGGGAGTGTAGGGTGACACCTTAGGTGTAGGCCCGGGGCACTTTTTACTCCAGCTAGTGGAGGTTTTTTCCCCCGAGCTTGGCAGGCACACTTCCATGTGACTTGCAGGGTGTGCTTAGCAAGCACAACCTTATCCATGTATATGATGTGACTTTAGTCACATCTTCTGAATCAATCAATCATTCGAGCTTTTTGTGCTTGCTCTCTCCTCGTGTGTCTCGTCTCTGCACCAACAGAGACACCTAAAAAGGAAATTCAAAACACGAACACATTCTTCAAATTTATTTAAATTCAAGCTTTCAATCAACTTTCTCAAGTTTGGATAGGTTTCAAAATGATACTGAATATATACAAGGACAGGGCAAATAAGATATGTTCTATTCAAGTTTAGAGTGAACAAAGAGAAATACAAGTCAAGATACCTAAAAAGGAAATTCAAAACACAATCACATTCTTTAAATTTATTTAAAATTCAAGCTTTCAATCTCCCTTCTCAAGTTTCAACTTTAGACCATTTAATATTTACGGAGTCAAAACTTGAAAGCATGTTGATTCTAGAAAAAATGGGGCAAAAACATGTATTTTGATTTGGGTGAAACAGAGGTTTCATTGAGAATGTTTCGAAACGTTTCGCATGTTTCGTCGTTTCAAGGTTTCGACAGGACGAAACAGGTTTTCATATGATCGACTAGACCTCAGACTTGAGTGGTTGCTCCTAGACATACTTATGGGTTATTTTGTGGGATTGTCCAGCAGTACTTTGGACTTCGATTCAAAGTTGAACCCCTCCGGGGTCACATGTTTACTTGACCAGGTCTGAGGCTGTTTCAATACTTTATAGAGAAGTTATTTGAATAACTCTATTACCTATATAGAGGAGTTATTTGAATAACTCTATTACCTTCACAAAGGAGTTGTTTCAATAATTTATAGAGGAGTTATTTGAATAACTCTATTACCTTCAAGGTGAGCATGATATAAATCATACTCCTCTCATGAATTGCATATAATTGGAGCACGTGGTCATGCACAAAGATGCCCAAGTATTTCTCTGAGATTCTTTTTGCTAGTGAAATTCTTTGCATTCAGTTGAAAAGAAAAGTGGATTTAATTTTTGTTTTACGATTTTCTTGAGAATCTACCTAACGGCTTACCTTCACAGAAGCAATAGATCATAGATTTAATGACACGAGCTGCTTCTATTTTCCAAAGTGCCTTACCATTCAAATAAAATGGAAGAGGAGAAAGTAAAGTGGCAATTATCACAGTAACCTAGAAAAGAACATAGTCAGCCCAGTAGTTCCCTTTGTCCTGCCCAATCCTTCTAGTTTTAAAAAGAATGGATCTATACAATTGTTCATAGATTAATAAGGTAGCAATTAAAAATACATATCCAATGCCACGCATTGACAAGCTCTTTGATTTCTCCTACACCACCCACATTGAGCACCTTCCACAGCTACAAGCCTCTACTTGAACCCCCTGACGGGAGAGGCATTGGCTTCAAGAGTCGGTTTTGATCGCCATCCTCTCCAAACCACCCACAAAAGATATCCTTCTGGCTAGCGGCACATGGAGGCGTCCCCATCGGTCCTTTGCTTAGAGCACATAGTGAAATATGGCGCCTATCATTGTGAGACCTCCCAGGTTCCGGCATGGATCCAACACTATCTTTGGAGCTGCCTTGCGTCACAAGGGATCTAGCAATGCACACTCAAGGCTATCTTGTTAGAGAAAAGGATTGCTTGCTACAGCCAACCTTTCCACAGTGGAATAAATAAAGACTTGAGATCTCACAACAAAAACTTGAAAGCCTGCTCACTCCATGTGCTTATAGAGAGAACACTTCAGATATGGAGAGAATATACAAACTTCAAAGATATTGGACCAAACAAATCTCATAAATAGAGGTTGATGTCCAAGTACAAAATATAGCCAAAATTATGGCAACACCATCAGCAAACATCTGTTGAGGTAAGCCACCAAGAATAAGGCTATATTTGCTGATCCCTCTGCTGTAGACTCCTACCGTGTGTCCCCAATGGACTTCAGTAGCTGCCGTAGGTCCAGCACTCCTGCAAAATCTGCTCACAAGCCCTCCGCAGGCGAAGCTCCCTCCTTTGCACCACCTTATGCTCTCCTACAGTGTGTAGGTCTGCACCAACATGTGCTGTAGACATGTGGGACTTCTGCCCTGCAAGAACTGTAGGTGTGGATCCTTGTTCCCTCTGCTCCTCAGTGACCTGCATGCTGGGATTACTGAATGAATATCTGCCACACAAAAAGGGCCTTTTTATAGAGGGCTCAGGGCCCTCCAGACTGGCTGACTAGTCTGTAAATAGACTGACCACCACAGAACAGGCGACCTGCTCTCTGCCTACCCCCGACTGCCTGGACATGCTTGTGCCTGTATAAGGCCCTGGTCCAGCCACCTTCTGGAGGGTCCTGCCCCTTTGCAGTGCTGTCCGAACGAAGGCAGAAGGAAAGTTATTGAAGCACAGGTACGAAGGAAGATTTCGCCTCTTCACCGCCTTCTGTGAATTCGCCTTTTCCTTCTGTGGAAGATTCCAGGGAAGGAAAGTGCCCTGACCCACAGACTGGGCCGACCCAGTCTGTGGTCCTGCTGCTGTAAGCTGGCCTCTGCAGACACTGTTTGCTGCCTGCAGCCCTCCATCATCAGCTCCAGGCTTGCTGTACTGTCCTGACAGCTCTGCCCACCTGTAACAGACCTCTTGCACCTGCTGTACCTGCCCAGTCCTCTTTGCCTTATGGACTGCCTTGTGTCTTCTCTAGAATGCTGCCCATGTGGCAGCCTGTTTGCTGCCCACATGGCAATCCTCTCATTCATATCCCTACAAGTGCCAAGCCCAGTTGCACTCCTATAGGAGGGCTAGCAGGTGCCACATTGACCCTATTTATCCAACACCCCCTCGAACCGTTCCATCGGCTCCATTACAGAGCTCTCACGAACAAGTTGACGATGTCTTCATCATTTGGTCCATGCATCTCCAGGTCCTGACCCGCAATGTGTATGAACAATTGGATCCAATCTGGAACATTGGTACACTCCCTGGTCCAAGTTACTAATACTCCAGAGTCTTCAGAATCCCAAGGCACCAACAGATCCATCCAATTGTCCCCCTCAAGAAGATTGGAATTGACCAAACTCTGTAAAGTACCAGCGATCTTGGTCTGTTTCAACCTGTCATGAAACTGACACCATCCGTGCCCTGGTCTGTTATTACGTATGCATTGAGATCCTTGTAGCTGCTCCACATTGATCCCCACTGGTAGGACTCCCTCCAGCCACCTCTGGAAGGTTTTGACAAGATCATCATCCAGTCTTTCCAACATCATGCAACTGGGCTTGCCTTGTGACCACATTCATCAGCAACTCAAACTTGTCAAAGTCTATGCCGCAAATCTTGCAGGTAATCTTGTAGCAGGCGCTAAAAGCCTCTGCAATGAGAGAACCCCCTCTGTCTATACGGAAGGCTTTTACCCTCCACTCTCCAACAATGAGAGCACCTGTACAAACAATAGTCTCAAAGCAATAATGAAAACGCACTGTCAGTCTGGTAATGCTTGACACCAGGTAGCTCCCAGAAGTACCATGACCTTCCGTGCCTTTGTGTAACCCTGTAGTCATGATCCCTTTGGTGAGCTCTTGCTCATCAAGCTCCCATCTGCAGGTGTGTCCCTCTACCATAGAGTCTTAATCAGTGCACCACTGTTTGATGTCTGCTATGAGCGCCATCAGCCCAAGGACTACATACTATGTCTCAATGGACATGGTGTCGTCACTGAGAAGATTTCCTCGATTCTGCACTGGCGGGACTAGTCCTCCTTTGCTTGGTCAGCTTTCTTTCTTCTACAAACTTTAGCAAATTGTCCAAGCATGTCCCAATAGAAGCACTACTTCTGGTTATTTCTCTTCTTCTTGTTTTCACCATCATAAGAGCCTCCTCCGTCATTCTTGGCATCCTTCTTTTTCAATGGCTTCCCTTGCCAATCTTGCTTTTGGCTATGAGAGATGACGTCGTTGCCATCGTCACTCCCATCGTACAACAAGGGACTTGGCTCCTCGAACGTAACGGCCGCATCTGTTCTCCAACACTGAGTGTCGTCACCAACCCTCCATAGCCCCTCGAAAGCTTACTAACGGCTAACTGGTTGCTATCTACCTTGTGCTAACTGCTGCAAGTTGATCCCTGAGAAACTTCACTTTCACAAGGAAGTCATGGGTGACTCTCCTTCATATATCTCCAGGTTGGAAAACTGGTATTGAAGCATGATGATTCCCCGTGTTCCTTTTTTCATAGTGATCTTGTAAGATCTTCCATGCTTCGTGTGCCGTATTTGCCAGCCGGATGAGGCGTCACTGTATCCACAGTCGTCCCAATAAGCATGGAAGGAGCGACTGCATTCCTCAAGTTCCACTCTTTCACCTATCTGGAACTGCCGGAATTAAGATCTCCCCGGTGGAGTCCAACGCATCAACAGGTTTCAGCTCCATGTATTCTGCTGTCTCCATATTTCCCTTGCCACTAGATGACTACGAACCTTCACTTTCCATATCGGATAGTTGGTTCCATCCATTTCCCAGAATCTCCAAAGATCAAAAAGAGTGGATTGGATCCCATGGTAGGGTGTAGATGACCTGAAGACTTCCAACCCGTTAATGCACTCGCTGCAAGTCAACACACCTAATGTACCTGCTCCTTCCTCCTTGGCAAGGTCAGCACCTTCAGTTTGGAGAAAGCTGATCCTTGTTGTTGATCTCCAAGAAGCCAGAGCTTGACAGGCGCTTGGTTCGAATACCATGTTACAGAAAAGGATTACTTGCTACAGCCAACCCTTAACACAAGATCTCAACAACAAAAACTTGAATGCTCATTCACTCCGTGTGCTTATAGAGAGAACAATTTAGATATGGAGAGAATGCACACAGATAGTCAGCCAAACAAACCTCATAAATAGAGGTGATGTCCAAGTACAAAATATAGCCAAAACTATGACAACAATATCAGCAAACATACACTGAGGTAAGCCACCATGAAAGGGTATATGTATATCTAGATGCATGCAGGAACATGCCCAAACTCATCCTCTAAAAACACAACACAGTGTGCAGTTTCAATAAAATGAACGTCACTCATAAGGTTGAAAACCATAACTCCATCACGCATAGCAGGGGCGAGCTACTATGAGACCCCCACCAACGTCATTGGTGCCCAACGGTGGGTGTAGACCATAGTATAAACATATGCTCTCACACATACAAATCCACACACCCACACATACTGTCACAGGGACGTGAACTTCATGTGCATCTAAACCCGTGGCTACACCCGTGGATATTTTGGCCGTGAGGGATTGGCCTAGAGGAAGTGTCTACTTCCTAGAATTCGCAAGTTTCTGTCGGCACTCCAGAGGTGATCCCTTTGCTCATCCCTTTGTTGTAGACCCCTCGTAGATCATGGCATGTCCCCAATGGCCTTCACCAAGATTGAGCACTCCTGCCAAATCTGCTCACAAGTTCTTCGCAGACGAAGCTCCCTCCTTTGCACCACCTTATGCTCTCCTACAATGAGTAGGTCTGCACCAATATGTGCTGTAGATGCATGACGCTTCTGCTCTGCAAGAGCTGTAGGTGTGGACACTGATCCCTCTGCTCATCATCCTGAAATGTGACCTGCAGGCTAGGACTTCTGAATGAATGTCTGCCCCACAATGGTTCCTTTTTATAGAGAGCTCAGGGCCCTCCAGACTGGCCGACCGGTCTGCTGTAAACAGACTGAACAGCCACAGACTAGCCCTTACTTGCTCTTAGACACCTTGGGTGCCTTTGCGATCATTCATTTTCATAATAAATGGCATCTTTTGATCTAACAACCTATAATGAGAAAGCTCCCATATAATGCCATAGCACAAAACGACATAATAAAGCCTACGTGCACTCATATGTAATTGACATAATTAGACAACAATGAAAACAATGTTACCGATCAGCATGAAATTGAAAAAATGTTTATAAACAACTATCCCGTTGTGCTAATAAAGTTATTTGGAGCATGTAAAGCGCAAAAGATATTAATCAAGTTATGGCGAGCCAAGCAAGTATGTTAGTCTTGTCCTAAACCTAGAAGGAAAGCCTTCGATTATACATGTATCCAAACAAACGAATTTCATGCCCCCACAAAAATAGATTTCAGGTATGATTGTCCAATTGAAATGCCACCTTGTAAATGAAGTTTATGCAATCCAAGCAGAAAGTGCACATAATCACTGACCTTCACAAGAGTGGTTCCAAGATAAACAAGAGCGGCCTTCAAGCATGTCCGTAGTGTATCATATTCAGCCCTGTAAGAATGTCTTAGCCCCGAAATATTAAAACTAATGGGCTTGAAGCAACAAAGTTAGGTGATATCAAAGCTAAGGCCTTAAGTGAAAACCGGCATCAAAAGACTTCTACCCATCTGCAACAAATGCAAGGCCTGTTTCTGTAACCCCTCTTTCGGCTTAACTATTTTAACAACCGGAAAATACAAGTGTTTAGCCCCACGCGGAACACACAGCTGTATACAATTTCCAGTAATGATGCTGTAGAAACTAGCGAAAATGCACGTTTAATGATGGAATGACAATGTAAGCGATAATGACTTAAGGGAAGGAAGGATACCGTTTGGGTATTAACGCGAAATTAAAATCTACTAAGTAGTGTCTCGATACGCCCTAGAAAGCATCGCCTATACACACATCGAAACGTACGAGTTTCGATTGTCCGTTTTCAAAACCTCAAACTGATCTGGACTGTTACGATCGGAGAGAGAAGTGGAGAATTTATGAGATCTTACAGTGGAGTGGCTGTGTAATAGATGAAATGAGGGCCGAAGGTGAGAGCGGCGCAATTGAAGAAGTGGAAGAGGGTCATGGTTGCAATGTCTATTCCTCTTGTCTCATCAAGACCTTGCAATTGCTTCCTATACCAAACAACCTTTGTTCAAGAAAACCCAAGTTTAATGTCATGTGAATCATGTTCTATTTTCAAATTTCCAAAATTGGCCGCCTTCACATTCATTGGCACAAAATAATTGGTGCCATTTCATGTCTCTCGTAGTAGCCCCTTACTCATGTTGATCCACTTAGATGGGTAGAAGCTCCTAGAGTGTCCGATCATGTGTAAAATATATCATTGCCCAAACACCATTTCCGACATCTTGACAATTGTGAATCCTCCCTTAGTTATATTTTGCAAAATTTCCTTTAAAACCTTTCAAATATTCAAATTTCAAGCTTTTGTATCTCTTAAGGAAAATGTTTTCTATGAACACTAGGAAGAACTACCGACATCAATGCCCTTACCCACTAGTCAATGAAGTAATACCCCATCTTACACAAATTCCATTTGTAATCCAAGTATGAAGTGTCTCCCCTATGGTAGGCGAAGGTGAAGGATCATGATGTAAAGCTATTTGACAACATGAACATCTAGTGTATAATGTCAATAGTTGAAGTTTTTGTAAAGTCCATACCCACATTCGACTAATATGTGCATGAAGTGCACTTGTTGAGGTTGCCTTTTGATGGGTGAGTAGTGAGGGCGTTATAATTTATTTTTAGAAAACTGTATCCCTATGCCATGCTTCTTTTTAAAAAGAGGGCTAGGTGTATAGCACTCCTAGCCTATAATATGATACAAGACAATATTTACATATAGCTACAAGCCCCTATTCACCTTGATCATCTCCATCAACACTATTGGTTGTCCTCCTAGTAATCTTAATGTCTCTTGTGAGCACAAGATTCCTCTATCCCATATCCCTTCACCCTTTCCTACTGCATCCATACCAAGCCATTTTTTAGATGCTTGTTTTGTAGGGCACACTTTTCAGGATCACTTTTTCTAGTTTCATAGAAGCTTATTTCGTTAAGCTCTTTTGTTGAGATTGTCATTTGGTCTTCTTCATGGGTTGTGAGGATCTTGTAAATTGTGTTTTGTGTTGTATGGAATTTATACTTCAAGTTTCACATTGGATGGTATGCTTGATTGTGCATTTTCAATGTCGAATAGGTTGTAAGTCCTCCTTGTGGACAATTGTCATCTCTGCAGGTTGTCAAAGCAGTATTTGTGTCTTTTATAGAAGAAAAACAATTTGTAGAGGCCTACTTGAGGAGATGTTTGTTAGTGCCATGGGAGCATGTAGATCACCGCTCAAGATTTGAGTACTATAGTCAAACAATATGCCCACATTACAAAGACTATTTCTTTGCACCAAGGGGACAACATACATAGTGTTACCTTCTAGAGCTAATCTTGATATTTTCAATGCTTCCATATGGACAAGCCCACATCATAATTGTATGAGAATTGGAATTATCCGATTAATTTAATCCTTCAGTATTTAGTTGAGTAAGATCTAGCATTTTTATTACGCAGTTGATGCGTGTGTGCTCGTTATTCGTAGTGACGCATGTATGCTTCTACATGGCTGGATATATGGCTATGGTTGTATGAGTGTGTGGCATTGTGTGAACCACTTATGCAATGATGGTATGTGAAGCACGTGTGCACCATCCATGTGATTTTATCCTAATTTTATGTATGTGTAGCATGTGTGCACCATCAGTCCCATGGGTGCACCATTCATCTATATTTTGTGTCATTGAAATACTAAAAGGCTAATTAATTACGGTGATTAATTCTAAGGTTATTCTTTGCTTGAAATATTTCATTATTATTGATTGTTGGTCAATATCGGAGCACATGCACTTTGGTTCATATGGATTGTCAGGAATGCATATCAGTGTAATGTTCAGTACATTAGATCTGAATAGTTATTCATGAAATGGTATGGAAAGAATACAGTTGTACTTACTATAACCGACTCTTATTTTATGTGGACTATGCCAAATATTTGTTGCATCAAGATATACATAACTTTAATGACCAGATCTATCAGTTACAGGTTGAATTGGAAGAACACATCATAGATGTTGGGAGCTATACTAACCCCAGCCAGGACCTGTAATCCCAGCTCTTACCTTCACTATTTCCTGTTAAGGATGAACCTGAAAGCTGACTATTGTACACTGTTTCTTTCTACCCAGGAGCTACCAGAAAGCTGTCATATCACCAATTGGAGCTGATTTGTTTTTTCTCCTCTGAGCATGGAATTTTTTGTCTACATACTAGTTATCCCTCTCTAGAGGGGAGAACTTTGTTCAATTGGAACTTCTTTGTGCAAAGCTTATGACCATAATATAATCAAACACTTCTTTGCCCAAAAAAAAAAAGAGATCCAATCAATTTGGTGACCCGAGGCTTGACTCGACCTAACAGTTCAATATTTGAGGCACTTGTTCTTCTTGTCAAGAATAAAATTGGGACTTTTTGAATATACATTGATTATCGTGCCTTGAATAAAATCATGATGAAGAATCGATACCCCATTGCGAGAGTTGATGACCTTCTTGACAAGTTGAAAGGACCCACAATCTTTAGCAAGATGGATCTCAAGTCGAGGTACCAACAAGTGAGAGTGTCCAAGCTTGATATTTTAAACTACTTTTAGGGACCCAAACCGGCCACTACAAATTCCTCGTTATGCCTTTTGGATTGACCAACACACTTGCCATGTTTAGTCAAATGATGAACCGTATCTTCCTACCTATCAGGACATCGTGGTAGTTTTCTTGATCACATCATGGTTTTTAGCAAGAGTCAGGAGGAACACAAGAAACACTTCGATCTCATTTTCTCTCTTATGTGAGAACCAACTAGATGCCAATCCAGAGAAAATATCATTTTTATAGTCCAAAATTAAATATCTTAGTCACATTGTTTTAGCTGAAGACATTCAAGTAGATCCCAAGAAGGTAGAGATGATAGTGAACTACTAAAGACATTCATGAGTTATGATCTTTTCTAGGTCTATGTAGTTTATATCGTAGGTTTGTTAAGAACTTCTCGCACAAGGCACATCCATTGACTGAACTCATGAGTAAGACGTATGTTTTCTCTTGGGTTAATCATCACACTTCAGCTTTCCAGAGCAACTTAAAGCGGTAATGATCCAAACACCTGTTTTCACCATGTCAAATTCACATGTCATGGTCATTGACGCATTCAATTCAAAGAATTGGCCGCTATGGTTCATGCCCTCAAACTCTGGAAGCACTACCTTATGGGTTCTAAGTGAGTCATTAAGACCAATCACCAGAGTCTTAGACATCTCCTTACTCAGCCACACTAATCTCAGATCACACATCAAATGGGTTGCCTTTATTGACAGCTTTAAACCAATGATCCAGTATCAACCAGGCAAAGACAAAGTAGTTGCCAATGCATTGAGCCAACGACCTAGCATACATAATATCTCAGTCATCGAGGGTGACCACATTTCAAGCCTATGAAGTAGACTTATGCCATTGATTGAGACTTTTCAAAAATCTAACACAAAATTAAGCAAGCCAATGGTACCCCTATCACCTCATATTCCATTCACTATGACTACCTATTCTACGAAAAGCATTTGTGCATCATTTGGTACTAGAAAATGTGCATTAACCACCATACATGGGCATAGAGGCATGGTTGTAATGTTTTAGCTTGTAATTCAAGCTTTGCCTAAGCTTAAAGTTGATGTTGCATCTTATGTTGTACAATGCCTTGTTTGCCATAAATTTAAGAGCTACAAGGGCTGATATCAAGATTTGCTTATGAGCTTTATCATTAGATTTCCTATGACTAGCTCAGCTTTCGATATGATTTGGACAAATTTAGCAAACATGCTTACTTTATCCCTTGCAAGAAGACCTTGACCACCGTATAGGCTCCCTATTTTGTTCCGCGAGCACATCTTTGTACACCATGGCCTTTCAAAAGTAATCGTAGTAACTTTTGAAAGTAATCGTGTCAGGCCCAATAGTAAATTATGTAGTAACTTATGGATTGCACCTCTTTGACCATCTTTGTACAAAGTTAGACTTCTCCACCACTTTTCCTCCCGAGTCCAATGGTCAAACCGAGGTCACACAGTATACTATTTATGAAATGTTACGTTGTTATGTTGTTTGGTCAACCAAGAAAATGGGACAAATTTTTATAGATTTTACAATTTGCTTACAGCAACACAAAACACTCCACCTATAGACAAATCTCCATTTCAAATTGTCTATGTTAAGAGTATTCCTACTCCTTTAACCCATCTTAGGCATCGAGTAGAGGCTACTAAACGATTCAATTAGGATTTCTCTAGCATTTTGACTACAGTCCATAAGAACATCAAGCACACTTAGGGTGTCTACACTGCACAAGCAAACAAGGGTAGAAAGAGAGTTTTATTCATTGAAGGTAACCTAGTCATGCTACATATTGAAAAGCACTGACTCAAGAGTGTTGAGATCCATTCTATAGTTAAGCTTGCCAATAAATTCTATGCTCCCTTTAAGATTTGTGAGCATATTAATGACAACGCCTGTCAGCTAGAATTACCTCCACACTGGCACATTCACAAAATTCTTCTCATGTGCACCTCTTAGACATTTCCATGGAGAACCACCAACTTGATCTGTTGTATAGGATGCACCTTTATTACAAGGAGAGAGTAAGCTATTAGATCCTGATCGTTGCATCGATAGACAAATCACTCAGACAAGACATGGAAATTCCTATCCCATTTATCTTATTACACTCAAGAATCACCCCGTTGAGGATGCTAAGTAGATGAGCAATTATTTTGCTAGTACCATGATTTATTGACTAGAATTTTGTCATGTAACTGAGGTCAATTGCAATTTCAAGCTAGAGGGATGTGGGGGTTAAAGGTCAGTGTGCCTTTACCCCGGTTATGTACAATACTCAAACACATATATAAATGAATGAAAAAGAAGATTAGGGTGGTTCTGCACCCACCAAACTTGTGTGGCTCTCTGTCTCTCTCTCTCCTTCTTCCGTTCTTGCTTCCGTTGAGAGCACTCTCAACTGGTATCAGAGCCCGGGTGATCTAGCTGAGCGTGCGTGAATGCTTGGAAGCTCAGCAGCTTTGTGGGAGGAAGGAGAAGCTCTGTGGGAAGCTTTGTGGGTGACTTTACTTGCATCCGAGTGTGCAGAGACCTTGGAGAAACCTTTGGAAAAGTCACTTTGGCTTTGCGAAGTGGTTTTGAGACCCTGTTAAGAGCTTTCAAAGAAAAAGTCGTTTTTTGAGCTTTTTCCTGTTCCATTCGATGACAAAGACTCTGTATTGACTTGTAGAGGCAACTATTGCTTGCTTTTGGTATCCACATTACTTCAGGAGCTTGGAAACACCTTTTCTTGAATCCGGGATCATTTCATTGGATTTCTGGCTCTCTGTGTCAGTTTCTGCGTTTTTTGCGCGGGCGTTGGAACTCAAGTTTAGAGCAACCATTTGTAGATCTGTCAGTTCCGGTGGACTCACGAGGTCCTAAAACTTCTATGTTGCTCATCATTCGCACTCCGGTGGAGTTTACAAACAGCTCTATTTCAAAAAACGTTTTTCAGTCCGTGTGTTGGACCCAGTGATTGAGACCACGGTTTTCAAAACCGTCTATCCCATTGCGTTTCGGACGCCCAAAAACCCCTACCTATCAGTTCTTGCGTGATTCGGTGGAGGATTTTCAGAGTTATAAATCTCTGTGTATTCGATTTCGTCTCTCTGTTATGCATTTTTCATGCTAAGGTTTTGAAACCTTAGATTTATGCCACATGGCAGTGGATAAGTGTTGACTCCCATTTCTCACTCATCGGTTGGGATTTTGGAGTTCTGGCAGAAGAGAGATATTTGCAGATTTTCTTGCTGAGTCCGATTATGCAATGGCGCCCATGTTTTGAAGCATCTCAGGTTCTATTTTTAGTAGCGCTCATTACCGTGGGACTATGATTTCTTGAGCATACCTTATGCAGATCACTCTGGTTGCAGTTTGAGCAGTGTGCGCTCATTCGTGGTATGCATTGGGTTGCAATGGATGATTTATAGGCCATTTGGATGCATTGCGGTCCTTATTGGATGCGCTGATAGGCCCAAATTGCCTTGTGGGATGCTATTTTTTATGGACGCTTTGCACATGGATGCTATTTTATGCTGAGGGACAGCTTTGACACATTGCAAGTGATGCACTGATAGTGCTATGCTCTCTTGGATGAGATATTATTGATGCACATGCCAGTGGACAGTGTTTATGCTTGAGTCATTTGGCACTTATTGGCATTTTCTTTTGGGCCAGATTTGCTCATATGGATGCATAGTATATGCACATGAGTTAGATGCATCTTTTGATGCTTTGAGCTTTGAGTTTTGGTGATATTTCACTCTATTGTGGCATACACATTTGGGTGCACCTGGTATTTACTGTGATTCTCTCTTGAGGCACTAGCATTTGGGATTTTGCTTTATTTGCATCATGGCATCCTCTTCCATGTCTGAAAAGGAGTTTTTTAACATTAAAAAGTTTGATGGGACAAACTTTTCTTTGTGGAAAGAACAAATAAGGGATGTGCTTATTCAAAAGAAGCAGATTAAACCCTTCGCAGGGATTGAAGCTAAGCCTGCAAATATGTCTGAGGATGATTGGAATGAGTTGGATGCATTAGCAAAGTCTACTATTAGACTTCATCTTGCAGAGTCAGTTTATTTCACAGTAGTAAATGAGCAGACTACTGAAGATTTGTGGAAGAAACTGTGTGCCACTTATGAGAAGGAAACTGCCTCTAATAAAGTTTACCTCATGAAGAGGTTGTTTGAGCTGCAGATGAAGGAAGGGGTCTCCATTGCTTCTCACTTGAATGAATTCAATATTATTTTCAGCCAGCTTCAGGCTCAGAAGATGAATTTTGATGCAGAGACTAAGGCAATATTTCTCTTATGTTCATTGCCATCCTCATGGGATACCTTCCGTACAGCTGTTAGTAACTCTGCACCTGGTGGAGTACTGAAATTTGATGATGTTGTGGGTAGCTTGTTGGCCGAGGAGATTAGACGGAAGTCTATGGAGGATGGCAACAAGCAGGATGCAGCCTTAAATGTGCAAAGGGACAGATCACAGTTCAGGGGGAAGTCCCAAGAAAGAGGGAAGTCACGTAGCAAATCCAGGGCACGGAACATTGAGTGTTACCACTGTGGCAAGAAGGGCCATATGAAAAAGGATTGCTACAAGCTAAAAAGAGAGCAAAGGGATAAGAAAAAGAATGCAAATTGGGGTGCAAATCAAAAGGAAGAGAGTCCAAGGGAGGACAAACGAAAAGTGAAGATCGAGGAGATCAATGCAGTCACACATGATAGTGACAATGATGTTCTCTTCATGTCTACTTTATCTGTAGAGTTGTTTACCACTTCAGATGATGCATATTCCCAGGATTGGATTTTGGATTCTGGTGCTTCATTCCATGTTACTCCCCATAGGGAATGGTTCTCCACTTATGATAGTGGAAAGACAGGTTGTGTGCATCTTGGAAATGACTATGCATGTGACATAGTGGGAGCACGTGACATAAAGTTTTCCTTTGCAAATGGGTCTGCATTTGTTTTGAAACACTTGAGACATGTGCCTAAGTTGACCAAGAGTCTTATTTCAGTGGGTCAGCTAGATGATGCTGGTTTTCACACCACTTTTGGCTTTCAAAGTTGGAAAATTCAAAAGGGCTCTATGCTTTTGGCTAGGGGTGCCAAGTGTGGGACTTTGTATCCCTTACATGTATCAGGGGTATTTGATCATGTTGTTGCAATAACCGAGCAGCCAAGCACTTCTTTGCGGCATTGCAGGTTGGGGCACATGAGCCAGAATGGAATGAAACTCTTATGCCGTTTGGGTTATGTATCGCATTTGAGTTTCTCTGATTTTGAATTTTGTGAGCACTGACTCTAGGGAAGCAGACTAAATCAGCCCATAAAAGAAGGGGAAAGAAAGAGTTTGAAATGCTTGATTTGGTGCATTCAGACGTATGTGGTCCCATGCCTACACGGTCATTAGGCAGGGCTGAATACTATGTGACATTCATTGATGATGCAACTAGGAAAGTGTGGGCTTATGCTATAGCTCGGAAGAGTGATGTGTTCCAGGTATTTTAGAAATGGCTGGCCTTGGTTGAGAATCAGTCAGGTAGAACGCTTAAATGCCTACGGACTGGTGGAGAGTATCTCTCTCATGACTTTCAGCATTTCTGTGATACTCGTGGGATTAAGAGGGAGCTTACATCCCTTCGTACTCCAGAGCAAAATCCAATTGCAGAAAAGATGAACCGTAACATTCAAGAAAGGTTGCAATGCATGCTTTCCAATGCAAGTCTTTCTAGTGGTTTTTGGGCTGAGGCAATGAAGACTGTAGTGCATGTGATCAATAGATCATCTAGTAAGAGTTTGGATGGTGGTATTCCTGAAGAGGCATGGAGTGGCAAGAAGCCCTCTTACTCTCATTTGCGTATATTTGGGTGTGAGGCATATGCACATGTGCCAAAAGAGCTTCGAAAGAAGCTAGATCCTAAGTCTAGAAAATGCATCTTTCTGGGTTATGGTGAAAGTGGAGAGATGGGCTATCGTCTCTAGGATCCAGAAGCAAAGAAGATCATACGCAGCCATGATGTGGTCTTCAATGAGAAGAAGATGCATAAGGCACCCATGAGGGATGTGGAAATGAGGAGAATCACTTTCTAGGATG